>NC_092521.1:6540397-6847341 GCF_037038585.1 Patagioenas fasciata | reverse complement strand
GAATAATGGTCTGTTTGTTACAGTTGTGATTATTTACACATACACACTTGGTTTAAAAGGAAAAAAAATAACAACTCACAGTGATGCCATAAAACCCATGTATAGTAGCACCTTTTATTATATGTAAGCACCTTTTAAATATGTAAGCACCTTTAAAATATGTAAGTAATACGGTGTCTGGCTCTTTAATGCAATTTTAACAGTATATCCTTTCTTAACACAGGACCAGCCAAAACAAAATCCAACAAAAACATTAGAATATTTCTGTGATTAAACCTCAGACTCAGGGAACTGAGATGCAAAAGCCACCACACTCCCTTATTCAAGAGTGGTTAGAGGAGAGGCCATCAGAAATGTCCCTGTCCTACCTGCCACCTCCTGTCTCCATGGTCACCTTGCAAGATGCTGGACATACAATACACATCTGTTTGTCACCTTTCAGCACACAGCGTCACCTTCTCAGGCACAGAAGTATCTGTATTTTCTGGAGAGCAGCTTCTGACCATGCCCAGGGCTGTAATTGTAGGTTTACTGCCTGCCCAGATGGCAGACCTCATTTGGAAAGTAACCTCAGGCCACCTTTCCAGAGACTGCAAAACTGCATAAACAGACTGAGGCAAAGGCTGTTACAGTTTTTGAAACCTTGCAAGTACACCCTCCTTTCTTACCTTTTATTGTGGGTGACTTTTTAGGCACAGTCACATAGGTCTTGCTTCTGTAAGAGGTGGTAGCTACAGGAACCTCCCTTTGCTGACTCTACCCATAGAAACTGGGTGGCTATAAACACAGGTCTTGATCTAGGTCTGCTGCATGTGTCTCGTATTCCTCTCACTAGCGACAGATTATGCTTGGTAAATGTCATTTAACTGGCTGGAAAGAAAACGAGATCTAAGAAAGAGCAGGGAAATGGCACCCACTGAATTCAGGGCACAGAGACAGTCTGGGTGTCTCCAGGAACAGACAACCATATGTTTGTGAATACGTGGTAGCAAA
Source organism: Patagioenas fasciata (assembly GCF_037038585.1). NCBI lineage: Eukaryota > Metazoa > Chordata > Aves > Columbiformes > Columbidae > Patagioenas > Patagioenas fasciata. The sequence continues at coordinate 6,846,348 of NC_092521.1, read as the reverse complement.
GGGAACGAAGCTGTGTCCCCTTTTCTGGGTGGAGAAGTTGCAGAAACATAGTCTGTGCCTATCCCATGCAGATCTTTTAATTTCTATTAAAGATAGAGGCATGTCCTTCATGTTTCTAACACAGACTCTTGGTAGGGGCTCCAACACACATTCAAATGAAAATGGTTATCCAAAAAAACACCCTAAATCTCCTTCAACTAGATATCACTGCACCATCTCACCCACTAGGGGTTGGACTAGACGACCTTTAAAGGTCCCTTTCAACACAAATCATGCTATGATACAATGATCTCATAGGGGTGAAAGACCCCAAAATTTGTTTAACAGAACATCAATCTGTATCTACCCATCCCACGGTGTACTGGAATGTACTGAAGTCTATGCAATGCATAGTACAGGTAGACACACATAATGACAGAAAATCTACTGAGGCTGAGGAGTCACCATCATGACAGGAATTCAATGTCACATTAACATAGCCCAGGTGCTATGTTTGACCTCCAAAAAGCCTATCACATATATTCAAAATGATGTCTCGTGCCCTGGTGGGAGTTATCTTTTGAATAGGAACCCGTTCTCCCTCACCACCAGAGGGATGAAATCTCACTCAGCCTCAGAGAAATGGTGCTGTAAAATATCATGTGATCAACATGCTTAATACTGAAATATAGTATGCTATCGGAAGCTGCAGTACAGTAACAGATGTACCACTGAGAGTTACTTAAAAGCAGTAAGCTTTTCATGTCATGATATTTTTCACCTTGATCGGTCTTTCCATAGCAAGAAACACAGTAAAATCAAATCACAGAGTTTATTTGCAAAATAGCACCACTGAAAGCAACACAGTAAAGACTTTGTTTAACCCTGGCATGTGAACATGTTTTTTTTAATTTCATGTTTCAGTAAAACAGAGGCAAATTTTATTTGCTACCAGTTGAGAAAAACTCTCCAAGACTGGCAAACAGTCATCTCCAGGTTTTAGCGTCACGGTCTGACTCTGGCGTGGTTATAGACAGCTGTGGCTTCTGCTTGGCTTGGCCAGCTTGGGAACACCATGCCATATGGTGAACCTGCCAGCAGGGCAATGTGTCTCTTTTCCATCTCCAAAAGACCTGATGTGATTTCCAAACACATTGAGCACTTAGTGTCTGTGTCAGGTTGATTACTCTGATCTCTCACTACAAACTGCTTTGTGCAGAAGAGTTTTGCAAACGCAGCTGCTTTGCTGACTGGAACATATATGAGGCCTGATCACCTCTCACATCATCACCTTTGTGGGTGGACATGTCTTGTTCAGAGGGTTAAACTCACAAATGATCTGTTGTGGAGATCTTTTCAGACTGCATTCCCTCTTCTTTTTTGCATTCTTAGGTTGTTTTCAGCAGTTAGCTGATAGGGGAAAAGGACCAGTGTCTGACTTTTTGCTTTCTCCCTCAAACACAATTTCCTCCAGGTTTCTGAACACTTCTTTGCTCTGACTCTTTCATCAGAGATCAGCCTCCTAAGAGACAAGCTTACAACCTCTCACCTACCCTCTAAAACACAACCTTGCCAAGTTGTTGTCAGAATGGATCCTCCAAAATTATGACATTAGGTCACACTTGACTTCTGGAGATTTTTAATACCAAAGGATTTTCTATGCTGCTCTGGTTTATTTTTGGGTGAAGCGCTGGCAGTGATCTGTGAGTCTGCTGACAATGAGCAGGGGATTTGACATCTCTGAGGTGACAGAGGACAGAATCAAAGGTTTTTGCAGAGGTATCTCCCTGACAGAAGGAAGAAAAGCTCCATCTGGTAGAATCAAACCCCCTGAGTACTGAAGTTCTTGCACAGGGTAAAGTGAGGAGGTTTAGACCATCTTGGTGGTTTCTCCAAGCCTTACTGTGAAAATCCCAAATGGTCCCATAAAAAGTAGGTCCTATAGGATACATACTCACTTATGGGCAGAAGAATGTTAAATTTAACAGGGGTCTTCTGGGAAACACACATTGGCTGTTCATAACTGTCTGTCCATTGTGAGTTTAATGTACTGGAGACCTTTCCATCTTTGGCATGGCTTTGCCTTCCTCCCTTCCTTGTGGATGTCAGATAGCACCAACAATCCTGTGATCAGCCTTTGTCTCACTGTTAATGCCCTGGGCTGCAGGATTTGATTTCAGCTTCAAGGCTGAGTGGTAAAGCTTTGGAAAAAATTAACCAGATAACAGACAAAAATTTTGGCATTGGAATGGTTATGCATAAAAAGCTACACAATTAATTGTTATTATATGCTCTTCAAAAGAGGAAAAAAAAAACACTTATTTTTAATGTTTTAATATGCCCTGATGTTAGAGAAAACAAAAACAAATTCACATATCACATCAAAGATAATAATAATAATAATTATATTTCATAAAAATAATCTGACCGACCGGCAGCATTTATATGCTTTAGAAGGTCTCCCACGAAGGAAACACAGTTGAAGACATCTGAGAGCTCTTGGCAGGCGTGATGATTTCAAGTTTTAAAAACGAGTCTGGGGATACTCCCTGCGTGTTAGGGCCCTTTGACGTTGGTGGGTCTGGCAGCCAGGCTTGCATAGTAAGCGCACTGAGTCAGGTCACACTGTCCACTGGCTCCCGGAGGCCCCTGTGGGCCGGCAAGACCAGGTAGCCCAGCTTCACCTTGAGGGCCGGGTGGTCCTGGCAGCCCATCTTTGGCATAGCCAGGCTCCCCTGGGAGGCCTAAAATAAGAACCAAAACATCCTTGGTGAGTGGCATTGCCAGGGTTCGGCACTCAGCATTGCAACATCACGGGAGATGGCTTTGCTGCCAACCTGGGTGCAAACATCAGCTTCCACAGATTAGAGTCTGTCTGGCATGTGTCTACAGGGATGTGGCAAGTGTATCTCATCGGAATGCAAGATTTCCAGCCCCTAGAGCATCACTGGGCTGCACAACTGTGCTCTTGCTGTTCTTCTTCTGTCACCAGCTTGTTGAAGCTGTGCAGCTGCACAAGCCAACTAATGACATATAGTCATCATAGAGAGGAGGTGAGGATGGGAAAGCTTGGGGCATGATCTGACTTTGGGAGATAACTCATTTGTACAAAGCATATCGGGTTAGCATTGTTATTTTAAGGCAACGCAGGGCCAGTATGCCAAATCCAGCCCACAGACTTAGGAAAGCTTCCCACAGTTTCCTCCCCCAACAAAGCAGCGTAAAGGCAAAACTGGTCAATGGCTCCTAATTTCAAATTAGAAACAAAATAAATTTGCTGTTTCTTTGTCAGCAAAGGCAAAGCAGAAGCTGTATGCCTGAGGCACAGGTGATGGATATGACCTTTTATAACATCTGAAGGTACTCAGAACTCTGGGTTCAGCTTGGTCACAACAACATTCTGGCAAGTGCAGATAAGACACTTCATTATATACCTAGTGATTAAAGCTTCATTTTAGATTTGTCCCAAAGGTCAGTTAACCTAGCTGTTACTGAGATGGATCATTATACCTGTCAATCAAGCTGAGGAAACAAAGGTAGCCAGATATGATGCCAGAGACATATTTCTTTCCTTTGGGCCACTTTCTACAGAAATTGTGTATGCCATATTTGTGTTATCCCGATCATCTATCTAACATGGCAGAGACCTGTGTCCTTGTAGTAGTTCTAAGTGATGTGTTTTGTGGGGTGTTCTGAATAAACACACCTGGAATTCCTGGAGGACCTATTTCCCCTCGTTGACCAACACCAGTATCTCCTTTTTCACCCTTTGCTCCCCTTTCTCCTGTAGAAATGGAAAGAAAAATAATGAACTGATTAGCATGATGTACTGAATTAAAGAATACTACCATACTTCCATCCACACTGAAGCTAATATATTTGTTAAAAATAGTTCCTACTTGTGGCTAGTCCTCTGACATAAGATGTTCAATGGGAATGGAAATTCACTCCACTCCAGTTCTGGATAGAGGTGAAAAACACCAGTTGGTCACATTCACCACTTTTGGTTCAACAGGCTGAGGCTGCTTCTAACACACGCATTTTGAGAACCACTTAGATGCTACTAAAAGAAGTGGATGCCAAAGTGCAGAGGACATATCCCTTTACTGAACTTCCCAAACACACCAAGTTTCACTCACCTTTGGGACCAATCGGTCCAGGCGGCCCTTCAGACCCAGTCTGTCCAGGCCGGCCAGGCTCTCCCGGAGGGCCAGTTCTTCCTGGAAGTCCTTCCTTCCCAGGGGGGCCAGGAGGTCCTGGTCTTCCATGGGATGCTTTTACCTGTGCAGGCTGTATTTGAGCCAGGAGATAGGCTAACTTTGCTGTGAAGAGAAGGAAACGTGTTTGTTAGACTAGAAGATCAGTGCTTCCAGACATGGAGAGCCAGAAACAGTGGCCTAGTAAAGCCTAAGTATTGTCACAGACTTATTTTTTTTCAGTTTCATCCATTTGCATCACAAAAACATTCCACAGAATGGAGAGAGAAGGGTTGTCTATTTTCTCTTCATTGGTCCAAAGTCTTGAATGCTTTTAGATTGGCATGGAATTTGGAGTCTCAGAGAGTGCAAATAAAATTCTTCAATTAAATCACTCCACTGAACCATGATATTTAGCTTCAGGAAAATGTCCATAGCTTTGTTTCTACTGTTCCAGAAGTTGTTTGAGGAGAAGCACTACAGCTCAACATTTCACTGTAGATGGGGTCAGTAGTGGTCTGCAATCCACGTACTTTGAGAGAAGCAGCAGTCCACAGCCACTCCACTCCATCTTCTCATACTGATGAGTGTCAAAATGTCACAGACAGAAATCAGGAATATTTCTCTTTCAGTTGTGACCTCAAAAGCAAATTTACATCCTACGCTGACTACTTTATTTTCCAGGAACCCCTATTTGTATCTGTTTTAATTTAAATCTCTTGTCCTACCATCTCAGCCCAGGCATCTGCAGGAATGAATCTGCAGCAAAGCTGTTTTGGTAGCAAAAAGCCATAAGGTGATTAGCAAAGGCAATGGCCTTGGGTTGAAGAAGGGAGAAAGCCCCTGCACTATTGCTGGGAACATCAGTCCTGGGGAACAATAAAGCTCGCTAAGCACATTTCATTTTACACACTCCTCTTTCCAGGTAGGCTTGTCACATCTTTACTTTCTGTAAACAGGAGAGGTTCAGGTGGCAGTTACACCACCACAACTACGGAAAGTATCTTTCATACTCTCAGATACATCTACTGGCTTCCCAGAGCTGCTTACTTACCATCTAGCTGTTTGTCTAACTCCTCTTGGATCAGCCTCCTCAAAGTCTCTAGAGATGGGGGTTCCCCCTAGAGAATAATAATCACAGTAATAACAAGACATAATAATCACAGCCAGGGGATGTGCAAATGAAACCCTCCATGAAGGGTTTGTTAGATTGAATTTCATCACCCACACAGGGCTGCAGGGACTGCCTGAAAGGAGAATGAAAAGGGAGACAAAACATTCCAACCTAATGGCAAGCCGTGGGCTCAACAGTGTAAGCAGGGAGCCTGGTCAGAAGGCATAGTTGGTACATTGTCCCTGTCTCCTTTCCAGAGGAAATCTCCCTCCAGTACACTCATAGGAGAAGCAATACAATCAAATCAGAAGAGACCCTCTGCTCTACGAGATCACAGTGGAAAGCCAACCTCCCTCTTCAGCACTGCACATCTCCTTGCAGAGAGAAGCACTCATGCACCCTGAGTGCTTAAGGTGGGTATCTAATGAGCCAACAGGGTCGCTGGCAGACGAGAAGGACCCATGTCCTGGGTGTGCCCAGCACAGCATGGCCAGCTGGGCAGGGAGGGGATTGTCCCGCTCTGCTCTGCACTGGTGCGGCCTCACCTGGAGCATTCACTGTGTGCAGGGCTGGGGACACAGGATAAAAAAGGTATAAAGATAGTAGAGAGTGTTCAGAAGAGGGCTATGAAGTTGGTGAAGGGTTTGGAGAGGAAGTCATATGAGGAGCAGCTAAAGTCACTTGGTTTGTTCAGCCTGGAGGAGACTTGAGGGGAGAGCTCATGGCAGTTACAACTTCCTCACGAGGGGAGAAGGAGTAGCAGGCGCTGAACTCTTCTCTTTAGTGACCAACAACAGAACTCGAGGGAATGGCAGGAAGATGTGCCAGGGAAGGTTCAGGTTGGACATTAGGAGAAGGTTCTTCATCCAGAGGATGCTGGACACTGGAACAGGTTCCCCAGGGAGGTGTCACGGCCCCAAGCCTGACAGTGTTCAAGAAGAGACTGGACACCGTCCTCAGACACACGGTGTGAACTGTGGGGTTGTCCTGTGCAGGGACAAGAGGTGGACTCAATGACCCTCGTGGGTCTGTTCCAACTCGGGATATTCTATGATTCTCTGAATCTAAACATGCTCTAAACACCCATAGTGGATGCATCGCCTGCCAACAGGCCTTATCTCAGGGAACAGGAGCCATTTTATGCATATGATACCCATTCTTCCAAGCGAGTACAAAATTCTGCCTGATTTCACACAGCTGAAGGGAGACACTGATGTGGCTGCCTGGCCTTTGTCCCCTACCCAGCCTCCAAGGGACAGCATCTTTCACCTCCTCTCACAGCTCTTTTGTGTGACGTTGCTGTTGAACAACTGTAATAGCTGTCAAAACTCAAAGCGATGTGAACAACAAGTTTGGAGGATGCAACTGAAGAAATTATTAAAGCATTTTCGGTGGGTGGAAGGAGGATTTTTTAGGTTGTGGCTTTCAAAAAAAATTGTAAGAAGACAGTGGTTTTAAGGTAACCAGACTCTGGTCTTTGCATAAACCCAAGAAGAAGAAATGTAAGTATGTTTAAAAAATAAATAATTTTGAACCGGAAAGATGAAAAGTTTTACTTTGTAAATCATTGAAATCTTTCACTTGAAATGCATTTTTAGTTTTTTGTTTAATATTATTCTTTTAGTATCTGACAGTTTTGAAAATACTTCTGGGCAACCTAAAGACTGCATTATTTTGTGTATCAGGTATATTTATGAAAGTGTTGCTTTTCTCTCACACTTATCTTTTTAACTTATAAGGACGGAATCTTTGTCCTCTATGTTTATAGAAACCTTGTGAGGTCTTCTGAATCAGAAGTTACTCTTCATTAAAAAAAAATAGATTTTATTAAATAGCCAAGAGATATTTTAATTTTAAGCAGTAACATTGCTGCTAATTACAGAGTTGATCTATTTATTGCCTTCTTCCCAACACAATTTTTGCATGAGAAAAAGATACAGTTTTTTGAGACAAAAGAAGCAATTTTGTCATTAAGTACTAACTATTTGTGATGGCTCTCAGTGAATATCGCAGTAGGTAAACATGATTGTGGAACATACTGTGAAGGCTTACAAAGTATCTTTCCAAGTTTTAACCCTATTAGTTGCATTAAGTCTCCATAATCACCACTGGATTTCATCAAATCTCTGTGTTGTTGAGACACACAAAGAAATGCTTTGTCTAAAATTTACTCAGCTTTTACATCAGAGATTATTTCACTGTTTATTCCCCTCTGAATTAATCTCAAATTCATCCTCATGATGTGTGTAGCGGCTTCACTAGTGTTGGTAGTTTTTCTCATTCTTCTACATACATTACCCTTATTTGCTCTCAATATAGAGATTGTTTCCCATTAGGGAGGAAAAAAAAAAAAGAGAATATTAACAGAAAATAGGATTTCATTAATTCTGATGAGCTGACTCCAAGATTTCCAGGATTAGAGCAGTGATCTTTCCACAGCTTAGCATTTTGTCGTAACAACCAGCAACAGTGGAAGGCATAAGACGTCCGCATGAAGTGCTGCACGTTAATGTGCTTATAGAAAGAAGCTTTTTCAGACTCCAGACCCATGGCCATAGTCGCATGACCTGATTTAGGCTTTTAGCAGTGCAAAGGGTCAGGAACTGACTGTTCTGGCTGTAGGTCTCGATTGTTCAGATCTCCTGAAGTTCAATCCACACCCCCACAACACATCCCTGAGACGTGCTATACTCCTCTCCTTTTTATGTATCAAGAGATAAAAACACTTCATCTACATTATAACACACACCTGCTCTGGTTTCTACCAGCCTCACTTAGGTACTTTTCTGATCATACACACTGTGACACTAAAATTACTGTACAAAACCCTTCTCTGGCAGTCTTACCCTTGGTCCTGGAAATCCTGGCTGTCCTGGAGGACCAGGAGGTCCAACTTGCCCAGTGTCTCCTGGGGGTCCATGGGGACCCATCAGTCCTGGATGGCCTTTATGGCCAGGTATCCCAGGATCACCTGGAGGCCCTTTTTCTCCTTGAGGGCCTTTTTCACCTTTGATGCCAGGCTCTCCCTAAGCAGGAAAAAAAAAAATACGTTACCACCACAAAATAAGAGGCAAACTTCTCATTTCTGTGCACAGCAAAACACAAACAGCTGAGTTGGCAAAGTTACTGAATACAACATCTGGTGAATTACAAATGATCCTCAAATTATTACTGACAGAGAATGATTAAAGAGAAGGCTGGGAGGGTAAGAAGCACGGCAGATCTCTACAGCCCATGCTTCACTCTTGAATGACCCCTTCCCCCAGCGCCTAACTCAAAATAGCTCTTCATTTCAATGCAATGAAATAACTAATAATTTCCAACCTACCCTTTCTCCTTTGGAGCCAATTTCACCTGGTTTCCCTGGGGTACCCTGCAACAAAATAAGGGTAAACATGAAAGAGCTATCCATAATAACAGTCGATAATAAAGCACATGCCTTTGCAATGATTCTTGTGAATTGGGGAGAATTTATTTCCCTATCGGTCCCACAGATTCCTGAGAGCTCCCTGTTTGCTCTCAAATATCAACATTCAAGGAAAAAAAATCAATTTCTTGCAACCCAGGTAGCATCTTTTATGTTTTGCTTTTGTTTGTTTGGGGTTTTTGTTGATGTTTTCTTTGTTTGTTTGTTTTCCCCAAGACACCAGTCCTACTTTGAAACAACTGGGAATTTAACTTACCTGTTTTCCAGGAGGACCCTTCTCTCCTGGTTCTCCCTGAGAGATAAAAGAGTGAATTTAGCACCACACTGCAAGGAGCTGGAAGAAAGACCTTATCTAATAACCACAAGTCTTACTTTCTGTTTAAAGACTGAGATTTCTTGAGCTACACAACAGTGGGTTTGGGTGATTTGTCCTCATCCTACTTCTGTAACTCATTCCTAGAAACACACTCTACAATTTAGAAAGCATTTTTTAGTAAAGATACATATTGTGTAAGTGTTTGCAAATAAAAGGAAGTCATTTCTACTGAACCAGCTAAGATCAGGACAGATGTTTCATTGAAAGTCTGTTTCTGCTTTCAATACCTTTTATTCCTTTTTCTTACAGACACTTCACAAATCTTCATACACTTTACTTGGGCTGGTTTAGCTTAAATAGTGCCACTGTTATAGCCATAACAGTCTAAAGATGTAACACAAATAAACTTTGTAGGTAGAGGTACCTTTTTGTATTATGCCAGCTGAGCTAATGGATACAGAGCCAGTGATAAATCAAGTTTGAGTCTGAAAGCTTGCCCGTGTTTCAGAACTATATCATAGAATCATGTGATCATAGAATGGTAGAATGGTTTGGGTGGGAAGGGACCTTTATAGGTCATCTTGTTCAATCTCCCATATCAAATAACCTCGATTTATACAAGCACTATATCAGGCTTTTCTTTTTCTATGCTCTGCATTTATAATGTGATAATTAGGCAATACAATCTTTACATTTTAGCATTTCAGTGAAAAAAAGTCACTTCAGTACTGAAGTACAAGGGTAAAGCAAAGCAAACATTAAACTAATTATTGCTAAAATTCTGCCCAATTTCCCATATCATGAATGGAAAGATTATTCTTTATAGTCCATTTAAAATCCAACACATGATCATATGTACAATGAGTGCATGCAGGTAGTGTTTTTCTTACAAATGGAAACACAACTAAGACAGTACTAGGGTACCTCCATGTGTGCACGAGCAATGTAACTGATCATAGATGTGAGATCACATCAGCTTCAAATTAGGCAGCATCAGATTCACTCAAGTATTCCTTAGGGCCACTTCAGTTTTAAATGACCACCACATTTGCTACTTTCAATTCATTTTCTAGAGAAATATTTCTTTCTCTTCTTTTCATCATGAAACTCCCTTTCCAATAATGTAAAATAGATAAATAAATAAATCGAAGAATCATCCTGTGGAAGATTCAGCTCTTCCAGACTCCCATGAAAACATTTACATTCCATTTTAAGTCACAATAGACCTAGAAACAAAAATATTTACCTAATATTCACCATTCTATCCTCCTAGGAGAATGTAACATATTTGACTGTCCTTGGAAGGGTAAAGATATTGGATTTCAAGGCTGTGATATTTTCATGTGTATAGGTATTATTTTAGATCACTTTGGGAGATATATGAATGCTTTAATTGCAATGTACCTCTGTTGCTGTTAGCAAAGGAATTTTCCTTGGAACACCATATATCAGAAATACCTATACTATTATCAGCATTTAAAATTTCCCTGTTTAGCCCTTCTGGGGTTCATGCTGAGATATAGTCTGAGTAACTTAAATACCCTATACCTGTATTAAAAAGACTATTGAACAAGCATAATTAATGCACACATTATCAGGGCTGACTGACAGGTACCAGCTCAGTAAATGAGATTATGGATGTCCATTCATAACAAAAATGCTATTTTTGCAGTGCAGTTTCCTTTGGAAGTGATCGGCTTCTGGATCTGTCAGATCTCCTGCTTATGTTTTCTCTTTTTTTTTCTACCAAATTAAAGATGATCGTGTCCCATCTGCATCTGTCCAATATTTAAAAGCAGCTAATTAGTGGGTCTAATCCATCCCCAGACATACTTACAGGTGGTCCTCGGGGTCCTATGAAGCCAGGGAGTCCTGGGCTGCCGTTTTCTCCTTTATTTCCTTTAGGACCCTTAGGACAGAAATGAGATAGACACTAGCAGCTCTTTTCCAACATCTCTTTTCCAGATCATGCATTTACAGACACATTGGAACTGGGAAATTTCCCTGTAGCAGCAGGACTCACAAAACTGACAAGGAAAGACAGAACAAAGTCACTTAGAAAACCAGATTGCAAACACCATGTTTGCATTATTAATAAGCTATGTGGGGTCCTTTCATCAAAAGGAGGTGACAGTTATGGAAGTGACAGGAGGTGTCACATTCAGTGGCTATTCTGGCGCTGCATCGTTTATAAGGCGGTGCTGGAGAGTGGAAACGCTGTGATGTGCGATGACAGAGAAACGGCGCAGATGGTCACACTGCTCAAATCTGAGAATACAATGAACAGACAGCTACTCAGCTCCTCTTTTGCCTTTATTTCCAGGTTCAATTTTAAAAATGTCTGTCTTTTACTTATCTCTTGTTAAATTCTGCCAAACTATTCCTTTTTACAGATCAGGGCAGCTTAGATGACAGGTCATAATACAAAGCCATTTCATGTACACTTCTGACTTCTTTTTTTTTACTCTTATTTTTAACCTTTTATTTCAGAACTTTATCCCCTACCTTCTAATTAAGTATATATCCCTTTTTCTTCTTGAAGTGAAACTTGCCTTCATTTTAAGCCCGTCTTGTACAAAGGGAGAACCAACAAACCTGACGGGCACAAAGCCCATGGCTTTTGGGTATGAAATGAATGCTGGAGATTTCAGGGGCTGGGCTGCATTGCTGCGTGCAGGCTTAAGCAATAAGCACTGTGCAGTGGGATGGACACTGTCAAACAGACACAAAAGGAGAAAGCTCTTTGCGCGTTTTACCTTGAGATTACAGGTCAGCAATGGCGAAGGTGGAAAAGAAACCCTTATGATAACCTTTCTCGCTTCTCCTCTTTTTCAAAAGAGAAATATAATGGCTTGTCACACCACATTGTGAAAGAAATTAGTGCATTTCTAGACAAGGCTGGAAATAAATGGATTTGTGTACAGCACAAGGAAATACTTCCCATAATAACCTTTGTGAAAGGGAGAGGATTCATTTTAATGACAGAGAAGGAAACTGATGAGATGACTGTCTGTTCTGCTGACCAATACTGTCTCGTTGCTTCCTCTTTCTCATCCATCTGACTTTTCAATCTCCTGTGTTATTTTTGGACTGTAAATCCCCTGCAGCAGAGATTACTGTAGTTCTGTGTTTGTGCATGAAGCTGCCTGGTGAGTCCCTGGGTCGCTAGATGACTGTCTGGGTAATATGATAACACAATAATTAAAAAATAAACGTCATTTGGCACTCAGGGCATCCCAAAGCCACAGTGTCCTGCTGAAGGCGCAGAAAGCCAAAAAAATGCAGCAACAGGAATTGGGAACAGGAGTCAGCATGATGAGAAGCAGAAATGAAGGCTGAAAAGGCAACAGCAGAGATCCATGGGGAAAGAAGTAATGGCAGTGGTTCCAGGATGGTAAGAAGTAGTTGTGTCAAGGAGAAAAAAGCAGTGGCACTAATTCTTGGCTTCAGAAAGGCTGTGAAACTGCACCTCTCCTACCCCAACTGTAACCTGTGAGTTATCTCCTCCCCATGCAGAAAGGTCTTGCTTGCTTCACTGAGACCACCTAGGATGAGACATCTCTGCAGCAAAGCAAAACGTGCTTGGGGCACAAGTCTGTGGTGAGGTTGGGGTTGGTTTACAGCATTGCAAGGGCCACAGAAAGTGCAATCCTGCTGCAATTTTTCAGATTCTCCTGTTGTGCCTTTGTTTCTATCTGAATCTAAAAGCCCAGCAAGCTGTAATGTCTAGATGGACAGAAGGGAGAGCCCTGAATTGGAATAGATGCTACTGGACACGAAGGTACATTTGCATGGATTTGCTGAATCCTGAACATTTTTCAGCTGCAGAATACAGGAAAAACAAAACAAACAAACAAAAACACCAAACAAAACCACAAAACCCAAACAAATCAAAAACAACAACAAAAAAATTAAACTCACCAAAAAATACCGCAAAAAAAACCCCAAAACAACAAACTCCTCACTGTCCTCCTTGCAGCTCTTCATTACCATGCTATTCTGCTACATAGGATGTCTCCAGGGGGGCTTCATTCTGCTTTGTGATCTTGGTTTATTGCCCACTGTCTGCTCTTTCCTCAAGTGCCTGGGGAGGATTTTTCTGCTGCTACTGTTTCTCAGTGGCAGTCTGCCAGCTCCCCGAGGCCCTTTCCTTCCCTGTGACAGCTCTCTGATGGCCACACAGTCTCTGCTTGGCAAAATTAAGTCTACTGGTGAGGATGAGGCATGCCAATCTTTTTTCCATAGCGAGTAATCAATCATTTCCTTTTTCTGTTAACACTTAACTTTTGCTGGGAAAAATGATGACCCAGCTAGCAGCTCAATTCCAGGAATGCAGCCAAACTCCCTCCGATGTCGTGGCCAGCCAGTGATTTTCAGATCACTGATCTTCAGACGTGGTATCATAAGGGATGGCAAACAGCTATACATAATCCACTCCATCTATACTTCGTCAGTCACCTCTCCTTTGCATAACTTCTTGCTGCATGAGTTTCCCTTGGTGGTACTTACTGGGTTACCTGCTGGGCCAGGTTCTCCTGCAGATCCAGGTGATCCATTCTTGCCCTATGTCAAAAAGAAAAACTTTAGTGAAGTATCATACACTATAATTGAAAATATCCACCTACTGCTGCATCAGTAGGGATTTCTTTAGCATTGACCAACCTGTTCTCCTGGCAGACTACAGAGTAAGGATCTCTTATTTTCAATTGACCCCAAAACTTCTGCATTCCAGATTGCATGGCTGACACCACCACAGGACAAAAAGTGAGAGATGTGGACCCAAATCCTCTAATCTGAAGAGAACCTGACCAGTCCTTCTCCTCCTCCATTTCTTCACTCTTATCCCTACCATATGCAGCATCCTCCTGTGTGGATGGAGCCACCTGCTCCAAGTTACCAGTGTTCAGACAAGCTCCTTTAGTCCTTGTTTGAAACACTTCTTGGCAACTCACTGAACAACATTAAAATGTTCTGCACTAACTGTCGGATATCCCCAGATCCTCACATCTTCCTACTTTTAGAAAACTTCTTCTTTCCAGCAGCTGAGGTAGGTCCTGTAAATTACTGCCTGCCGTCCTCTTCACAGGGTTGTCATCTGAATCAGGGGCCAGAGGCCAGACGTGCTTTTTAATCATCTATGGATTCTCATTTTTTGGTGACTAAAGTTTAGTGATATGAAATTCTACAGCCTGCTTCTCTCTCCTCCCAATTGTCCATGCAGAGATGTTTTTCCCTGCATCAAAGTTGACCATAAAGACCAGCCCTTTTACTGCACAAATTCAAAATCATACCTCATGTTCCTTATTAGCAAGTAAACAAAGCAGAGGAAGAACAAGAGAAACTGATACTTCGCCCTCCAGCATACAAAGCCTCAAGTTTCTCTCCTCCAAGAAGAAAATGGCCTGGAGTTATCATAATTTCTGTCTCCTCAAATCTTTTCATTCATTGCTAGTGTTGTGCAGGGGCATGACATGTTGGTGATTGATGCCAGAAGTACAGGAATAATGAGGTAAATTACAAGGTAGACACAGGAGCTCTCCATATGTTCCTGCAGTCTAATTTAAACCCCTAACCTCCCACCCCAGAGGGACCTGCTGCTTCAGCTCCTGGCATTGCTGGCTGAATAAGTATTTTGCCCTGATTATGGGACATGTTGTAGAAACTATTTCACTAACAAGTCTTCCGAGAAGGGAAAGAAATCACTCATTGCAACATATTAAAGACATGCCTAGGCTCATCAACAGAGACCTGCATTCAAATTTGGAAAGGGTTGATTTTCAAGAAAGAATTGAAAAAGTCATTGAAATTAATAAAAGTAATTTCTCAGCCATCCCAGATAACAAGTTATGAGATGCAACTAAATCATCGTTTCTCTACCGAAGGTGTAATAAAGCTCTATAAGTTGTTCAATTAAACAACTTTTTCCTAAAACTATGTGTTTTTCTTGTTTGTTTTTCTTTTTTTTTTTTGTTTTTTGTTTGTTTTTTGTTTGTTTTTGTTTGTTTGTTTTTCCAGAAAACAATAAAGACAGCATGACAAAAATGGAAAGTATCACAACTGGACCCCACATAGGGGGCAGCCACAATTACTGTCTGCCTTTGAAAACTGAGGCCGTTTGAGAAGTGATCGAGATGCCAGAGGCAGGACTGGAATATGAGCCCTCCAACACTGCAATCCTGATAGAATCCATTAAACTATCCCTCCCAGCAAGTCAGTAACCATCACTCCATTGCAGTATTATAAGTTTTCATCAGTTTCTAGCAATATCATTCTGATTTGTTGTTCTCAAGGTAGGCAAAGTGTTTTAATCAACATTATCTGAATCTTAAGACTCTTCTTCCAAACCAGAATACTGGACTGCAGGACATTCCAACTATATACAATGTACCTCCAGAAATGGTTTATCATGAGAGAAAACTCACTGGCAGTCCTCTGAGTCCTCGAGGACCTTGTGGTCCTATGGGGCCAGTATCACCCTGAAATGAAGAAAAGTATCCTGGTGAGAGGGAAAGATCTGACACGAAGGCAAGTAAACAGGCATTTAAAAGCATTCCTACTAAATTACGCTGTTCACGTATTAGAGAGAAACATCATTAAAGTGTCGCTACCTCCTTTCAGTTATGTATGAGGAAGGCCAGCCTTTTGAATTTTAAACATCTATCACTAAATGCAGCCTGATTACAAGCAGAAATCATTATTATCAGGTTATCTTAGAGCTGGATTTATCAGGGACAGAAATTTTCCAGTGTTTCTCAAGAACTGAAAACTTTGTACTCCCTTGAGGGAGGCTTAAGACATGCTTCTCTCTTCTCTGAGGGGTTCCCCTAGGTCTGTCTTCCATTTTACTTTGCAGAGTACCACTTACAGCACAACTGTTTCCCAGTGATACAAGGGGTTGCAAATGAGAAGCCACTTCCCCAAGTCCCATGACAACAACACATCAGCCGCTCAGTATCTTGCTCAGTAGCTGCTGCAGGATCCCACGTCAGCTGCTGCCTCCCAGGATTTTGTTCTGTGACTGCGTTTGACACTAATAATGTCAGAGGATCTGTTTGTACCATTTCACTTTCCTTTGAGCAGCGTCTTCTTATTCCATAGGTATTTCACGGATTTTGGTGGAGCTATGCACGCAGTAAGATACAGCTTTTGCAGGGGAAGCGTGACAGAACCTGCCCCAGTGGGACCAGTGGAAAGAAGCGCTGCTCAGAGAGGGGTGGAAGAAAGCAGCAGGTCCATGGGTATGCAGCACAGCCTGGGATTCAAACAATGCAGCTTTCTCTGCTCTTCCAAAGATATATCTGACGCTTAAGTGTCAGTAGCTGAGCAGTGACAAAAGCCCTCAAATTCTTTCCTACCCAAATGATCTTTGCACAAATCATTCCCTGCAGTAATTCACCCTTCATTGCAGTTTCTGCAGCTGTTTTAGGTCAGAGTCACTGTATATTAAAATCTTCATTTGTCAGGGAGAAGGACATTAGTTTTTGCACAAAATGTTGCACTTACATCCTTCCCTGGTGGCCCCTCACGACCAGCAGGACCTGTCACACCTGGTTCCCCCTGCAATTCAGAAAAAAAAAAGGAAAGAGATATAAGACCAAGGTCAAAGACAGACCAGTAACACCAGCATTCTACAGTATTGCACTGGGCTGAGTGAAAACTTTTTTAAATCCCACAAGAGCTTCGTTCATGACATGTGACATGCAGGCTATGAAAACAATTCAGAAGCATCTTCTGTAAGTGATGCACAAAGCAATGCACTGCTTTCCAGCAGTATTTGCTACTGCTAGTGCAGTCACTGAAAACCATCAACCTATTCATGGTACAGAGACTAATGTAATGGGGAAGAGATGAGGAACTTCAGCACTGGATTTTTTCAGCTAAGCTCCTGCAAGCCAAGTATTTTATTTCCCTGTAAAAAATCAGAATTAGGCAGAAGGACATTGAGTTTTGCATTGCACTTTCTACACTGTGGATATTTTTGACGGTATTGCTCAGAACAGAGCGGAGACCAGCTTTTCATGCAGGACTTGAGTTTTGGGTTTTATGATCCACAGGCAACTAAGTCAAAGGGTTAGAGACATTTCTGTTCTTGTTTCTGTAAGTTTTTTTCATGAACTTATTTTGCGCTTCTTAAGTATCTTGGGAGGAGAGCTGATGCTTGTCCAACAAGTGCAGCAGGTTTACTCGTCTTGTATGTCAGCATTTGTACCAGAGGCATGTGGTATGGAGACACCCTTGAAACTTCCTCACAAAGGGCTGTCTCAGAGGGAGCATCAGGGGACTCATCTCTACCAGCTGCCTCACCTTACCTGGAATCAAAACTTCAGCAGAGGGGAGGAAGACAACTGCTGTGATTTCATGCCACGGGTGTGGCCCATGGAATTCTAGTGGAAAACAGCCATGTCGAACACATACCTGCCATCAGTTTTACCTATTGGCTCAGAAATTTCAATTCACACAATATTTCTCCAAAGGTACATGTTACTTACCCGGGGGCCTGGGGGACCTGTATCTCCTCTCTGTCCTTTGAAACCCTAAAAAAGAGGATAAAATCAGTAACTATCCATTACCCTGATGCATGAAACACTAAGAAAACTCTAGTGTGAATGTTTACTGAATAACCATCCCAATTTTGCTTAAGAATGCTGGCGATAGGTCAGCATGGAGCTGCCGTGCGCCAGGGAGTGATTAGGAAGGGGCACCTCACAGAAAGACCTTTCCATGGCTCCTTTGTCTGCAAGACCAAGACTGTAGTGTGTGTATTCCTGGTGTGACTAGCCATTAGACTGTTTAACACTAAATTTCATTGTCCCCGTCCTTCCAGAGGACACCTAACAGAACACAAGGTCTACAGCTGTGACTATGCCTTCTGGTAGAAGGGGTGTCCTGAAGTTTCATGATTTATCTTCTAGGTAAAGGACCTACACTTCTCCAAGTGTGAGGGATTTGGAAATACCTGTTTGATTTTTGATTATTATTTATTTATTTAGGCACAATGCCATGACTATTCTCATCCAGGCCAGCCCTTTGGTTATATGTTTACATCAATAAAAAACCTCATCTGCCCAAAAACGCTTCCCAGCTACAGTACAGTAGAGTGACTGGATCGTACCCTTGAGAGCAGTACCTACCGGTAAGCCTCTAGCACCCTCCTGGCCTGGGAGCCCTGGTTCTCCAGGCTTTCCCTGTGGGAAACAATCATATTAATTTTGGTTAAAGTTTCAGGTCCATCTCTCTGCTGTTGAAAACTTACCACTCTTCTCCCTTAGATGTAACAGCACTGAGAACTGTGGCTACCCAGGGTTTCCCTATTCTGAGCGTGCAAGGAGGACAGTAGTGACACCCATTCGCATACATACCCTTGCCTGTTCCATCATGAACACAGCCTTTGAGGTTCAAAGGCATATTACACCTTTGGATTAGTGCACCTTTACAGTGCTTTAAACTCTAATTCTGGACAACACAAGTGTCACAGAGCAATCCAGAAAAGGCTTCTTTAAAGACACCTCCTCTAAACTTTTTGTGCCTCATAATCTTCCACCCAAAAAATGGTTGACTGGGTTTGATGTTACAAGACAACCTTCTTTCTCTGCAATATTTACTGTTGCTGTAGAAGTGGAATCACTAAGTTTTAGTGAATTTATGGTAGCTGTAAAAGTTAAAGAACCAAGTTTCTTTTCAAGATTGCTAGTGTGTGACTTAATTGCTCAAGATGATATAGTTCTTCTGATGTTAAAAAAAGATGCATAAACATGCTCTCTGTCCCCACTAAGGAGTCCATAGATAGGCAGCTCCAAAACCAAAATGTGGGTGCAGGCTCTGATTGCCTGAGCAAAACAGTTTTAAATTACATTACCGGTTCCCCAAGAGATCCTGGCTTGCCGTCTTTGCCGTCATTCCCAGCAATTCCCTGTAAATGAAATGCAAAATAGGGTATAAGAATAGGGTCCATCATATCATACTTAAGTTTGTCTAACCCTCCAAAACTACCCTATTTCTACAGCTCAGCCATAAACCTCTCCTTGCTATACCACTATAACAGCATAAACTGTCTCCCTGTCCACTATGTCAAGTCTAAATTTCAGCAAGGCGAGCGCTCCAACTATCTTAAAACAAGATTCTAAAAACAGCTGTTTTAAATCATTACAATACTATTAGTTTCATTCAGCTAGGCTATTTTTTACTAGAAATAGCTCTGGCCCTGTCTCTACGACAGGTTAAAAAAACCTAGAATGTTGTACTAATACATTTTCCAGAAGAGAAGAGCCTATGCCCAAGATGCACCTCAACTTGGGTCAATGCAAAGGAATTATTTTGGCTGTGGATTCAGATAAAAACAGTATTCTAGTCTATGAATTTTTGTGCCCTTACACTGGAGCTACTTGATTTTTGTGCTCTGCACAATGAAGGTCAGATCTGATCCATGTTGGTAATTAACACTTAGCTTTCAAGTGATCAAATACAGCATTCACACTGTCCTGTACCAGGGACATGGCATCAACATGATAGATACAATTACAGATGATGTGTAGCTTTCAAAGCACCTCGAAAATGTCACCTCTTTTACACACCTATGTGTTTATAAACAGTTTAATGTATTGAATTACAAGGAGCTGAATTGCACTCACTGGAAGACCAGGCAACCCTGGTGGGCCCTGTGGACCTGGAGGGCCATCTTTACCCTGGAAAGAAAGCAGAAACACTGTGGTGATGAAAATTTATCAAATGTAGAGTTTGACCAGAGACAGCTGTAAGAAACTGCTGTCATAGCCCGTGTGCAAGGTTTCTTTCAATTCCTTATAGTTTAAACTGGAGGGTTTTCTTTTCACAAGAAATGTCCAGTATTAGTCATAAGTTGTTACAGATGGAAAAAACACTGAAATCACTTTTTTTTCTGAAGCTTGATTATATTTAATATTTAGTCTTCCTTAACTTCCTACATGAGGTGTCTCACAAAGAAGATTATTTGTATTTTACACCTATAAAATTAGTAGTTATGGGAAGAGCCTTTCTGACAAGGCACTTCTTTCAGGGAAGACCTCACTGTCCACAGCTACTTGAAAGGAGGTTGGAGCATGGACGGGGTTTGTCTCTTCTCTCAAGTAGCAAAGGATAGGACAAGAGGAAATGGCTTCAAGTTGTGCCAGGGGAGGTTCAGATTGGACGTTAGGAAAAAATTCTTCATGGAAAGGGTTGTCAGGCATTGGAACAGGCTGCCCAGGGCAGTGGTGGAGTCACCATCCCTGGAGGGGTTTAAAAGGTGTTTAGATGAGGTTCTTAGGGACATGGTTTAGTACTAGAGCTAGGTTAGCTTAATGGTTGGACTTGATGATCCTGAGGCTCTCTTCCAACTGAAATGATTCTGTGATTCTTTGACTCTATGACAGTCTCTTCAGGATGGGACATTATCATCCCAGGTCTTTCACAGTGCCTCAACCTTGATCATCCATTTGAAAGGGAATTTCAGCCAGCCTATCCACGTAGTCTCTGGCCTCTCTGCTGAGAATCCTTGCTGATTTTTTAACAGTCATCATAAAGACCAACACTGTTCATTTATGGTGAAGCTCAGGTTGAAATGGATCTGCAAGAGGCACCTTGCTCATTATGAAACACTGCTCTAGAAATTAAGCACAGAATTATACAGTCTTAAACTGTTCCAGCTCAACAGCATGCATTACCCAGGGAAGGTTCATTTTTTTCCTTTTCAACCTGAAGTTAGCATCAATCAGATTACCTGTGTCTCCAGGGTTTTCTGATGCATTACCATAAATTAACATCTGAACACCCTTCAAATGAAACAGCAGTAGCAAACTTCTTCATGGACTTCTCAAAGGTTACATCTGTACTATTAATAGTATTTTCAGTGGTGTGAGGGAATGGTCTCAGGCCCTGGCATCTGAGCAGCTTGTGCTGTGACAACCTTCAAAAGGTTGCTGGTTTCGTTTTGACAAACCACAGACATAGTTCAGGTGTTAGCCTGGTTCATGAAGCATCCTGACAGATTCAGTTAGCCTGTTCTGGAGGCTAAAACATGTTAACAGCAAGGACAGACAGGTAAGAGGTACAAAAACCTCCTTAGAGGTCCCATGAACTGGATTATGCTCTGGCTAATTCAGAGTTTCATTTGGTGAGTAAAAAAACCCTCAAGAACAGTTTAATCAGTGGTTATTTGTGGAGGTCCTTCTTGCAGGTGTAGAGCTGATGCAGGCTGAATATTTTGGGGAGGTTTCAAAGGGCACTACAGGGGTTCCAGCTCAGTTTTATTTCACAGATCTAAATATAGTTGAAGCTGGTGGTGAAACACACAGCTTAGAGCTTACTATCTCTCCTGGGTTTCCTGCTGGTCCTATTGGTCCTGGTGGCCCATCTGGTCCCTAAACAAAATAAAGCAGAAACAATGTGAGTGATTAACACATTTTGTACATTTGTCAACATACTCCCTACCACAGCTGGCAACACTGAAGTTTTCTTCAGTCACTCATTTCGGCATTCATTCCATCATCACTTAATTCATCACAGAAAAGCAGTGCCAAGCTCTTCATTCAATCAGCCTCCAAAGCCAGAAATAGCCAGATATTTGTGTTTTGTCCTGGTCCTTCCTTCTGAAAATAGGTGACAAAAAACAGGAGGCAAATAGGAAAAAAAGCCAATCTTGTGACAAAAATAACTCTGAAGAACAGAAATTATGGGAGCAGTTTGAAGCACACTCTTTGGCAGGCAAACTCCTGGTGCCACAAGTCAATGCAGACCAAGGAAAAAGTCAGCAATATTTTAAAATAAATAAATAAATAATAATAAATATATATATATATATATATGGGAATATTCTGTTTTACTCTCCTTTGATAGGCTCAGTTTCACTTTGCGCATTTCCTTTGACTGTGAGTCTATTCAGAGGGTCTTACAGGACAATTTTAGGAGTTTTAATCCTACTGGAATAACCCTGTGGCTGTGGCAATATGAGGTTAATACCGACACAGTAAATGTGTCTGTGTTATTAGCTTCTCCTAAAATAATGCTCACAGGAGCAACAAATGACTCTGTCCTGGTTTTGTTAAAAAACAAGTTTCTCTTTTAGTGAATTTTGCCTGTCAGCTAAAGCCTTCATATTAGCTGCATTTTCCTGGAGAACCAGATACATGTTTTGGTAAACCTAGCAATGGAATGCAAACTTATTGATAAGCATGGATGGACATCTTGCGAGAGGGGCAACGAGAAACTGGTGACCAAGGAACTGACCAACTGTGTATAACATTCCATTCACGTGAATACTTCATACAAAAGTGGGAGATCACGAGGACCACGGCCCTTTTCCCTTTTCCCTTTTCCCTTCTGCTTATGGTCAACATTAGGAGAGGACCTTGCTAGTCTTCCCTGCGAACTGAGGCCTAGTGAGAGACTGAATCCAGCTCCGGTTGGCTGCAGAGTCCAATCCAGGACTTTGGGTGCCGGCTCTGCAGTTGCTGAGACTTTCAAGATTGGTTTTGTATATTTTGTATTATTTTCTCTGTTCTTATTAGTAGCATTAGTGAAACATCTTTAATTTTTCCAACTCTCTTCTCTCTGTCCTTCTTTCCCTCCCGATCGCCTGTCCTGAGTGGGAAGGGGGGAAAGGGAGGGGCAAAAGGGGGAATCAGGGGGGAGAGGAGGTTAACAATACATCTGCCAGGGTTTTTGTTGTCACCCCACAATCTAAACCCTCGACAGACCCACAAAGCAGGCCCACGTGTTGTCCCAGTGGCAAAGCATTCAGCATGCTTTAGGCACTGCTACCATCTGAAAACAGAATATTAATCTAATCCTCTTTTCTGGTACCTCCTGTCATTTAGTCAGTACAATTCAGTAAATTCAGCTTTGAAGAGACTGTGCTGATCCCCAGAACAGACAAAAGCTGTGCACTCTCAGCATGGCAGAATCGAATTGCACCATAAGCAGCAAT
This sequence comes from Patagioenas fasciata, assembly GCF_037038585.1. Lineage (NCBI taxonomy): Eukaryota > Metazoa > Chordata > Aves > Columbiformes > Columbidae > Patagioenas > Patagioenas fasciata. The sequence continues at coordinate 6,823,377 of NC_092521.1, read as the reverse complement.
ATGAGTAGTGATGACTGTGGGCAAAGCAAGGCGATTTGGAAAGAAAAGTCCTTCAGTCAGGAAAAGTCCTAATTCTTGGAGGGTGTAAGCAGTGATATCACAAGCAGAAGAGCCAAGTTATTTCATCCCTGCTTCTGCACTGTCACCCCCTTTTAAAAACAAAGAAGCATTATTATATCCATGGAAAGATGAAAGCTCGGAATTAGAAGGACTGTGATGGATAGGGACACATGTAAAAGGCCTCTTAATTAAAAAGTAATCCAAAGGATATGAAAACCAGAGAAAATCCAAGTTCATACCACTGTGTAAAGTTGAAAACTAAAATATTTTTAGATCTGCTGGTTCTAAACTGACCATTTATTCCATGCGATAAGAAAATACCTATACGAATGTTACTAAGTAGTCTCTGCAGAAGAGTTTCATCATCATTGTCTTGTATAAAGTGAGCGGCTGAAGCTTAGTGTCAATACACAGAGCGAATTGAAGCAATCAGTGAAAAGTGGCTGATATTAAATAGCAATTATCATGAGTGGGGAACTCTATGACACTCAGGGGGCCATTAGGAACCCACTGGAAAATGCAAATGCAATGCACAGACAGATGGGAACGGTCCTTTCTTCCACATGTAGCTTGAAACAGCCTTTATTAGTAAGGAAAATACGGGACTATCTTTGCAAAAGAGGAACTTACAGGTGGACCAGGGTTTCCAGGAGCCCCAGAGAAGCCAGGCATTCCAGGGTGGCCCTGCAGAATGAAAAGAGGGACTTTATGCATTATTCATATCTCTAGTTGCATAAAAGTTAACTGGTGACAGAAAATTACGAAGTAACACCAAAATGAGACAATACACAAAGAGGTGCTTATAAGGAAAGAAAGAACCGTGACTTTTTAAAGTGAAACCTTGGTTTCAAAGCATGCACTTCAGGAATAAATGTAGTTAAATTTAAGGTGTTCTTTTTCTGAGGTGTACTGCAGTCTATCCCAATGGAAGAGGAAAACAAATACTGTGGAATTGTACAAGGCAGGATATCAGGCCAGAAACCAAACCTGTTTAAAATACCCTACAAATCTCATTGAAGAGGTGCTGATTTGCACCTTAAACTATTGACTCAGCCCTTGGCAAAATTAACTATGAAACTTTGCTCAAATTTAGACCATTCTCCTCTTTCTTGTGGCATCTCAGTCCTTGCTAAAAGAGGCTATGCTTTCATTCATCTTCCAGGACAAACTGAAACACCAGCTCTTTCAACCCAGAGACACCTGACCTCCCAGAACAACTCTTGGCATTATCTGGGGAAATAACTAAAGGTTAGGTGATGTATAGAACTGAATGTATCCAATCTAGAGGTGAGGAAACAGATCATACAGGAATGTTTTTATTGGAGTTGGAAGCCTGTGGAGGACTGCTACAGTTTCACTCTTCAGCATAGCCCAGTTGAGGTATATCAGTGATAAAGAGCTCCCATCTTTCTCCTCTGTCTCTGAGAAGGATGTTGCTCTACAGACATTATAGGAGTTGTTGATGAAGGAACAATCACAGTGATGACACTGTTGGAAAGCACACTCTGTTTTTACCTGTTCACCTTTTTCTCCTGCATCCCCAGTCATACCACGATCTCCTTTAGCACCCTGATAATAAAAAATAAAAGCCATTGAAAGTCACTTACATTCAGTATCCTATCAGCTTTTTGACCGTTTTCATAAAGCACTCGGACATTTGAGTATAAACCTCAAATTAGGACTGAGTCCTGCTTTCCCTCCTCTTAAATTCTTCCCTAAACTTTCATGACCAATGTTTGAGCCAGGAATATATGTGAAGAATAGCTTTTGAGCAGACCCAGCATAGTGCTTTTTTATGTTATAGTTTCATGGAGATGAAAAAGATTTACACATCCTTAGAAAGCAGACAGGTTGTTAAGAACTCCACTAAATCAGATCTTAGTAAGGAATCATCTGGTCCAACAAAGGCGCCCACAGTATGAGCTAGTAATCTCCTCTTCCTTCAGGGACAGGAGCAATAAAAATGGCATTTCTAAGATGCAGTAAAAAAATTCACATCCAGAAAATGCCCTCCCCTTTCTCTATCTCTCTGTCCTAGTGACAACAGAACAGAGGTATCTAACTTAAATGTAGGTATCTATGTTATCAAGACCTAAAGTAAGGCGAGCCTCACACAGTGAAAAACACTGAGGTGATGGAGAACAAATTATGAACAATGCACAGAACTCTAATTAATTGCTAGCTGTGGAAATAATACTCTAGTTTACTCCTTGAGAGCTCAGAAACAAGTGGGGAAGGGAGGGCTGCTATTAATTAATTTAAAGATGCCTAATTCTTATAGCCAGAAGGCATGAAGCTGCTCATGTGCAAAGATCTGCAGTTCTACTGCTCCATTTCAGAAAGAGACCTAATACTAGTCTGGATAGTGTTGGTAAGGACAATGTACCACATCTTCAAAAGTGCAGAACTCTTTTGGTCTTTCATTGCAAGGACCCTCTAACGTATTTAGAAAGGAGTCAAAAAGACTGTCTTTGTGCACCTTCCTAGGGGTCTTACAATTTCTTCTTTTAACATTTGCAAATTCTGTGATTCTGCTTTTTTACTGAATGCAAGTTAGACTATTTATCAAACTCTTGATTTTATTTTATCCACATATACAGTTTAAAATTGGTCCTGTTATTTCACCTAAACATTCAGTTTTTCATCCCAAATCTCTTCTTTCTCATGGCATACAAAAAAAGCAGCAGACATGATATGTCTCAGATTTCTTGGCTTTTCTGCCAGTTATTGTCTTTACGGGTTACTAATTCTTTTGCAAATTTTATGCTGGAACAGACTTTCATTTTGATCAACCCTGTATTTGCTTTTGAGACTCTGCTGCTCTCCCTACCACACTTTTAATTGCAAGATACAAAATTAATTCATGAATCTGTATTAGCTTGTCCTGCAGTCTAATAACTGTAAATACAAAGATGTTAAAATAGCAGAGGCTGTTTTAGACAGTAGATCAGTAATGAAGGGAAGTCTGGAGGAAACTGTGGTCCATCATGAAATCACTTTCTCTGTCCCTCCATTGATTTGTTTTGATTTATTTCACATTAGGCACTTGAAAAGGTTTTGATTGTGACCAGGCACTGGCATTGTGAGCTGGGTGACAGACCTCTTCATGGGAAACGCTTGAAATGTGACATTATTGAAATTCTTCAGATATTGGAAGTTTTATATTTGCATATGTCCATTAGACAGAAGCATACAGCTGAAACAAGGAGTTCTTCCTATAGCGTGTTTCAGGAAACACTCAGAGTCTGTGGATAAAACCACGATGGCAGATTGTATATATGGAGTCCAGCAGCCCACTGGGTCACCCTTAATTTATGTGATGCAAGCATACAGGATCTAAAGAGAAGAGAAACATGCAGGGTGTCTACTGCTGAGGCTCTAATTTCTTCCTTACCCAATTTGAACTGAAACTTACTGTCAAGTCCTTGTCTGCCTCAAAACACCAATGTAATGAAATTCAATATAAAGAATCAGGCCCTCCACTTGTGTGTCTGTGTGTGTGTCTGGGTGTGAACAAAGGGACAGCAGAAGACACTATTTAAGTGAAACAGTGTTCATGGGGGAGCTATGCAGTCCTGTGTCCATGTGGCATGCCAGTGCACAGCCAGTACAGAGCCCACCCAACTATTCCTTTACACAGAGATGGATGACACCAAGTTCCTGCTTTAAACTGTGTACTAAGTAGTCACAAACAATTTTTCATTAGACAACTGAAGAAAACCAACCAACCTTGGGGCCATCCAGCCCAGGTGGGCCTGCAGGACCCCTGGGACCAGCATCTCCCTGCAATGCAGAAGAGGTAGAGGTAAACACAAGTTTAGTCTGTGGACTCCACAGACATCTAAAACAGATTCATTAGGTTGTTGATAGAAAAATAAAACAAAACAAGAACAACAAAATCAACCATCTAAAAATATTATAAGAAAAATAAGGTTATACCACATCCAAGGCATGGTCACTTCCCCAGCTCTCTTACCATTTTCCCATCCTGGCCGTCTCTACCTGGTGGTCCTCGGAGACCTTTATCACCTTTGAAACCTGGGATGCCTGGCAATCCTGGTGGGCCAGGAGGGCACTCAGTGCACACATCCTAGGAGAGAACATGGAGAAAAATTAGCAATAAACTGAAGGTGCCTAGCAGACCTTGCAGAGACCTACTACAAAAGCCACAGTGTGGTGCCAGTATAATGCATAGGACTTTGCAGTTTGACCATGCTGGGGAGGATCTGGGTTAGTTTGCTTTACAGAACTGAAGTGACAGCAGCATAGAGCAGAGTGAGGATCAGCAGCTGACCTCACACATGTCCCTATGGGGTATTTTCTATCAATTCTAGTTGGACAGGACCTAACTGATCATCCATGATCAAGAAACAAAGGGAAAGCTCTTCCTACTGTGGAGCTCAGAGAGATGCAAAGCAAGACCACGAAGAACAACTTTGTTTTGAAGCTACAGTAATACTGGTTTATACATTGGTCTGAAAGAGCTGGATTACAGCTCAAAGGGCAGATTGCTAGAGAAAACTTTGGTGCAGCACAATGTCAGAAAGGGTGTTCTGCAAGGGAAACTATTCATCAGCTAGCATGGCCAAGGAGAACATCCAATGGAGTTTGTGAAGACCAAGTGAATGTCACAGTGTCCTGGACAAATTCTGTCTTAGAGAATTGCCATCACCCTCTTTCTAAAACTCTTTGAAGAATCATCTGACTAGTCTTTACATTTCTGCTATTCTCAGGAAATGAAATACCATGGACATGACATTTCCATTTCAAAAGTAAAGTCCTTTCAGCAAAAGGGAAGTTAATCCTGCCTATAAGAGTCAGCATAGCACAACAGACAAATCTTCAGGCTGAGAGTTAGAAGACCTTGCTCCAATACCCCACTCTGCCAATGATCCACTGCAAAATTGTGAGGTAAATTGTCTTTCTAAGTCTCAGTCCCTACATGCACATCTATCTACTTATAAGTGCTTGAGAAACACCAAGAACAACAAAGCCCTATTTTCACCTGGGATTTCAAGGTCCTGCTTTATATAGATCTGTACCAAGTGTGGAGTGAAAAAATGCCAAACATAAAGAAAATGTAAGGCATATGTGTGTGTTTAGCCGTAACATAATCAAAGGAAGAAAACAAAGGGACATCAAAATGACATCCTGTACTCAAGAATCAGTCTCTTGCTGTTGCTCTGATCAGAAATCCCAAGCAATTCCATGCAGTGACATATCCAGAAAAATACTTGGCTCCATAAGAAAGACAGCACTTCAATGAAGGCATTTCACAGTAGCAATCTTGAAAGGGTCTTTTTGTTAGTAAGGTTCATAATAAAAGCTAATTTTTTAGTTTCTTTTAATCAATAAGAAAGGATTTCTTGCCATGTCCCAAGACTTCTGAAAAAATCTCCCAACTCAGCCCATGTAAATCTGTAAAGATTTTGCAGTCAACACCTATTATATACTGACTTATTTCCCAGACAAATTACTACACGGAAAGTAAAAGCAGACACACAGATCATCACTTTTGAAACAGGTGTACATCTGCGGTTAATCCCCACATCCTTTTAGAAACACTATGTAAATTGACTTCGCAGCCACAGTTCAAACCTATTCCAGTCATTGTTGAAGGTACATGTAAAATACCAGATATTTTATTAAAATGTTTTCCATTTGCTGTTTTAGGTGTTACAGCTGGACAATGTTTATTTCTCCTTGGGAATGCATGCCTCAGAAAGAGCTGAAAAAGTCTCAGAGCTTTAATAACATACAGCATGGTACGAAGATCTTTGCAGGTCATTTCACTGCTGTGGATGGTCAAAAGGCATTGGATTTTGATCTCCAGCATGTGGTCTAGTGTCCCAGTATCAGTGCAATTAGGAAACGTGCAAATTTAAAGTTTTGACAGAGTGTTTAAAGGCACCTGTTGCACTTGTAGCTCAGATACTTTCCCATCACAGAAAGTTAGTCAGGTCTGAATCAAATATACAGATAAACTCCCTTCATCATCAAAGGTTGATTACCTTTACTAACAGGTTGATGTCCTCTGGAGACAGCAGGGGTGGGGAACCCTATGGAACAAGAAAATTCATTGTTGCAGGTAATTTTAAAAGGCATCAATGTTTATGAAATTCTCCTGAACAGGCTTATGAATTCTCATTGATTTTACTTGCCCTGCCTAGAGCTCATTAGGCCAAACACATGTATGTCCTGTCCTACATTATCAATGCAATTCATCACACATGAGGTGAGGTCTTGCTGAGGGTAGTGCCTTGAAAATTTTGGCTTTTGTGTACATGCAGGATATCCAGTTATTTTCATATTGTTATATTGATATTTCTATCATAACCCCTTAGCAGGGGTTGGGAAGAGCAGCAGTGGAAACTCACTTAAGTGAAGTTCTGATGTAAAGTGTACAGGTGGAAACGGAGTTAAAATGAAGATGTAACAAATAAGCGAAGTTACATACTGGTTTTCCAGGAGGTCCTCTTTCCCCTGGATTTCCAGGCAGACCCTACAGAACAAGAGAAAGAAAAAAATATGAAATTATTATACAACAACCCCGTGGTTTCTTCCACACTCTGCTGACTGCTCTGGACTAGCACACATTTTACTTTCTGTCACTGAGCACCACTGTTCCTTGCATGTAACAAACAGTAAACTCCTTTAAATACCTGCAGCTTTAAAAGTTATCTCTCTCATTTTTTGGTCTTCTCTTAATGACTCCCTCTCAACCCCTCCTAAATCTCTCTTATCTACTGTATGGCCTTGTAAAATTAATTTGAGTCATGCAAAGATGGAAATTGTTTTAGCTTGTCTCCTGGTCACAGGAAACACAATGAACTCCAGTAGTGTGAAGGATGGAGATACAAATCCCTGAAGACACAACATGCAAAATTAAGACCTTGCTTTGCGTAAGCCTTACAAACAGGTACCTTGCACCTGAAACAGCAATGAGCCTTTTTGTTTGTTTGTTTGTAAGGGTGTATTGGTATCAGTTTTCATGAAATGAAGGCATAGAAATTACCAGTATCCTTAGAATTTAAGGCCCATGAAGTCATGGTTTGGAAAATGGACCTCCCTGGAATGGGCATCTCTTACCTGTCATTAGTAAGTTATTAGTTTGGTAAAAAAGCAGTTGGTCACTGTCCACATAATAACAGAAACCTCTGCATTGTAAGCATCCTTGGAGTGGTGTATTAAGATGGACTGGGTGAGATTCCCCCAAATAATCATTCAGACATAAATGTTATACCCCTGTTGAGTATCTTAAAGTATAAACAAAATATCTATCTATCTTAACCACATACAAAAGACTGTCCTATTGACAATTTTTGCATTGGCAGGAACAGTTTCCACTGACTATTTAAAAGCACCTGTGTTCAGTTTGGTTGATTCTGCAGCACGACCCATCCAGGGAGTTCTCTGGGATGGTGCCAGATTCCCCATCCAGGATGTTAATCAACACACTGAAGATACAAGTAATGGAATTCAATCAGCCTAGACTCAGGAGGGGCTCTCTAGGGCTCTCTCTGAGATGACCCAAAATTTACACCTGGAAAGCTGCTTTAAAAATTTGTCAAATGCTTTGTCAAGAAGGGAACTAGGCATTCTGTCAACCACCTTGTCTCAGGTTGGTCTGTTGTCTCCAATCAATCAGTCCATTGTATTATTTATGCACATAACCAGATGGGGAGTTACTTTGCTACCTGTGGATTAATTATTTAAGTTCACTGTGTGTGCGCACAGGCAAAGTCATGGTACCCTGCTACACCATAATTATAGCTATAGAGCAAACTTGAATTTCACCCTTGTGTCTCACTTCTAACTTAAATTCTGTACCTATTGCTAGAGGAGAGAGAAAATGGAAAAATATATTGACTGTTCTTTTTTTTTATATCCATAGTAAACACTTCTGGCTGAACAACAATCCTTCAATTATCTTGACTTTGTAAGACACGAACTGAAGTGGAGCTAGTGGAACCAAAGCACACTGAAGTACATGGATAAAACCTTGTTTCCTGAGACACTAAACCTTCTTCAGGTGAGAACCAAGAGAAGATAAGGTGTGAAGGAGATTCTTAGCTCAGGTGTCATTCTGGGGAATTTAGTAAATATAAGGAAAGTAAATATAAGGAAATCTTATAACCATTAATAGCTTTGCTTCTTCCAAACAGCAGCAATGTGGTTGTTAGAATATTGTGGGATGTTCCCAAAGTCTCTTCTCTTTCGCTGATGTTAATCAGTAGGTCATGCTTTTGGCATCATCTCCACTGTAGTTCTCAACCACTTCTGGAAACAGGAAGAGGGTTGTCTCAATAAGGATTACACTGATCTTGTATCCCTGGACCTGCTTTGTTCAGGAAGACTCACACAGCACTTACTTGAAGGAGTGTGATGTAAACAGGGACTTGAGCCATGAGAAACATCATGGATCAGAAAGCAACACAGAAAAGACAATGCAGAAATATCTTTAACGCTAACTATTAACATAGCTATAAATAAACTATTCTACCACAAGGCTTGTTGACAGTTTCTTGCTTGAGGATCTGAAACATAACATGGTACTAGAGGTGGAATTTGAGCATTTAAAAAAGAATATAGGAAAATACTTCTTAGTTACGAGAAAAGACAGACAAGAAGGGAGTATCTAAAATTGAAATCCTGCCAAAGATTTAATCATCACTGTGATATTTGATTTGTCACAAAAAGGGGTTGACCTGTTTTCTATGATGTCTTTTAACAGGATGCAAATAAGCAAAGATAAGAGATTAAGCTGTGTCATGGCTGACAAATGTGAAAACCACTACATACCCAGGAAAACTTATTCATTTGAATGGTACAAGACTGAAAAGAGAGAGTGGCCTTTGAAGAATTCTTGTCTGAGCAGAAAGGAACAAACCAAATGCCGGATGATGGCACTTTAACATGTTGCATTATCAGAGAACAGGCAACTGAAGCAGGGTCTAAAATAAAGACTGCTGGACTATATAAGCCTGGAGTTAGAAAAGACTGACAATAAGGGTGAATCTGCAAACATTGGTCAGAAACCTTAAATATAAGCTTAAACAGAAGTCTTAGGGGAAAAAAAAAAAGAAAAGCCAATGGGAGGTTTAATAAGTGTACTCTGGTTTGGGGTGTATGCACCCTAAAACAAACACAAAAGCTCATTGGGACTGTCCTTCTAACTGAATGGGAAAATCAACCCCAGAACAGAAAACTCTGCTTTTCAGATCCTAAGCAGTAATATATGCATCCACAAAGTTTTTGTAATTATAAAAATAAATGCAGGGGAAGATTGACTTCCATGTAATATTGGAACTTGGTTATCATAAATAATTAACAGAATTAAAAAGTGATTAATTCAATGTTTGGGTTAATTAAAATTATCATAATCAAAATAGAGAAACAGCTTATTAAATGGGTGTCCTCAGTGCTAATAGTAGGGAAAGAGAATGTCTCATTCAGATTGTTTTCTAATCTAAGGGAACTAAGTAGGTATGTTGAACAGAAACATTTGATCTCCCAGCAGACAGAAGACAATGGATGCTTCCCAAAAAATGTGTGGTGTAAGGGCATTTGGCCAGAGAGTTTCTGCTCCTTCAGGGGTATCCGGTCAAAGATGTTTTAAATGCAACAAGAGAAAATAAGGAGGAAGCCATAAATAAGAACATATAGGAACACAAACCTGAACAACAAATAAGGGAGGCAGTAATGGGAACCAAACCTGGACAGTCACACTAATTGATGAAGGCATGTGGAAGTGGGAGAAGGTTTATTCCAGCAAGGTTATCTGACCTAGAACCTTTTCAATTTGGAAACTAAGGGAAAAGGAGGAAATCCAGAAACAAAATACATCAAGACACAGACTTATCAATAAAGAAACCTCACCACTCACACTAATTTATGGTCTATCAAGAAAACGCAGGTTGCGCTTCCAGGAAGACCAACTTGGACGCTGTGAGTGATAAGACTGTAAACCAGGGGGAGTCTGAACTGGGAGGGGTGCAGGAATTTATAGAGATTTGGAGATGCACAAGGGGACATACAGGGGAAGGGGGAGCAGAGAGGAACAGGGGGGCAGACAGAAAGCACCATAGAAGGGCCTGGTTATGTAAAACAGGGCTGGTCACTGCATTTGCCTGGCTGAGCCCTGAACTTGATCACCATGGTTTGTCCTATCATCTTGTATCTTCTTATTAAACCTTTTCTTAATTATCTCTCTGCATAATGTGTATGTGCACTGCAAGGACCACGTGCCAGCTTCTGGTGAGACTTGGATGTGCATGTGAGTGAAAACTGCTGGAATCAGAGAGGGGGTGTAGGCTCCCCAGCCTCTGCTGTCAACTAATGGAGTGAGTGTTGGGGTCTTTAACCTCCAGCCACTGGAGTGGGAATGGTGTGCATTTCCCAAAACACCTATTTTGGCGTCCAGCATGAGCAAGGGGAGTGAGGGGCTCCATGACAGTGGCTGGTGTAGGAACACAGGTCACAACCCATGAGCCTGGTTCCAGCTGGGATGGAAGCAAATGTCTGTATCTTCCACAGTCCTGGGGTGTGTGTGTAGGGGTGTGTATTGGTCAGTAAACTGCAACCTGGACCAGCTGGCAAGTAGGGGAACTTGGGTCCAGGCCAGGGCATCAGGTGGGTGAGGAGGTCCATGCTGGTATGCCCATGGAAAGTGTGGAGCATGCAAGAGACAAGCGTATGAGTGTTGCATGTTTGCAATGAACATCAGGCTGGACCAGAAGGCAAGTAGGGGACCCATGAGCCAGGTAAGGGGGTCTGGGATCTGAGAAGAGGTGCCAGTACAGAGGGGTTGTGTTAACACTCATAGAATCTGCAAATATGCATGTGCTTGTGAAGCTAGAGAGTGGTGTGTGTGTGTATGTGTGCTAATACCAGTGACCTCCTGTCTCTGCCAGCTGAAGAGAAGGGATCTAGCTCTCTGTGCTTATGTTATATGTGAGTCCTGTATGCAGGTGTTGTTGAACGCAGCACCTTGTCTGTGACAATCTGTGTGATCAGCCACGTCAGCATCCTCTGTGTCTTTGTTGTCCATGTCTGTACCTCTGGGATTCACGTGCAGCTTTGTTACTGGTTGAACATTTGTTACTGGTTGGGTATAAACTGGAACACAGAAGGTTCCAATTAAATTTGAGAAGAAACTTCTCAGTGAGGGTGACGGAGCCTGGTCCAGGCTGCCCAGGGAGGCTGTGGAGTCTCCTTCTCTGCAGACGTTCACACCCGCCTGGACACCTTCCTGTGTAACCTCATCTGGGTGTTCCTGTTCCGGCGGGAGGATTGCATTGGATGAGCTTTCAGGTCCCTTCCAATCCCTGACGCTCTGTGATTCTGTGAACCCACAAACAGGAAAGCAACAGCCGCATCGTTCCACCTGGGCAGAGACCCCGAGTCCTGGGCAGCAGGGGCCAGGCAGGAGGGACCTGATCTGGAGCAGCTTAAGGAGGTAGCCATGTACATGACATCACTTAACATGTAGAAATATTTTTTGTAGCTCCCAGAATATGAGACTGGCCAATTTCTCTGAAAGAAGGTACTTAAGGCTATGCTTAATGCACAGTACATGAATACTGCCAGCTTAAAATGTGATCTACATTTTTTTTTTTCCAAAAGTAAGTGCAAGAAATACTTGAAGTGATTGAGGGCATGGAAGCAGTCACAATATGTAATAGTCCTGTTATGGAACAAATCAGTCCTCCTATAGGGAAAAACAAAGACCACAAAAAAAATAGGCTTGAGAAAGCACTTTCCAGGCTGTAAGAATTGGAGCTTCAGTTAATCAGATTAAAAAAATGCCAGTTTAAAGAGAAGAAAATCATGTATATGGGACAATATGCCCAGCTTTCTCCCAGCAGAAGAGAAGCTGTAGTCATTGGACATAGTGAACTCAAGAGGAAAAATAAACACCAAGCCTTTTGCTAAGAGGAATTGAAAAATGCCAAACAATCACGACTGTACTGTAAACCTGGGCAAGAATTTTCAAAACCTGAATTTTAATAAAACAAGATATTGTCCTGAGAACTGTTGATATTTGATCAAGTTGCCAACAGATGTTTCAAAACGTGACCCTGGGCAGAGCTATTGCAAAAAATAAGGCACGTGCTTTTAGGGCACTAGAAAGAAGTTAGAACGTACTCATGTAAAACCTGTGGGAGACAATTCTGGCCAAACCTATTCCAAAAGAACTGATTATTCCATCTCCCCAAATACAACTGTAAATCTGATTTGCAATATCAGGGAATACAACAGCTTACAGCAGACACTTCCCAGAGCATCTGATGAGTCTGCAACTGGAAGAATAATGCAGAGAGTAACCTAATGTGTGTAAATGTGATTTAAAGTAATTATTCAGTCTTAGGAAAACAAACAAACAAACAAACAAACACAAAAGAAAACAAAACACAACATGGAATAAATTTGCAGTGGCCACAGCAAAAAAGAAATATTGAGGCAAGTCATTAAGGCTATTGCCACTGAATGGCTTGGGACTTGCATGGTAAATTCACATTAACATTTCAAATTAGAGCTTTCCTAACTGATGACATACTATTTAAACCTGACAGAGTACAAAAATGGGCATGCTTCAGAGAATACAGCAATACTACACTGATATACGAGAGTGAAAAAGCAGAACAAAAAAATACTTTGTACTAGTCATAAATGAAAGTGGAGATCAAGGAACAGCAAATCTTGTCAAAATAGGTATCCCTGCTGTTATACCAAGAAATGTTGGAATGTGTCCTGTAGTTACATTTACACTTCCTGAAACACAGGTAGAATTGCTTAACAGGTGACCAACCAGAATACAGAGAGCTCCTAAAAGACATATTGAGTGCAATTAAAACAGTGTAATAGAGGATATGTTTTACAAGTACTATACCATAAGGAATGTTTCTGTTTGGGTGATTTTCCACAGAGAAAAGGAAAGATGTAAAGGCTGAAGTACTGCCTCTCTAAGGGCTGAGCAGTCAATGCTGATCTGAGTAGAGCCAGGAAGAAACTCAGAAAACCTTCCTCTGGCACTCTCATCACACAATACAGTTGTAATAAACCATCTATTGTATTTCCTTTTTAAAAATCTCATGATAAAAATCTCAAACATCTCTAAACAAGATGAGGAGATCTAAGGGCAACGAGCAGGACACAATTCTGAATCTGTGGCAGCTTAGGAACACAGGCTGATGGAGGAAAGGACCATTTCTACTATCATGGGTTGACCATAATCATTTGTCTTGTGACAAAGCAGATGGGAAGAAGACTAAGCCTTCTTCTCCAAACACTGCAAGAGGACAGGAGATCCAACCCATAGAAAATCACATCCTTTAGGTCAGTTGATGTATGTCAATAAAGCCACATTAGGGTTGAAAATTACTTGCCATGGACTTAGTGAAAATTGGTAGCCTTTTCGGACATGACAGTGTCACAAAGCAGCACTGAGAAGGAGAGTTATAGAAGGCCACTGCCCTCTCCTCACAGCATTCCCTCAACAGGCACAAATCCAAAGCTAAAGCCTTTCAGAGCCTCCTTACTGGTTTTCCTCCACATCACAGAGCTGGCTGACCAGCAGAGAAGAAAATAAACGAATGCTCCTCTTTCTGATTCAACACTGCAACAAAGCCGGGCAGCAAGAGGGGTCAGTTTTCCAGCTGGGATTCTGCCACGTTTTCCTTTGTACCTCAGCTCCATGACTCACCCACTGAGCTGGCAGGAGTGAAAAAAGTGCACCAAGGGGTTAAAATGTCACCTCTCATGCACGGCAGCAGCAGCAAAATGAACTCACAAGGAGATTTTTAACAGCTGTGGCCCTGTCTTAATAGAAATATTATAGTTTACTTATCTCAGCGACTTCTAAGAAGTTCCTAGACAGCTTAATAATCATCCTTTTCCAGTGTGGGATCATTCCCCAGTCTATGCTGTCAATTTACTTCACCAGTATAATTTTTAAATGGTTCAGTGGTGGAGTCCACCACTTTCCTTGAGACAACCTTCCTCAGCCTGTTTTCTCTCTGACATTTTAACTTGTAAGTGTTCCATGTCTGCAAATCATCTCCCTTGGACCATCCTAGTAATGCTCAATGACTGTGGTTGAGTATGAGCACAATTTTTGGGGAAATTAGATTTGATCATTGAGACATTTCTTGAGCACTTTTATTTTACTCACATCGTGGCCAGGAGGGCCCTGTGGTCCAGGGATACCAGGTACACCACGGGGACCCTGGAAAAGAGAGAACAGACAAATTCAATAACATGAACAGCACTTATGAGGTGCTTCTTAGCTGAAGAGAAGAAATCTTCAGCCCAGCAGTTATTGGGGGGAAAAAGGGTAACTAGCAGTTAAACAACTATGAGAGAGTATAAAAAATATATGTTCTCACGTTGCATTATCACAGCATCAGTCATTTCTGTGCCTCAAGGGACTTTACGTGCATCAGTAAAGTCAAGCCTCACATACCTTGACTGGCTGTTTATAGGAAGCAAGTTTATGAACAGGGAGAAAATATAACTGAGCACAGGATGGAAGAGGAGAAAAAATGGTCCACTTCCTCAGTATGAGCTAGTACAGTGGATTCACTTGAAATTCATTCCAGTGTGTACTAAACCATGGTACACAGCTATTTGTTTCACACCAACGGATTGCACGTTTGCAAAACTGCTTGTTGAGGAACTAGGCATGTTTGGTGACTACTAAAATGCAAAGGTTCCTGTAAGATTTAAGTAAGAGAAACGCTTAAAAATGCCTTGGCTATAGGGCATAGCAGTGTGCATTGAATTACATGCCTTGAAATACTTTTTTTGAATAAAGGGTTAAACAAGTGATTCATTCTTGCTTTTGTAGGACTATTGACAGGTAAGGAAAAGTTGTCACCATGCCAAGTCTCAATCAACTCTTTATCGCAACTTAATATAGCAGGCAATAGTAATGCACAAGAGAAGTCCCCTTTGGAGGGTCAGCCACCATGTGACACTACTAACCCTGGGAACAAATAAATTAAACATGTCTTCATGAAATCATGGGTAGAAACACAATTAATGTGATTTCCCCCTCCCCATAAAACCTGGGCGTAGTTAGAAAGACATACTGTACCAATGACCCTTTGTCTCCTGGGGGTCCAACAGGGCCCTGAAAACAGAAAAGATACAGCAATAAAAACACTTAAAATTAACATTCCTCCTTGGCTGATCAGGCTGAGTCCTGGAGCATCACAGTAACAAACATTGGAGAAGAAAGGTTGAAGAAAAGGTGTAAGTCTGACCGGTTGCTCACACAAACACTGTTGGAGTGTGCAATACTCACAACAGGAGGTTTAAGGGAAGGATCAAAGGCAAAATAAGGAAGAAATTGAGGTACATCATGGGGGAAAAATTGTGAGAAAAAAATGAGAGAAAAAGATACCAGAGGGGTCAGCTGTATGCTAACACAATACTTGTCTGACGGAGCCCTGCACATGTGTACATTCCAACTATGCTCTTCAAATCTTATCAGCCAGAGAGGAGGAGTGGGATCAAGACATTCTTACCAGTGTTTCTAAGAGTACTGTTTAGGATACAGAGCTGCCCTACAGAGAAGGACTTGGGCGTACTGGTGGGTGCAAGGTCGGACATGAGCCAGCAATGTGTGCTTGCAGCCCAGAAGCCAATGGTATCCTGGGCTGCATCACAAGGAGTGTGGGCAGCAGGTCAGGGAGGTGATTCTCCCCCTCTGCTCTGCTCTGATGAGACCCCCCTGCAGTACTGGTCCAGCTCTGGGTCCTCAGCACAGGACACACATGGACCTGCTGAAGAGGGGCCAGAGCAGCCACAGAAATGACCCGAAGCTGGAACAGCTCTGCTGGGAGGACAGGTTGAGAGAGTTGGAGGTGTTCAGCCTGGAGAAGAGAAGGCTCCAGGGAGACCTTATTGAGGTCTTTCTTTACTTAAAAGGGGCCTATAAGGAAGATGGGAAGAGAATTTTTAGAAGGGCCTGTTACAACTGGATGAAGGGTTTTAATGGTTTACAGGACAAAATGGTTTTAAAATAAAAGAGGGGACATTCAGGCTAGACATAAAGAATAATTTTTTTACAATGAGGGTGATAAAATACTGGAACATGTTGCTGAGAGAGGTGGTAAATTCCCTGTCCCTGGAGACATTCAAGGCCAGGCTGAATGGGGCTCTGAGCAACCTGAGGTAGTTCAAGATGTCCCTGTTCATGGCAGGGGAGTCAGACAAGATGACTTTCAAAGGTCCCTTCCAACCCAAACTGTTCTATGATTCTATGAGTTTATTAATGTTGATAGAGGCATTATTCCCTGCATTGGTATACATGGCACAGGCATCTTTGTGTGTGTGCAATGTATATGCATATGATCATTGGCAATATGTGCTCTGCCTCACTACCGGTTGGAACTGAGGACAGAACTACAGCTTCCTCATATCTGTTGGGCTGGGACAGGACAACTCCCCCATGTCCTGAAGACCACTGTATTCAGCTACCTCTAACACAAGGAAAAACATCCCATGGGACCTGTATGCTCTTTAAATGAGGTAAAAGCAGGAAGTCCAGTGGGTGTGCATATTCTGTTCATTTTGGAATACAACTTAAAAAGGTGCAACTGAGTAGAATGAGCCACTATCAAATAATCACAGAATGATGGGGATTGGAAGGGACCTCAAGAGATCATCCAGTCCAATCCCCTCACCAGAGCAGGAACATCCATATGAGGTTACACGTGAAGGTGTCCAGGTGGGTTTTGAATGTCTCCAGAGTAGGAGACTCCTCAATTTCCCTGAGCAGCCTGTTCCAGTGTTCTGTTACCCTTACTGAGAAGACATTTCTTCTCAAATTTAAGTGGAACCTCTTATGTTCCAGTTTGAACCCACTACCCCTCGTCCTACCATTGGTTGCCACCAAGAAGAGCCTGGCTCCATCCTTGTGACACTCACCCTGTATATACTTTTGTTACCACTAGAAGGTATCCACATCTATAGGAACACCACAGAAGGGTTGCAGTACCCATACTATGCATGGATGAGTCAATCTGGCCTTGCAAACACACCCGAAACAAGGCTCAAACTCACATCTCTGGGGCTGTGTTTGAATAAATTGGCTCACACTATGACTCCTTTCCCTTTGATTTCTGTTTCATGCACATTAATTCACTAATCCTCATACAGTCCTCCATGCAAGACATCTTAATGCTCTGCTCAAGCAAAAGCTAAATACATAATTTGGAACCCATAGTAATATGAAAAGGGCAAGGCAAAGCAAGAGCAAAACAATTCTACTTATGCAGTACATACGTCCATTAGGTAACTTCAGCATAAGCATGTGAATTCACCCCATTTCTCCAAGCATCCAACCCATTCTGCTTACGGTTCAGTTGGGAAAGAACACACTCAGCTAATATTCAGTTTATGTCTCAGTATTATGTAAATAGTAACTCAATACTTTAGCGAAGTAAAAAAAAAAAAAATCCTCATTTATATATATCTTTTATGCCAGGAGCAAAGCACGAGAGAGATTAAGGGCATAGGAGAAAACAGGGTGAGGACTTCAATTAAAAAGAGGTGCTGGCTTTTAGCTCTGAAGCTGAAAGTATTATGTACACACTTTTGTTACATCACTAAAAAGACTACAGGCTGACACCTTTAATTCAGTGTGTAATATGCACCAAAGTAGCCCCACTGACTTCTATTTATTTTTCTGTGGGACTCAGTCTTTGTGAAAGCCTGATGGGTTCAACATTATACAGTGTTGTTCAAATTCCAGAATCCTTGCACTGGAACTGAGGTTGCAATGAATCTCCAGTGGAGAAAACCATCATAACAGTAAAAAACAAACAAACAAACAAACAAAGTTATTTAGTGAAGCAGATTAAAAAAATAAAAACAAATCAATCAGGTATTGTGTGGTGTGTAGGTGGCTACTCAACCCAACATTGATCAAGTGATGACACAGGAAAAAAGTAATCCTCTAGTGTAAGACAAGTGACATTTGGAGTCAAGTTCTTAGTAATTTGCATTCATGGCTATACTAAAGCCTCAGTGAAGAACTTTGTTGTCTGGTGTATATCAGGATGCAGAAGTGAACTCACCTACTGCTGTACTGAATCTAAAAATCAGCAATTAAAAACCAGCCATAGACCAGTGATTTTCAAACAAGCCAGATGCTCATTTGCAAATTTAATTTTAATATTAATGACTGAACATTAAGAAACGGAAGAACATCACTGATCCTTAGATAAATCAAAATAAATAATAGCCAGCACATCTTCAACCATCAATAACCCTTTAAAGACCATGAAGGCCATGAGACAGTCACAGTCCGAAACATGACTGACCCAGTCTGCATTGACATATATAGTATTCAGCAAGGTAAAAGTGAATATTAAGTGGAGATACACCTCAGAAAGCTGGATTTGTCAACTAGTATTACACAGCAATACCACTTCTCATGTCAAGGTAATTTCCTGTACTAATTGGGAAACATATCCAGATAACCAGAGCATGAAAAAAATGACTGTGATTTGTATAGTATCATGGCATGTACAAGGGGTTGAAAAATAATGCAAGGTCTCAGATGTCCTCCAGCAATTACATCTAGGAAGGCTGTTTGCTTCCTCCTAAAGATATTCCTCTTGCATATTCAGTGCATATCTGGAGAACTCTGAGCAGGGCTACAGTCAGAGCACCCCCAAATCCCCTGATCTCAAGAGCAATTGTACATGCCAAATACTGGAATGATCAAACCACAGCAATATGAAAATCCAAACATTCCAGAGCAGACTCTCAAATATATCTTGTGGCCTACTGATAAGGGTAAAACTTTAATACCGATGGCAGGAGGTGAGGGCAGAGCTGGATGAGGTGCGACTAAACCTTTGTAGGAAATTATGCACATTATGGCTGTCTTGGAATACAGCAATTTAAGTAATCTGATTTTCTGTTTCCCTATCAGACTGCTGACGGTGTCACTGATCTGGACATGTGTGTCACACTTGTCCCTTCTAATGAGGTGACAACAGGGTTACATCTCCCCAGCAGACCAGTCCTGCTGCCTGAGCACAGGACTCAAGTCACATCCACAGCTGATGTGTCAAGATGATGCAGAAGAGTCAGGAGTAACAGACAGTGATATCAATCACTCCTATAGCACTTCTCTGCCTTTCACTTTCAACTAAAACCAAATTCATCCCTCACAACAAGATCCTTCACAACAGATGTGTAGACATATGAGTCACGAATGGCAGCCTCTAGACTAGTCTGCAGTTTCCTTCTTCAGAAGGTAAATAATCCCACAAGCTCTTAGAATCATAGAATGTGCTGAGTTGGAAGGGACCCACAAGGTTCATCAAGTCCAACTCCTGTCCCTGCACAGGACAACCCCACAGTTCACACCATGTGTCTGAGGACGTTGTCCAGTCTCTTCTTGAACACTGTCAGGCCTGGGGCCGGGACACCTCCCTCGGGAGCCTGTTCCAGTGTCCAGCACCCTCTGGGTGAAGAACCTTTTCCTAACGTCCAACCTGAACCTCCCATGACACATCTTCCTGCCATTGCCTTGTGTCCCTCATGGAACAGTTGAGCACAGACAACACATTCCTCAGATGGTGTTGGGTAAGTTTTCACTTCATTCTAGGTCGCAGCAGGACCTGCTACTCACAGGGGGTCCAGCCAGCCCGATTCCTGGCACGCCTCTGTCTCCTGGCTGCCCAGGGAGACCAGGAGGTCCCCTCTCCCCCTGAAACAAAGGAAGAAGTTAAAGGATTTGTGCAGTATTAAGAAAATGTGCCAAAATGCAACCAGGTTTTACAACAGAACATCACACTGATGCATCCTGACCTGATCCTGCCCACAGAGGAACGGTGTCAGGATGTGGCAGGGTAGGGAAATGGCACAGGTACTGTCACATCATGCCAAGAAAACTGTCCCTCTCCTTCACATGAGCCCCTGGCTACCTCTGTGGGCACTCACACAATGTCAAAGTGTGCCACAGCACATAAAGGAGAGGGAACACAGCCTCTACAAGTACTTTAATTTATTCTAGAGTACAGCATAGAATTTCCAGCAGTTGCAATTGCCTGTAGGGTATTAGGCATCTTGGCTCAGGGAAACACTAAGCACCATAATGCACTTTTCTTTGTGCTTCTATGGTAGATGGTTAACCTGCAAACATTCCTAAATATGGATTATTTATCTGGGAAGAAAAAATTAGGGGTGTTTGGTTACATCTTAATGTTCTCCTTTCCTTTACCAACATAGGACTACATGCAGAAATGCATGAATAATTTTTTGTAAAAAAAAACACAAACAATTCAACATTTCTATCGCTCTTTCTAGAGGACTGTGCTAAAAAAGGAGATACCTCCCTTCTAGAAAACGGGATTTTCTATAGTAAAACCTGCAGAGCACAGAAAACTACTTGAAACTGTTTAATGGATACTGTAGAGAGAGAGCTAAGAAATAATTCAGCCGAAAGACTGAAATTTAATGTCTGTTGTCTTGTTACAGGGAGAAATCAAACAAGATTTTTATGGATTGTATTGCAGTTGTGAGATTTGGTCTCACACTGGAAGTAGACTTATAGCAATGAATCTTATTGATGCTATTCCTTATTACACTATGCCCAGCTATATAGAAGCATGATAGAAAAATTGTTACCCATGGATTCTGTCCACCCCAAATTTGGTCTGCAATATCTCATAATTTTTTTCCCTTCCTTCCTTCTTTCCCTCCTTTCTCTTTTGTTCTTTCTTTCTCTCTCTCTTTCTTTCTTTCTCTCTCTCTCACTATTTCTCTCTTTCTTTCTCTTTTCAGCTGATGTTATATTACAAAGAAAAAATCCTGCAAGGACAGTGAGAGAAAGTGTATTCTGATTAGTTCAAACACTTCTGCAGATCTCTTATCTGTTATTTTATTCAAGAACGTAATTTCAATAGGAAAAGTTCAATAGTATTTTCCCATGCACAATTAAGATCCTTTCCATCTTGTGTTGATATTGAATAGAATATTTCATGAGATTTATTTTAGGGTTTTTTTTCTGACTTTTATATCAATTCTCAGTTTATTATTGAGTGTGTGTTCTGAACTGTCAAATATATATACAACAGAGTACAATGCCTTTATACAGAATGCAGCAAAACCAAAAGAAAACACTTCATGACAGTTTGGTTATTTCAAAACTGTGGGAGCTAGATTCATACTCCTATATTCATACTCTAGTTTCATGCTCCTATATTCCTACTTTTATCATTTACAGAATGTGTTTAAACATCCTGCTCTTCTTCCAATCCAGTTCAGGACACAGTCATTTCAAAGAGGAGACATTCTGGTGTATCTGATTGCAGACTCAAGCACAATCCAGATGTTCCCAGAAGCAAATGTTTTTTTGCTATTTTATTGCTTTCTCTATTAGTTGTGTATTTATAAGAGAATAAATATTAATTTCAGCTGACATTAGTGTCATTAACTTAACCAACTAGCTATTCTTAGCCTGAACTACAAAATAGGAGGACAAACCAGGACTATCTGGTCCCTTTAGAAAATAATTTATATCCACCTTGAGAAGTGAAGGAAATGAGTGCTATGACTGCTCTTTCAGGGGCTGACAGGTGGTCTCCAGAGCAGGTTGTCTTTTAGCTATGAAATGTCTCTCTTGCTGTATGAATTAAAGGTCCCAATCACAGTTTCCTTGAAAAAGTGGGCATTTAGTCTTTAGTCTGCGCTGAATTCACACAATGCTGGAAGAAATTTTCAATGTGGAAAGTGAACACAGCTAATTCATATCTCAATATTTGCATCTACAGACATATTGAAATAGTAAAATGAACCTCCTAGAAGCCTAGAAGTGTGTTTTTGAGTGAAACCTTCACAAACTCTATTTTCCAGTGAAAAACAGACCGTATTTTCACCACATCTTTTTCTCCAGTTCCAGTGATGGAGAGAAGTAGTCCATAATGAAGGTCATTCTCACCTTATGTCCAAAGGGTCCTGGCAAGCCTGGTGGGCCTCTTTGCCCCTAAAGTAACAGAAACAAAACCAGAAAACAGTCACCATGCAGCCCAACATAAGTTTGGACTTTAAAAGAGTCAAGGTAACAAACATCCCCACCACCACCCTCCATAGAATTTTAGAATAGCTTGGGTTAGAACAGACCTTTACAGCTCATCTTTTAGTGATAGCATGTAAGCAAATAAAATAATTTGATAATTTGATTAGAATTAAATGCTTATAGGGAACTACCATCAATATAAGCATTTTTGTGCTGGTCACAAGGACAACAGTTACTCCTTGTGGATGTCTCCATTTTTGATGGTCAGCAGGCAGAAAGGACTGAAGGGGGTTTAATGTTCACAAATACACCTTCAGTTCTCTCTGCCTTTTTGGATGCAGCACTGTCACCTGGAGAATTTTGCACAATCAGGCCTTCTGGGTCTTCAGTAGACAGCCTGCGAGCACTTGTGACAATGCAGCCTAACTACCAAAAATCCACCATTCTTCTGCAGAAGTCACGCTTGTCTACCTCATGTCGAGCTACTCAAGTGCAGAGTTTGCCAGCAGGACTTACCGGTTCTCCATCTTTACCCTTACCAGGCAAACCCGGCTCTCCAGCGGGACCTGGCTTACCAGTTGGCCCAGGCAAACCCACTTTTCCTTCTTTTCCAGGATCACCCTGTAAGAGACAATCCAGCAAAACTCTTAGCAGCCTACTGCAGACCATTCCTGGATCAGGTCTTTTGTTGGGACTGAAAGATATGTGTTTTTTCTAGCCTTCTAACCTGAATTTCTCTTGGTATCACAGGAAAGTCTCTTTAAAGAGGAGCCTTTTTCCTGCAGTCATTTCAAGGCATTTGTAATTTTCCTTAAGGAAAGCAAAATGAGACTTTGAAATGTTTTGGGAACCAACTATATGAGAGATCCCTTGGCCAACATATGACCCTGAGGTATATCTCAGTAATCTCGAAGATGATTTGATGGAAGGATCTACTCGAGCATGCAAAGATCAGCACTCCAGCATGCTGGGCACTGTGCAATGCATGAACAAATTATTATACAAACCCTTGACCTCAGAGAGCTCACAGCCTAGCTATGAGAGGAGGCATAACAGTCAGGCAAGGCAGGCAAAAGGTAAGCAAGAATGCACTGGAAAGCTGAACTAATGGTCCAATTACAACAGATTATCAAAAAAAGCAGAAATCTCAGTTTCCTAGCCATGAAAACTGTTTTTTCTTTCAGTTCTGGATTTGCAGTAGTCAACAGGGTGTACTTAAAACACCAAACTCCTGCTCTCATCAGGCAGTGAGGACAGTAGGAAATCATTGCAGTGACTTCACTGTATCCAGTTGTATCTCAGTGATTGTATTAGATAAATTATAAAGCTGCAACTGGGTGAAAATCTTACAGCAGGTATAATGGAGGAGGTCAGACAAGATGATCTAATGAGCCCATGTGCCTTAACCACCCACGATCCTACGAAATAATTTTCCAGTTCAGACTCCTTCTGTCTCAGGTTACTCAAAATGCTGGAAGAGGGAGAGGGAGAGGAAGAGGGAGGGGAAGAGGGAGAGGGAGAGGGAGAGGGAGAGGAGAGGAGAGGAGAGGAGAGGAGAGGAGAGGAGAGGAGAGGAGAGGAGAGGAGAGGAGAGGAGAGGAGAGGAGAGGAGAAGGGAGAGGAGAGGAGAGGAGAAGGGAGAGGAGAGGAGAAGGGAGGGGAGGGGAGAAGGGAGGGGAGGGGAGAAGGGAGGGGAAAGGGGAGAGGGGAAAGGAAAGAATCAATGAAAGAACATACTCACCTTTTCCCCTTTTTCTCCCTCTTTTCCTGGTAGTCCGGGGCCTCCAGGTACACCCTGGAGAGAAAAGCACTTTGAAGCTTAAAACTTTCTTTTTAGGCAGCATTTGATCCTGAAGCAAATGGATAGACCAGTGGTTTCAGTACAATCTATCTCTAGGATTAGTATCACTTTTAAATTTCTCCATACAGACAACCTGTAATCCAGAGAACACCACAGAAGAGTTGTATACCAAGTGCTTAAAGGAGCTGTTTTTGTTTTATTGGTTTTTTCAGTATAAAAAAGTTGAACAACAAAAGCAAAAACTGAGCTAATCCCAGATTTGTGCATTCTCTCTCTACCAATAACTATTCTATTTGTTCTGTGAAATCATCAGCAGTTCCTAATCCATTACCAACCGATCCTCAAATCATCACCTCTGTATCAGAGAATCCAAAAGTCTCACAGTCTTATTTTTTTATGGCTACTGCTCTCCAAAGCTACACTTTGGAAAACATAGCTATGTTCATTTTACCCTCTATCTCAGCTTTCAATCATTTTCATGTCCTGGCGTATCTCATAGGGTTCCTTGTCAAAATATAGATGATTTAGAGCTCCAAATTAAATACTGTAATTTTCTAATTCACCAAAACACATTATGAAGTGGCAGTCCATTTTAAGATGTGAAATGATGTCTTGGCACCGGTAAGATTGGATTGACCTCTTCACAGGGTGGTTGCAATCATTATTTTCCTTTTTACACCAATAAAAATTATTTCCAACTGTATTAATTTTTATAGGTAATATATTGGTATTACTGGCATAGGAGTTTGCTTAAAGGAATATGAAATTGGAAAAGGTCTTAATTTTCAATATCACTTTCAGTTTGAAATTAAATTGCTACACTAATGGAATTAAAATATACGTATCTTAACAATTAGTAGAAAGACAACTTAAGATTTCTTAGATTGCCCAGGTGACAAACTCTGCCTTAATGAGCCCTCTATTCTAAACCACCATGTCTGAACACATTATAACCTGGGATTTATCTGCTGTTTTCCACTTAATTCAGGGTAAACCCAGCTAAAACCCAGGCACTAGAAAGAAAATTACAGTGGTGGGGCAGGGAGCAGAGTTGGAGCATTTCATGTTTGCAAAAAAGTCTTTGGGCTATCACACACAACATACTAATGGTGATGAACATCTACCAAGGCAAGGAGGACACTGCATTGCTTTCAAAGCTCTGACTGTAGGATCAAATACTTAGATGTTTTCATAATAAAAATAGGAGAATACCATGGAATTTTTATATCAAGAAGTCATGTTTTCAAAAGGAAATGACAAATGAGAATGAGGTAAAGGAAATAAAACCAGAGAGACAATAAACATTGCAATTTTCCTCTAGAAGAGCTGGCACTAAAAATTGCTTTTGACAGTTTGGTGAGGGATGAAAAAACTCCATGCCTCTCTCTTGCTACAAATGAATGTGAGAACATGTTTCATGGATATACCATTTCCAGGTGCTTCCAGATATTTAAATTCAACCATTAAAAAAGTGTAATGAAACACAGCCTCTTGAACCTGATAGCAAACATTATGGAAGGGAAAATTAAACATATTAAAGAAATCAGGACAGAGATAGGAACACAAATCCACTGGTGCACACATACCACATTTCCTGGCAAGCCTCTTGGACCTGGAGGCCCTGCTGGTCCAGTCACACCCTGTTTCAAGAAAATGAAGAGTGTGTGCATATGCATTTCACAACTTGTACCACCATAGGAACACAATGTTCCAAGTGAGGCTGGAGTTTGTATCAGACAGTGTTATTCAACAAAGCAAAAAATAGCATTTTTGTGAAACACTTTGTTGTGAAAAGCAGCATGAAACAATACAAAATGAATGAAGACTCTCTTTGGGAGCTTAAAATTACTTCCATCAAAATAAATCCTAAATCTAGTTGAGATATAGGAAGAAAAGTCTAGGTCTGAAACATCAAGAGAACAGAGGAAAGTATGTTGATTTATCATAAAATAAATATCAAGGTCAACAAAATATGCTTTGTTGACAATTCTACCTTTCTCTACTCTGGGGAACAAAACCTGAAAACACTCATTTGCACTAAATAGACGAACAGCACAAACCACTCAGAGTGTTATAGTTCTGAATTGCAGGTCTTTGCTGTCTGCAAGTAAAAACTTTTTAGGGTGGAAAATCCCATGTGTGTTCCCAAAAAATGCATGGGGGATGAGAGGACATATATTTGGGGATTTACGTCCCCTTAGAGATGTACAGTTTGGGTTACCAGGCGGTATTTAGACATATTTCTTTATACTTGACCATATCCGGTTGCTACCTCTGGAGTTTCTCGTCACTGGCCATGGTTCACTTGTCATCAGAGCTTTGCAACAAAAAGGATTTCTTTTAGCATGCCTAATCCATTTAGGGCTAAATGAGTCA
This sequence comes from Patagioenas fasciata, assembly GCF_037038585.1. NCBI lineage: Eukaryota > Metazoa > Chordata > Aves > Columbiformes > Columbidae > Patagioenas > Patagioenas fasciata. The sequence goes on along the minus strand of NC_092521.1, from coordinate 6,797,098 downwards.
GACTGTCTAAAAACATCTGCATCAGCAGACTGAAATAATCTATCTAACTTGGAGCAGAGTACAGAGAAATCCCTTCTACTGGAAGCGCTGGGCAGTAATATCTTGCAGAAGAACAATGCAAACAGTTGGGAGATGATGAAAATCTTCCAAAGCACAAAGTGAGTGTCTATCTGTTGCCTTTGGCTCACTAAAATGGAATTAAAGTTTTCCTCATTTCTGTGTTATTTACAGTCACTGGTCTACGAGCCAATAGAAACATTTGGAGCAGTGGCAGCCTGTGAAAAGATGGGGAAAAAAAAGGTACCAGCATATGGCTGCATTTCCATATCATTAACATCCTCTAAGGCACCAGGCTATACAAAGAAATAAAATCAATGGTGAGTTTGGTGGGAGGGGGACGTTTCCTAACTTTTTTCTTTCTCTTTCTTCCCAAAAAGATTGAGGATTCTTTCAGCCAGGAGTCAAAGGGAGCTGGGGACAGGGAAATCAGAGTTTAGGTCAAAGCACTGCTGGGAACAACATCTAAGCACAAGCCCAAGAAGGAAAACCATGAACACAAAGGTGGAAGAATAAATTTCAGTTAGTAGGATGCTTAGTTTGGATTTCCTATTCCCTCCTTCTCCCAGATATAAACATCCTCTCTCTCAATCATTATTTCAAATAGTTTTTCAGTCTTCCTTCTCTGTTTGCAGAGGACATATGTGGCCTTTGATTCAGCCATGAAGGGCTTATATGCTCTCACAATAATAAATTGAATCCTTTGCTGTTCTTTAGCACACAGTCAGAAAACAGCAGCCCTCCCTACAACACATGCCTCAAGAAAGTGTTATGTGACAATTCCTCTGGTGACGAGCCTGTATTAAAGAAAACAGAATTGACTAAGAAGCCTAAAACCAACAATGATCAAAAACTAATTCAGGCTGCTGATGAGAAGCGAGCTCCCTGCACCAGTTGGCTGCCCAGGCTTGGCTGATATCGCAGTGCAGTAACAAGCTCTGCCTGCATCTCACCCAGAAAACAGGGAATTTTGTTAAAGAAGAGACTTGGCCAGCAAAAGATGCACAATTTAGAGCTGGGCTGACTGGGGCATTGATCTGTTTGGTGCAGCTGTGCCTGTTTGCCCACAAGCAGCGACTCTTCCAGCTGCAGTTTAGGATGTGCCACAAGCCCCAGCAGCCTGGGATTGTGAATCTGCAAGGCATTGAATTCAGAGTCCCTTCAGGGAAAAATGCTGCAAGGGAAACAGTTACTCACAGGCTCTCCAGGGGCTCCAGCTTCGCCTTGGGCTCCTTTCTGTCCCTTTGTGCCCTGTGCGGAAAGAAGAGAGATACCAGCTGATTAGCGATGGGACGAGACTGCCTGCCAGACAAAAAGACTTCAGGATGCTTGAACATGCACACTGGGCAAGGGCTTTCATTAGTCAAGTCACAGAGCGGTTTAACGGCTGAGGAAATGGCTCCCGGTTCTCTGTGCAGTGAGAAAATGAAATATAAAAATAAACCCTGAAGACATAAGAAGAATTACTAATGACTGATCAGCTCAGAGGCTGTTTCTCAGCACAAGATGCTGAAGGTTGCAGGCATTAATCTGGGTGAAAATTCCTTCCTAGCCTTAGGCCTACCAGTTACTTCATTTTCAGCTCAACTCTGATGGTCTCCCTGCACAGAGGAAATTTTGCCTGCAGTTCTGAAATACAAACAGCAGTCATCTAGAAATGGTCAAAACAAATCATAGTGCAGAGAGTTCGTCCCAGTCCTGCTTACCGTGTAGCCCTTTCTGAAGGATTTTGGCAGGACAGGGTCTACTCACTGGATAGTCCCTCATTTAGCAGATGTCAGTTAAAATTTGCATGTTATTACTATTTTTTTCATAATGCTAAAACTGCAGTTAAACTGTTTTAACTTTTGATACCCAAGTAATAGCTTGAGCACAGCACAGATGATGGCAGGGTGAACATCCTCCCATGTTGACATGAAAACATACCTTGGTCTTGACTGTAAATAATATATGTGAGCCAAGAAATTTTCAGAAGATAATTGAGACTATAAAAACATTTTATGTGAGCCATAGTGCATTCAAGGTCAAAAGGACTGGGGTTGAATCTGAATACTCTGCCATGTTCTGCCAAAGTGCTGCCATGACTTATCTGCGAGACTTGTGGTTTAGTGACATCAATACAAGATGCCCTCCTGAAGGATCCTGAAGTTGGAAGGAGTCTCTCAGGCAACACTGATCATGCTGTAGAGATACCATGTTTCTGCTGCAATTTTTCTCATGTTTTTCTGATGTCTAATATAAATAAATACATCTGCAGAAGTCCCTGGGCTTACAACAATGAAGATAGGGAAATGGGCTGTTGGTGTACAGGGGAAGAATTATTTACAGTGATATGGACCTTGAAAACACCACTCTCTGGTCATGTCAAAAATTTTCTTCAAGGCTGGACCCTCTTACCGGTACTCCTGCAGGTCCTGGGACACCTTGTTCACCTGGGACCCCAGGTAATCCCTGAAAAAACAAAGGGAGATGTGAAGGATCTGAAGGAAACTGCTCCTTTCTTCTCCAGAGCAGAAGGAGATGTTTCTCCTTCCTCCCACTGGAATACAAAAGGGTGTTTTTCACAGGGGCTGTGACTGCACAGGATTCTGTCTCTCCTAGGGGCTCCACCCAGAACAAGAGCAGTCCAGAATACAAATGAAGTAGCCAAATTCACAATTTATCTGAGCCACATCACTTCAAAACCTCTTAATAAACCAGGTACAACCTCATTGTCAGCCATGTTCTGTCTAGCAAACTCCGTAGTCCTCTGTTCAGCCACTAAGGCCCAAAGCTATAAATTAAGTGCTTAAATTCATGTAGTCATGTAGCTTCCCCTACAGTCACTACAAAGCCAAGCACCACTATTTCTGATGAGAGAAGCATCTCAGCTGCAGAAGGATCTTGTCCCACCTTCTCCCTCCAAAACAGGCAGTTCTCATGTCCTGTTCCCGCTAAAGTTCAAAACAACTGAAGCAACGCTTGGCTGTGCTTACAGGTTCTCCGCTTGTTCCTTGATCTCCTTTCTCCCCTTTCGGTCCAGGTTCACCCTGGAAAACAACAACAAAGAGAGAAATAAAAGCTATTTCTGTGGCTGCATGTCACACCAGTCCTGTTTTCTAAAAGGATTCTTTCAATCAGATATCCATTTCTAAGGTACAGTAGCTTCCTCAAAGGATTTTAAGGTCAATGAATCAAAATCATAATATCACACAGTAAGATTTGGAGATCTTTGTGTAGACTTCTTGGACTGTTATGATAATAATTGCAAAAATGTTCAGTTTTTAAAATGAACATATTTTCTTCATAGAGAACGGCAGTTAAAGGATTTATCATTCAAAAAATTGATGAATTCAGCTCTAATGTATTGAAAGGTCAGATGATATGACCAAGAGCAAAAACGCCAGCACCACAACACTGCTTCTTTGCAGGACCACAGACCTAAAGACACCCTACAACTGGGAAAATTATCGCACATGTAGACAATTCTAGTTATGTTTATAACAGAAGAGCATTCAGGGTCTCATCTCAACACCTTCAGTGATGTGTACTCAGCAGCTTTTCCTGATCTCTAGCTCTGTTAACATCTCCATACATCCATGCAACTTCCCCTCCCTCCTGCAATGTCAGTACATTATTTCATGCACCACAATCACTGACTAATAGGATTAATTTATTCCTGTTCTTCCTCCTTACAGTGAATTGAAGATGCTTTCAGAAAGAAATTCATCAGCTTTGTTCTGAGCTCCAGAACAATAATCAATAAGTCCATATTTCTGCTTTTTATATAGCAAAAAGAACAGCACACAATTATGGAAATAGCTGGAATAAACCAGGCAGTACATGAATACTCATATTGGTATGCTTATATGAACATATGTATTCAGGCAACAGCAATCATTACTTATTCATTGTTTATCATACAAGGTGTTTCAGTTATGCAATCAAGGAAAAGCAAGAACATCAGTGATTTAAGCTACAGACACAAGGAATACTGATCAGTCAAAATGCAGAGCCCAAGACAAATCAGCTTGAATTTATTTGCATCAGCTATTTGCCAATCATTTCTGCAACACCTGGGAATTCAAAGTCCGTTTGCAAATGACTCTTTAACAGACAAAATAAATATAACTGCATAAATATTACTTAATATCTGTATTTATTATGCATTATGGATACATATAATCATCTGTGATAAATAATAGGAGGAATTTTATTCTACAGGTAGCACCTTGTTAGATCAACTTTTAATCAGATAGTCCCTTATGCCATCTAGTGGCCTTCAGAAAGATAACGGGACCTCCTAAGCAAATGGTCCTATGCAACAAACCTGTATGGTTGTGCCTGGAAGACGTTTTCACAGAATCACAAAATCCCAGAATGTCAGGGATTGGAAGGGACCTGGAAAGCTCATCCAGTGCAATCCCCCCATGGAGCAGGAACACCCAGCTGAGGTTCCACAGGAAGGTGTCCAGGCGGGTTTGAATGTCTGCAGAGAAGGAGACTCCACAACCTCCCTGGGCAGCCTGGGCCAGGCTCTGCCACCCTCACCATGAACAAGTTGCTTCTCAGATTTAAGTGGAACCTCTTGTGTTCCAATTTGAACCCATTACCCCTTGTCCTAACATTGGTTGTCACTGAGAAGAGCCTGGCTCCATCCTCCTGACACTCACCCTTTAGATATTTGTAAACATGAATGAGGTCACCTCTCAGTCTCCTCTTCTCCAAGCTCCAGAGCCCCAGCTCCCTCAGCCTTTCCTCACACGGGAGATGCTCCACTCCCTTCAGCATCTTTGTTGCCCTGCGCTGGACTCTCTCCAGCAGTTCCCTGTCCTTCTGGAACTGAGGGGCCACAACTGGACACAATATTCCAGGTGTGGTCTCCCCAGGGCAGAGCAGAGGGGCAGGAGAACCTCTCTGACCTACTGACCACCCCCTTCTAACCCACCCCAGGTACCATTGGCCTTCCTGGCCACAAGGGCCCAGTGCTGGCTCATGGTCATCCTGCTGTCCCCAGGACCCCCATGTCCCTTTCCCCTACACTGCTCTCTAATAGGTCATTCCCCAACTTATACTGGAACCTGAGGCTGTTCCTACTCAGATGCAAAACTCTACACAGTCCCTTGTTATATTTCATTAATTTTTTCCCCGTTTAATGCTTAATGACATCTAAAGCTCTGAAACCTTTTGAGAGAGTGGAGCAACATAACACAGACATACAGCAATAAATCTGCAGGCAGGGATGGTGTTACTAAGTGGAAATAAAGGCACTTATTACCAGGTAAAACAAGACTGAAAAGGGAAGAAGTTACTCAACAGGCAAAGAGAGGAAGAGAGGAAGCTTTTTTAATATTCTCTGTTCTCCCAGGTTTTACTTGACATATAACTTGCATGTTGACACAAAATTACTGTCTAATGTCAGGCACAAACATGGATAGAGGCAGCATTTCTTAACCCACCCGCAAATCTGCTTGCAAGTTCTTCCAAATTTGCCAAACCCACAACTATCTGCCTTAACTGTTAACAGCGTGTTAGTGCTGCCTGTTGGGGAGACCTCTGCCCCCGGCAGCTGGACTTAATCCACTGCCACCCACTCCTTTCCTACAGTTCAATGGACAGAAATGATGTGGTGACAGCCAACAGCTGCCACCAACCTGAGCCAGATCAGTGCTTACAGTTGCTTTGACCTGCTCTCGGCAGCATCCTCCTGTAGCCTCAATTAACACGTTAATCTTTTCTGTGCTACTTAAAGAAGAGAAAACTCAGTGGGCCCATAGCTGCCCCCAGGTAAAGGGCCAAGTGAGGAGTCACCTCCTGATTTGCTGCTTTTGCCTCTTTTCGACCATCACATTGAACAACTACTTTGGTTCTCACACACCCCATATCCAAGAAAATGTAATTGAGAAAGTTCCCTGCACCCAATGGAAGGAACTGACCCGTCTTCTGCTATTGCCCTGGTGGATCAGGGAGTTTCTGCAGAGCACAGGCTGCACCCAAAACACACCGTGAAGCTGCAGTGGTGGGTAAATGGGAGCTCAGACTCATTTGGTCAGAAATTTTCTGTTTATGATGATTATCAAAGTGTGTTTTAACTTTAATTGATTTTAACAAATAGTAAGTGAAGAGAGTAATGGTGCTGCTGCCTTCCACTCAGGATGTGTTTTGTGTCTCCACCTGTGTAATTTGCTCCCTCTTACTATACACTATATAGTCATAGGAAGCAATGGCAAATACTGTCTTTTGGAAAGTATGTGACAAATTTCAACACATGCTGGTCCTGCGTCCTCCATAACATAACACACGACACTCTCCTAAGGCTTATCGTCAACTTCTGAAACCTTCATTTGTAGAGTTTTAAGCGAAAGCTCCTTACTTCGCCTTCTCTTCCTAAATCTTGCAACACTATGTGCAGACCTGTGCTATGGTAAGTAACATCACATTTGTCTTGCACATGGAGAAATCCCAGAGACCTGACCTGCCAACACACTTCAAGCCTTTCATTTTTTACTAACTTGCAGCTCATTTACAAAAGTAACACACTCAAAGACAGAACTCCTTCTGTGTCTGCGGAATATGAAGACAACACAAGATGTCATTGTTCTGCATATTTCCTTAGTATAACCTGATGGAATTTAACAAGGGAAAGTGTAGAGTCCTGCATCTGGGCAGGAACAACCCCAGGTTCCAGTATAGGTTGGGGAATGACCTATTAGAGAGCAGTGTAGGGGAAAGGGACCTGGGGGTCCTGGTGGACAACAGGATGACCATGAGCCAGCATTGTGCCCTTGTGGCCAGGAAGGCCAATGGCATCCTTGGGTGTATTACAAGGGGGGTGGTCAGTAGATGGAGAGAGGTCCTCCTTCCCCTCTATTCCGCCCTGGTGAGACCCCATCTGGAATATTGTGTCCAATTCTGGGCCCCTCAGTTCAAGAAGGACAGGGAACTGCTGGAGAGGGTCCAGCGTAGGGCAACAAAGATGATTAAGGGAGTGGAGCACCTCCCTTATGAAGAAAGGCTGAGGGAACTGGGGCTCTTTAGTTTGGAGAAGAGGAGACTGAGGGGTGACCTTATTAATGTTTATAAATATATAAAGGGTGAGTGCCACGAGGATGGGGTCAGGCTCTTCTCAGTGGCAAACAATGATAGGACAAGGGGCAATGGGATCAAGCTGGAACACAAGAGATTCCACTTAAATTTGAGAAAGAACTTCTCAGTGAGGGTAACAGAGCACTGGAACAGGCTACCCAGGGAGGTTGTGGAGTCTCCTTCCCTGGAGACATTCAAAGCCCGCCTGGACACATTCCTGTGCGACCTCACCTAGGCGTTCCTGCTCCAGCAGGGGGATTGGACTAGATGATCTTTTGAGGTCCCTTCCAATCCCAAACATACTGTGATACTGTGATACTGTGATATATTATATATTAGCAAATTACAAGCCAGGGGAAAAGTGAACCAAATAAATCTTGTCTCTATTTCCAGTATTACCCTCATATTCCTATTTCTTTCCTCAGCTTCTGAAGAACCTGGTATATGTACTTCTTTTTTTTTTCTAATGGCACTTTTACAGTCTACCTCTACCGTTTATACTTACCGTAAAGCCTCCTCATCCTTAACAAGGTTACTCACACACTAAAGGTGTGATCCTATATAATGCCACATATTAATATTTTCCACTATGTGCTGCAAGTGGGAAATTAAATTTCATTATAAGCTTCACTTAAGAGGCTGGGAGAGCATACAGCCGTGTCACAGCCATGGTTGTTTTGGGGGCTGCTGATACCAGGACAGCCATGGACTTTTCATCATGGATGGTTACAGTGGTGAAATTGCCCAGAACCAGACTTAAGTTATTTACTGAAAGCATTTAAATAACATGGAAAATACTAAGGTGCCATGTGTCTATCAGATACAAAAGGCAATAAGCCAGAGGTTGTGTTTATTAAAGGTGTTACTTACAGGAATCCTGGGGTGTGGGGTGAAGAAGGCTGTCTGGAAGAGAAACCAGAACGTTAAAAGAAGAGTTGCTTATCTTCCTTGAAATGCACTAACTAATGTATTCCCCTTGTCATTACAGATTACACATTCCATATATTCATCAGTAGGTTTATAAATGAGCAGCTCATTGTAACATCTGGCTGTTTGGAAACAAGCTCATAAGTATCAGACATTTTCTACAGTATTTCAAATAAACTCGAAAACATCCTGTACATCCCATTGCTATGAAAAATCCATCTTTAACCTTGTAAGCAAGTTTACTGTTAGCTCACTCTAATTTACTGCAGCTCACTTTTCCACTTGGAACCATATTTAGTATTATTAAATTTCCTGATTTCGTGGCTGAACTTGGTGTATTCTCTCTCTGCTTTGCACCATGTACAAGACATTTACATCTCAATATGGTTGTTTTAGGGATCACATAGTCATTCTGAAGGCCTAACTACAAAAAAAAAATGATATAGTTTTGCAGAGAGAAGCAGTATCTTTTATCAAAACTGATAAAATTAGGAAGAAAAATTTAGTCCTTGATGAAATGAGGATATGACAAAATCATCACTTTCACAGCTGAAACAGAAATTATTTCTCCCTACAAACACATGAAGCTTGAGCAGTCGTGTTTATTTTCTCTCTATCTAGCTGTGTTGTACTGTGTTTGTAGGCTGTCTTCTCCGCCTTTACTAATACTTGCTGTTGTGACTATGTCGTTCTTGTCTGATACGCAGGGAGCCTTCCCTACTCAATACCATGAAGCACCCTTTGGCACAGACTAAAGATGCACAAATAATGGCATGGAATAAACTATAACACCTCTTCTATTGCTGCATGAAGGTCTTTAGGCACTTGATTTTCACCAACAGACCTTGAATCAAATTTTCTCCATAACTTGACTGCGGCAGCTGTAACCAGGGGTGGTGAGCAAAGATGAAAAGAGGGTATCTGCCATTTTTTGGAGGATTTGTGACTGGGATCAGCCCTTCTGTTACAATGACAGGCCTGTTACTAGTGCTTACTCCAAGCTGCTTACTAAGACTCTGTGCGGTTTATCTACTTACATTCAGTGGATGCTGGTTTAATTGCCTGTAGTGAACTTCATTGTAATAATGTTCATGCTCCCAAATGTAATTTGGAGGGTCATTTTTAAAAGAATAAATTGTTTTATTTGTCTTCTTTTTTTTTTTTAAATTAGCCGAAAGGATATATACATATATGTATGACTGGTTTGTGTGTTGGATCCAGTGCTGAACCCAGAATGAACTCTGGGATGAGAAGTTCTTTCTGGGCTTAAAACACAGCATGGAACTGTATGCAATGGAGGCTCTGGGAGGCTACAGCATTTCTGGAACTGTATCCTCCACCCTGTAAGTTCATGTTAATGAGAAGTGGAGCCCTTCGCTCTTCCTGGAAGAAGGTGAATTGTTTCCCAAGAAGATGAGCTGTTGTTCACTGGTATCGGTTTAGAGCCAGTCTTATCCTGAGATCCCAGATGGAAACATCAAGTTCACCCTGGAAATTCTGTATGAACAGACTCCCCATTTTCAGCCATGTCCTTCTTCAGAGAGCTCTCACAGTTGCTAAACAAATCACAAATTCAATTTAAGTACTACCACAAGGCAAGGGTATATAAAAATGTTTACAATGAGGCAGAGGAGGGTACAACCTCCCCAAAAATAAGAAGACCAAATATATCTTGATATTGCTTCTCTGAAGCAAAGAGATGTAATCTCAGAGTAAATGGGTCCTAAAGTTTCTGCAGAGAGGTAGGGATATTGAAAAGCTTTGTTTCTGAGGAATTAGTGTGGAGTAAGTGTGATGATGGCTTAAATATTGTTACAGCATGGAACACAAATTACTTACTGTTCCAGGTAAGCCTGGTGGTCCAGGGGAACCCGTGTCACCCTAGAGAGAAGAAAAATATAACTAAGGATGTAAAAAGATGACCAAATAAAACTCAACATTATCAGCAAGAAGATGCAACATTACCAGTTGAGATGTAACCCAATGACAACCTGTCAGCTCAGTGACACTGAAAATCCCATTGTTCTGACCTAAAATCCTGCTGTCCTCACTTTGTTGGGTACAGATTTCTTACTTTTTCATCTTTATCACTTTATGACTTTAACATTGATCTGACTTCACAAATTAACAAAATTCTACTGTCACCCCAACCAGTGTAGAAGTGATATGGAGTTTAATTTACATTTTAAGTTAAAATTGACCAAAATTCTCCATCGAAAAATATATTACACCTGAGCTTCTTTTGTGGATGGAAAGAAAAATAATCTGTTTTTCATAAAAAATATAAGTTTCTAAATCCAGTTCTTGCCTTCCATAGGTGGTGAAAGTCACTGTTAAACTGAAGGCCAATGTATCCTAGGAAAAATAATAAAGTGGTACCCACTCCATGATGTCTATTGCCACTATAATGAGGGCAAATTTTTGATTATACAACCATAGGCATCTGCAAGGTCAGTGCTTTTTCTTCATCTTCATGATCACAGTGGTGGAACGTAAATTTTGGTGGACATCACCCTTGTCTAGTTCTCTCATTTTCACTAAAATTGATAGTACTATGATGGCAGAAGCCCAGACCATTCCTTAAATTATTGTTCTAGAACATCACAGGCAGGCACAGAAAACATATTTTTAATTTAATTTCAGGTTCATTTTGATTAGACAATTTTAACACAAATATAAGTTTCTTTAAATTTAAAAAGATGTCCTTAGATTTCAGCAACTGCTTACTATTTCTTGCATTGCTCAAGAAATGGTTATCTCTGTCCCACATGCAGCTTTCTCTGCTGCTCCTTAGTAAGCTTCAGTTAACAGATTTCTAAAGTTTCTAATCTTCTCAGATATTCTCATCTATTTCTTGTCTCTGTGCCTTTGTTTCTTTTCTTCTTTTATCTAAGGAAAAGAACGTTCATTTAATACTCACCTTTTCTCCTCTTTCACCTTTCAGTCCTGGAAGACCATCTTTTCCTTTTTCTCCCTAAAAGCAGGAAAAAGAAAGCAGGAAATATGCATGTTTTGATTTGTTTTCAGTCTCACTAGACTATTCTATACTTTCAGCTGATCTTACCTGTGCTCCAAGATGTAATGCAAGCAATTAAAAATGTAACATTTTGGAGATGGCTTCATAAAATCCACACTATTTTCAAAAGCCAAAAAACAGCAATTAAGTTCATGGAATGGAAAGCACCAATCCTAAATCAACTTGCATATAGAAGATCCTATAGCCTGATGCAGTTATAAAAAACAGATTTTTTTCTAGTTGGACAAGAGAGACACCATACCAGGAGTTGAGACCCAAAGTAGACATTCATACTACCATTTTTGTTTATGTTAAAGATTTCTGAATCATCTGGTGCCTGCCTCTCTATTTTGCCCAGGTAACCTGGTCATCCGAATGGGAGATGCTTAACAAGGATGGCATGAATACTCCTCAAAGTGCTTATGCAAAATGTATTGATCTTTCATTCAAACAGGACCTATCTATGTTTTTACATAGAGAATATATTCTATATCCTATGCCCTACTGTACATATAATATAGCAAACTGAACAGTTAGACTTCAGTTGATTTTAGATACTTCTTGCCCACATTCAGGCATGAAGTCAGTTATCAGGAGTACAAACCTCATTTACATGACTAAATTTGCTCTCAGGCCCCTGATCCACCTGGTACATCAATGGGTTTGGAGGTCGGAAGCTAGCAGGGGAAGCAGCAGACACCAGGGCTTGGATGGAAGCTGGTCCATCGGAAAATGACCCATCTATCTGGAGCCTTCTTTAGGGCTCAGTGACAAGGGGGATTAGTAATTTTTTTCTTGTAATTATTTTTTATAGTGTTCTTAAGTCAGGTATTTCTGAAAGTAAGGTCTAAAGACTACTTTACCTCTTCTACTTCTTCATGAGTCATAACTTGCTGCTTTTAGGATAGACACCATTCATTAGCACCTCTGTTGCAACTAGGCATGGAACGGATACTTGGTGACCTTGCTGGATGCCAAACAGCCACTCACCACAGCAATCGCACCAAGAGACAACATCATCTAGGGACACTCGAGATAAGTCCTCCTGGCACCAAATGGCCAAAAAAAGAATAATCAAGCTATGACTCAAAGTCACTCACCTGGTCCCCTTTTTCTCCTCTCAATCCAGGTAAACCCTGAGGACCAGGAAGACCTGCTTCACCCTGAAAGTAAGACAAAGAAGTGTGTGAAATCTAGGAAGAGGCATCAAGCATGGATTGTAATAATAAACCCCATTATTCTCAAATATACTGAAAAATGAAAAGGCAGAATGGTGGTCCAAATTCTTCTTTCACTCATGTTATTTAAAAATGCATCAAGTCTGCTCCTCAGGGTAGGCTAATCTAGCCACCTGGGAAAGAACCTTGATCTAGCTGTCTATCTCTTCACATGTCTGATATTAAGATTGTGAGTTGTACGGAACTCAGAACGACTGCAGATGGTTTCTTCTTGATACCTAATGATACTGTGACACATGTGGTCTATGCTGTAGGCCAGAGTCTGCCCCATTTTTTCCATAGGATTGAATATAATAGTAGTTTGCTGAGAGACAATGCGGTTAGTTGGATTATCAAATAATTCATTGGTTTTGTAAAACTGGAAAATATTTATAACAGAAGCTGTGGCAGTTGCACACCCCCCTCTCCTTCAATGGGGCAGTTAATGACTCTTTTGTGGGACCTGGAGTTGGTTGACAGGGTCATTAGCAGAGGAGGGGGGAGCAGAGAAGCTGAGAAGCTTCTGGAATGCCCAAGCCAGATCTGATGAGACTATAAAACAGGGTTCCCAATGAAGATTCTCTTTGTGTGGCCTTCTCAGAGCAGCGGCTCTGTGACAGAGCCCTCCCCTTAGGTGGCAACACCATCTAAGGAAACTTTCTGGGATTGGAAGCACCTCACCTCCTTGTTTGGGTGAGTGATAATTTAAGTCCTTGCCGACCTGGCAAGTGTAGTCCTTGCCAAACCAGACGAGTGTAGTATCCGGGGCAGAGGGCTCTGACTTTGTTCCCTGTGAGTGCGTGCATGCACACTGTGGATCCTCATTATTCTCATCTGCTGCACCCCAATAATCTCCTCAATTGATATCCAAACATTTATCTTATGTTATTGTAGTGCTAATTGTATAAACCCTGTTTTGGTCAGTTCATTGGCTGTAATTTTCTGGCCAGAATAAAGTCTGGTTTGGAACTTGTTTAGCCCCCTAAAACTGACTTTGGGATCCCTTTGTGACAGCAGCTAAGACCTGTTGGGTTTTTTTTGTTAGTTTGGTTGGGTTTTTTGTTTTGGTTTGGGTTTTTCTTTTTGGTTTTTGGGGTTTGTTTGTTTGTTTGTTGTTTTTTAGGTTTGTTTTTGTTTTGTTTTTGCTATTACACTGGTAACTGACACGATGGAAATTAGGAGCAAATAAAAGCGGCTAAAAAAATTAAATCTAACTCTTCATTTTTAATGATCTGGTGTAGTCTGGAAATGCAAAGACTGCACTGTATTATCTGATTGGTATGGATGTTACCTGATAAGCATATCTAGAATTTTCTGGATGCACGAGTGGACATTTGGATTTCTTTCAGTTTGAACCTTACCTTTGAGTTTCTGCTTTATAATAGTTGCTATTGGAGTAACTATGATCTCTGTGTCATGTGCCTTGTTCTAAATATATCAAGTAATCTCAAATTTAGCTCCAGGTCAACCCAATTTGTCATCCTATTTATAACTATTCTGGTATCTGCATTTGTAGTTCAACATCACAAAGGATCTCAGCCATGGACATCACCCAAATGCACCATGTGTCGTACAAATACAAAACTAAGAAAACATAATCTCTGCTTTAAGGAGATTACCTCTGAAGTATAGGAAGAGTCAAAACATTATCATTATATAGATGTAACAAGTCTGCAGAAGAAAGCAGGTGTGGAACAAGATGCTCTGGTGACTAAGTATTATTAGGAACATCAGGATGATCTTTGGAGAATTCTGAAGAAAGTGACATTTGGGGAAGAGAGAGTGGTGCTTTATGAGAGCCACTGCAGGATCCTGGCTGACTATGACATCCCACAGATCACGAGAGCAAAAAGAAGACTTAACATTAAACAAGAATAAAGGCCAATTTGGAGAAAAAATAAAAACATGTGGTGTGATTTTGGCCTCTGGAAGGTACTGAAGCAAAATGTCAATGAGTTTGTATGAGCTCAAGAGCAGAAAGATAATACAAAACAGCTAATGGGGATTTGTTGAAAACTAATCATGTCAAACACATCCAGTTCTCTCCCTTGACACCATAACTAAGCAGAGAAGAAGGAAGCATTTGTGTTATGTCTCTTGACATTAGTAAAACATTTGACACAGGCCAACAAGATGCTCTCATTAGCAAACTACAGAAATATGGTGTAGAAGAAGGGTCTCTGGAGAATGGTGCACAACTGATGGAAGAAAATACATTCATGCACTTATTATTAACTATTTCTTGTCAAAAACAAAGGATATATGAAGTTCTCTAAGGGTCTGCACTATTCAACATTTTAATTTATGACTGAGGTGACAGAAGAGGGAGCATATATGAAATAGGTGGAGAACACCCTGCTGTGGAGAGAGAAGCAAATGTTTTGGAAGGTGGTATTAGAGTTCAAAACAGCCTTGTATGGAGAGATGATCCAGACCAAGTGGCAGTGTTTTGGTTGGGAATCTGACCCTTCCTTGCGCTGAGGCCCAGTTTGCCTGGCAATTGCAAGCCCAGGAGTTTGTTTGCCTGGCAACTGATAGCCCGGGAGTTTGTTTGCCCAGCAAGAGCAAAATGACACCGGTGGGTGACAGGAACCACTGAGGAAGAGTAGAGAAACCATCCCAAGAGCCTGATGCAAACGATCCTGAGGAACAGCTGTCATGAACCTTGGTAACGTCCCCTTACTTGGGACACCAGGTAAGAACACTTTGCTGAGAACTGAGTGATACGACTTAGGTAGATTATAATGAATTTTGGAATAGAAGCAGAATAGTCCCCACTCGCAGGGTCATGGGATTTTTGTCCACTTAATAAGTGCCTTATCCCAATAAATCCCACTTTGTGCTTTGGACTCAGAACCTTGACCCTTCAAGGGGTAGATAGTGACAGCAGCCTAACAAATAGGAAAAATGGTCAGCAATTCCTAAAAGTTAATGCTTATGGAGACACTGCCACAGGTTATGGAAAGCTGCTATATGAGACTTCTTGCGGACAACTTCTTCCCTTACTGTCTCTAGGTCCTACTTGTGGAATAGGTGATGCATGTTCTGCTTTATTGCATAAGACAACATGAGAGCAGAGGTCATGACCACTCTCCCATTTCATTGTTATAGAAGAAGATTGGACTGAGACTGGTGGGAATTAGAGAAGACTGAGGCTGGAAGATTATTCCATTGCTGGTGTACACCCTATGTCCCAAAATCTGAAGATATATGCCAAAAATACTCTGTCTTATGCAAATTTTTGTTTCTACATATTTTCGTACCACAGTTGAAAGTTGGCATGTGAATGACAATGTTAACAACTATGGTTAGCGGTCCTGACTGGGCTTTAGACAGCTGTGAACTTTAGGAAAGCACAGAACACTTCACTGAGTTCAGCATTTGCCTTCTGAAGCCCAAATCCCAGTGCAAAAAGACTAAGATAACTATGTAACTTCTAACAGTCATCTGGGGTTATTTCCTAGCAAGCATTTACAACCTAGAAATGACAGTATCACCCCTTGCATCAAATAGTCATAAGTTCCTCATCTTCTAGAACCAGCAACCTGGGTTAATATGAGGTGTGAGGGAAAACAAGCACACTTAAGCCACCCTGCCTGCCTTTTGTTCCCTATACGTAGTAACAAGATGACTGAATTTTCCAGGATGAAAAGTTGGCTTTAACGTATTTTTATTCTCGAATTTCTGCATGACTCTGTCTAACCATGAGTCTCATCCACTCATCTGTTGTATCTTCAATTGCAGATGCAAATAACATGCACAGATCTTGTTACTGGCAAACGGCTTCATTATTGCATGTGGTCACTTTTTACCACACTGTCAGGTAGGCCTTTCCTGCTCACCTGCTCACCACGTTGGCCACGGCTCCCTGGTTCACCCTGAAAAAACAAAAGCAGGACTTTAACATTGCAAGCACCTGACCCTTTTGTAAGAACACTTTCTCATTAGTAAAGAGTGTCCTCTATGATTCTGGCACATGCTCTTCTACCTGCTTCCCATATGGCACTGAAATTGTCTTCCTGATGGCTTGGGAACCCAGCCCACAAGAAGCCAACATAAGGGCCAGGTCAAATCTCCCTAACCATGTAGACTTGAAAGAGGAGTATCAAACAGGCTTTGCTATTATTTTGGAGCACCATGAACTCTGAAAGGCAATGAGCCAGATCTGCTCATCTTACGCCTCTAACTTCAGAGGAATCTTAATCTCCTGACTTCAGTGTAATTCCAAAATCAGACCTTGATTGTCTCTATGGCTATCACAATTATGAAATAGAACTCCTTACCTTAGGGCCAGCTTTTCCAGGAAAGCCTTCCTCACCTTTTTCTCCTTGTTCACCCTGCAGGGAACACAAGTTAATATACAAACTTCTCTGGTAATAAAGCATGTCTGCAGGTAACTGTGAGGAATATTTTTGACTCAGATCCCCAGTATCAGCCTGAGGACATAAATGGAGCCGTGTGAGGATATGTTTCCTGGAATACTTTTCCATTCTAGTGTGTTTGTAAATGCATTTCCAGCACTAGTCACCCTACTGGAATATTTCTGGAATAACACAAAGTCAAACTGTTGCATTTAAAACGTCCATAGTGAACTTCCTGAACAACATAACCTCCATTCAGTTTTCTTAAATTCTGTGGTTAGAAATTCTACTTTATTTCTATCAAGAAAAATAAATAATGGTGGGATTTGGACCTTTGTCACTGAGCTTCTTAGATAAATTCTTTGAAACTGATTTTCAGGGTGGGCGGTGTCATCACAGAGAGCAGAGACTACATTGGATTAGGAGCTAAAACACGCTACATAGCTGGGAAGTGCAGTAGATACTACAAGGGGCTGTGGATGAGGTCCAATGATTTACTTAGCCTCAGAGCTTTCTTATAGGCTCCAAATTCCTCACCTTTATTAATCAATAAATGGAAGCTGGGGACTCTGTTAGACCTGGGCTCAAGCACTCAGTGCACTCAGGTGAGAGGCAAGTATAAATGGAGTGAATTACTGGAACAAGTAGGAGTCACAGTACTCAAGTATCCGAGGCAGGAAGACCATTGCCAATAAAATCCATGGCAGTACATGGTTAAGAGCTGTTGTCCTTATTCCAATGTCATCATGCATTGATCCTGTGATTTTTCAAGGAAAAAGTGTCGTAAGACTGATTTGGGGATGTGGAACACAAGAAAGAAAACATTTAATAAATCCTTCTGGAAAGCAACAGATCTCTGTGGTTTTGGTGACTACCATGGAAATTGTTTCAAATTGAATAGTAGTAGTAGTACCTAATAGTGAATATATTGGTTCTGGTTCTAAAACATATCCATCACTGGATGAAGATATGGAGATAGTTGTAGCTGTTATGGTGAGTTCTAACCAAGCTTCCTGCTTTTCAAATGAGGATCCTTAGATTCTGTGATCCCCAAAGCCTAGCTTAGCTTTCATAGCCAAAATATGGCACTTTGTTTCTTCTTTACACAGCGATGACAACTCAGCCAGAGTGTCTCCTACCTCTAAATCTTCTATCATCTCCCTTCTCCCACTGTGGGCACAGCAGAGGAGACAACTCTTCCCAATCTGCCATCTGCAGAAGCTTTCAAATGGGGCATACAGAGTAGGAAATAATGAAGAACCATCTTTCTGCCACACAGACCTACAGAAGCCTTAGGGGGATGGTGTTTCTTCTTTGCAGCCCTTCAAGGAAAAAAAGGATTGTCTCTGGAGCCTGCCACACTTCATCTTTCTTCTTCTATGTGCCTTGGATACCTGCCTTGACTTGCCAATGTCCATGGCTTTCCTGAGTGACAGAAAATGTTTCTCTGTTTGCAATGCTCATCTGTGTTTGCTGAATAGGATACCATGGTTGAGGAAAAGACGACTTCTTCTCATCCTTGTCATATTTATAACCAGTTCCATCTTCATAAGGACTCAGTACAGTGCAATCCCACCAACTGACTTAGACCTGAAGCTTCACTGATGGATGAGTGATGTGGGATTGGTGATGTTTGGCTCTGGAGATCTGCTCCCTTTCCTGCCTGCGCTTGCTAGATCACCTGAATAGGCTGCCCAGGTATGTAGCATCACTTGCCTTTTGACCCGGAAGACCAGGAAGCCCATTTAATCCATCTTTGCCAGGCAACCCCTAAACAAGAGAAAATAATCACTTGTGTCTGTTCTTTAAATCATTAACAGCAAGCTCAGCATAACCATGCTCAGATCATCTCTCCTGCCACTGACCTAAGTTTAAGAAGAAAATAACCATCACCATTTTGTTCTGAATTTTCTCCTACTATGACTCCAATAAAACAACCAGATATATTTCTTCTCTGCCCTTTTTCCAGTATCCTGATTTTGGTGAATGACCACTGGATGTCAGTGTTGTTACAGAGAAACAGTAATATAGGGCTTCTATGCACTGTGGATTCTTAGATAACTTAAAAAATTACATTTTTCTCTATGACTATTATATGTAGTTATAAAGGGGTTTTAATGTCTATTTCTCCTTTTAAATATCAGTAATTTCTCACACAATACATAGACTCCTAAAATTAAATTATGTAATACATAGAGACAGAATCGTTCAGCAGGATAATAATTCAAATTACTTCCTGCAATGTATTTTAAATGGTGAGAAAAAGTTTTGTCAGTCAGTCTCCAAATACTGCAGTCTGTAGGTGGCACTTCTTAATACAAAGTATTTCATAATTCACCTTTCTTGGCTTAACAGCCAACTGAAATTCCTATACTCTGTGAAATCTGAGATTTTAATTTAAGTTCTTTGGTCCCATTCAGAAAACTCCAGGATTGGAAGAACAGGATCTTACCAAATACAAAACGACTATTGAAAGGTATCATATAAAGAAAACATGGTCCCAGTGTGTAGGAATAATGAAACTGCATCTGGTAAAATTCTTGTTCACAAAAGGTATCAGATATTAACTTTTGCATTAAAGATGATAATGTTGGAGCACATGTTAAAACTTTGCATGCAGACAAGCTGTGGGAAATGAGTCAAAGACTCAAGAATTAAGTATCTGAAGACATGGAGGAAAGGGAAGCAGTTCCTCAACACTTACAGCTGGTCCCGGTGGTCCAGTTTTACCAGAAACTCCAATTTCTCCTGGCAGCCCCTGAAAAATGAAACCAGCACAAAAAAAAATATAAATCAGAATTTCTGTCCTTTGCAGCTATTTCACTGGAGGTTGCTGCTTTCAATTTAAATGAGATTTTCCCTTCCACAGCAGTCAGGTCTCTGCTGTGGGGTGTCTTGCAGACATTGTCTTATCCTCAGGTAGTATCAATGTGGTTCCAAAATTCAGCACAGAGAAGCTGTCCTCTAGGAGCAGCTGTAGCTTTTCAGCGATAAAATGTAAGTTAAAACACATTGCCAGAGGCCCTGACTCAATTCCCACTGAAACCCATGACCTAAACTTCTCCCTGCTCTCTCCTTTATATAAAACAAAAAAAAAACCCAATCATGTTTTCTTACTGGTGCTCCAGGTGGTCCTGGGGGTCCAGCAATGCCTGGGGGCCCTGGAGGTCCCTGTAAAAGAGGAAGCAAAACCAGTTTATCATCAAAATCCCTGTTAATGGCTGAAAGCCCCAAGTCCTTGCCTACACAGTCAAAACAGCAAAAGCATCGAATTTTATTTCATTAACTTCTACCAAAAAAACACAAGATGCCAAACTGAGCTCCAAGGGAACCAGACTCAGCAGCAGAACAGGCTCACCCACTTAGTCACTAATTAACGTTGCTACCAGGTGAGCTCCATCCTCCAGTCCAGTACAAGAGATGGAGATGCTGAAGGCCATCAACAATAACACACAACACAAAGCTTGTCCAGCAGGATCCCTTGTAGCATCCAGCCTCATTTGATCTTGATTAATGTTGTTTCAAAGTGAACAATTTACCTCTGCAAAAGGATCTCTGAAGTAACTAATTGATGGAATAGGGTCACGGTTTGGGCTTTTTTTTTGGGGGGTGGAGGTAAAAACATGAAACCAAGAGGATGGAGAAACAATACAGTGGATCAGGTGTTTTAAAACAAATGCAACACCACTTCAGTCTCTGCATTAACCTTGTTGATATTAAAAGGTCCTCACAAATGCTTTAATGACCACATTCAGCTGGAAATGTCCTAACACTCTTTCTTACTCATCTCCCTGCAACAGATGTTTCTCTTAGAGAAAATATTCTCTCAATAGCCATCTGATTTTCAGAGGAATTTATTTGTATATTGAGTGAATTGTTAAATTTGGCTTCCTAGCTGTGAAATTTGTTTCTATACTTCACAGATTCTAACAGGTGTTTGTAACTTCCAGCTTCCACTGTAGACAACTCAGGATTGCTCCTGTGCTCAGAATGAAGCATGTGTTCATGTATTTTTTGAATCAAGACCTAAGCAAAAAACAGTAGGATGGATGTGAAAAATGGATATACGACTAAGTTGAAATTTTACCCTGGCTGTCTCTCTGTCTTTCTAACATGATGATTTCATTCATTTTCAGTTTTCAGCATTGAGGGAGTTCTGCTGTGTTTGTACTTAAAAAACAAACAAACCAAATAAACACAACAACCAGCCCCCTCTCCCCACACACAAACCCTGTGTAAAGAATTAAAACTGAACATCTGATGCATGATAGTAAATGGTCAGTCAGCATTTTCCCTGCTAGACCTGTGTCACCATTCAATATCACAAAGCAAGCTTTTGTGATTAAGGTATTATGAGTCATGAATCAATATCAACATCTCACATTCAAAGAAAAATGTCACTGAAGAAAGTGGTGTAGAAAAGTAAAGACACAGTGTTATTTCTGGCATGCTTTGACAGAGACAGTAAGATAAGCAGTCTTTTTAAAATATACTTGTAAAATTCAGCCAGAAGAGAAGATAGCCTCTCACCAATAGATGGTGCAAAGCAACCAGAAAAGGGATCTGTAGATTCACTTGGTTCCCACGATCTGTTTTCCTCGCAACTCCAGACATGGAGTCACCCTACCACCAACATTAGCATTTGTGAAGTGCTTCAAATGTGAGCACAACTAAAAAATTCCCAGAAATATGTGTCTTGGGATGCACTGATGCTGCTGACATAATTCCTAGGGAGCCCCGCACCAGCTTCTGGGAATGCTGGTTCAGCTGTATTGCAGGAAGGTCCTGCAGATAAGGAACTCTTATCAGGAGACACCTGGCTGAGACCATCTGTCACTTACTAAAGTCTCCATCATTCAAAGAACAGTCCAAATTAGCCCAGCACAAGAGAAAAGACTACACTGTGGACACAACTAGATGGAGTGACCTCAGACACCAGGTAGCTTGAAGTTCTGCTTGGTCCTACTCTACCTCTACAAGGATGTCATTGCTGAGAGGCCCTGCAGAAGGTATGGGCTCCAAGAAGGGGCTTCCATGAAGAGTGGGTGAGGTACCAGGAAAGAAGGCAAAGGTACCTTTAGAAAAACACCAGCAAACTGATTCAGCAGCACAGTGGACTATGCAAAAGTGCAGGAAAGACAATTCAAAATTTACCTTTGCAGACTTTTTGCAAATTCCATTTGTTCCTCCCTAATAGCCTATTTTTGCTCGCTCTCTGCCAATAACTGAACCACTTCCCACCATCAAACACATATGTTTCATGGCCCTACCTCAGGAAGCATCTACCAAGAGGTGAAAAATGCCAGCCAGGACCATACCTCAGCCAAAGAATCCCCAAGTATGATGGAAGTTACCTCACACAGCACAGACAGCAGTTAATCTGACCATCTGACCTAAAAGCAAAGTCTCGCTCAAGCATCTGTCAGCAACTGGACTAATCCCTGAAACATAAGGTCCTACATCCTCCTCATCCCAACCATTTCTCCTAGTAACTCTTGATATTCTCACTAGCCAAGACAATCTCTAATTATTCTCTTAAACTTTCTATATTCTGGACCACAATAACCTTATGGAACCATAAATCTTGAAATAGAAGCACACTGATCCTTATCCTAACTTGCCACGAATAACTCCGTTTCATTGCTCTCCATCATCTGGGACGTCATGCCCAAGACTGCCTTACTCAGGTAGCGTCACCACATGTTCCATCAATGAATGTTACAGCCACTAATGGAAAGCTCTTTTGATTAAACCCTCTCTGAGAGGGATGTAGAAAGTTTTACATAATGACCACCAGTATCCCCGGGAGATGCTTCAGCTGACTGTGTGCACCAGTATACCTACTGTCATATTGCATTTCTTGCTTTCTGCAACCTTGAGCTACAGAAAGTGACTGGCACACAGAGAAATAAAATGGCACAATCACGAGGAAGTTGCAGAAATACATCATACTTTTCCTGTATAGATCCCTCCCTTTTGCTACTGTCCAGAGCAAATCAGCTTCACTGATTCTGTTATTGTAGCCATTCTCCTGATTTCTGAGTGTACTTCAGAGCACGGACTATTCTTTATAAGCATTTGGAAAAGACCAAATTGACAGCATTTATTTGCGATTTAAAAAACAACAAAAAAAAAATCCATAAAACAGCCACAACAGGACAGCCTGTAATGTTTAACCCCAAAATCTCAACATCATCTGGGTTTTTGCTTCCCTTTTGTAACTGAACCCAGATTAAAGTAATCAATTTTACTCATCACCTTTTTTAGAGATCATTTGATGAATTATACAGATGAGAGACCCTGTCACAAATCCAGTCCCCAGTGTTGTCCCTTTAAAGCTCTGATCTATAAAAAAAAAATTAATCATGGAGTGTTGCTTTTTCTGGCTTGGTGAAGACCGATGTGTGCTTCTTACATGCTGAGGAAAAAAAACTGATATATGAAAACTTTATTCTAAAGCAGGACTCCACCAACTCAGTTTGAAAAACAAATGCAAAACATCGCTCTTTTATCAAAATGTTTAAACCAAAGTATTTTCAAACTGTTGTTTTGAAACGAAAGTATTCCAAATGTTCATTAAAGTCCAAATACTGTGTAGAGGTGCGTGTGTGTCGTAGGGTGAGACATCATTATAAACATTGAACATTGGGGGAGTGTGTGGATTTTTCTGGCTTGTGTTTCATCCATCTCCATTCCTTAGACAATGTAATGCAGGGACACTTCTCAAGACAGAAATCTGACACTTTCCATATTGGAGGACCAGCTGTGTCTGTCCTCCAGGACCCACTAAAGGATGTTCTCTTCTAGTGTGTACCTTGTGGAAAGACAAGCTGGGAAAGGAAAGGCAGAGTTATTAAGATTTGGGTTCTGGACTCCCTAAGGAAGCTCTGAAAAGGAACAAAAACCTTTGGCTGTGATTACATCAGTAGGCTGCTCAGCCTAAATCTCTTTTCCATGAAAGAAGGGATGGATGTGTTTTAGAGGGAGGTGAACAAATCCCATTCCAAGATGGAAACTGAAGTCTAATAGCATTTCCAGATATCTGTCTCTGGAGGCAAGACTTGCACAGACATATTTTCTGTGTATCATTCCATGCCAATGACTGGATTCTCTTGCACAATGAGAAAGGCTTAGATAAGCCCTTAACCCATGTCAAAACAGACTGTGGTCTGGGTTTTTTAGGAACCATGCCAGCTTTATGAATGAGATGAACCTCTGGAACATTCAGGAGCATCCTGTCTGCTGCCATAATGACAGCGAATTGCACGACAGCCTTTTCCCCATCAGTGTCTGTGCTCGTTTCTCCTTCAAACCCAGTTACTTCCTGCAATTTCACCTCTCGGAAAGCTCCCACAAACTCCTACTGTTGGCTTTGCGCTGTCTCCCCTTTATTTCCGGTTCTCTCCCATCAAAAATGTCGTCGTTACAGGTAGGTTTGTGGAGCAGTCCATGTGTCTCACCGTGTCACTTTCTACTCCGACTCTCCATTTTTCCTCTGCTGCATCTGAGTGGTCACTGGTACCAGGTGCTCAAATCTGCTCTAAGTTTCTCACCCCAGGCACTACAGTATCCACCAGCACAATTCCTGTGAATTATTTTCAGTAACGCTGTATTAGGTCACCATATTGCTCTCTTTGCTTAAATCCTGCCTTACAAACCAGGACAAAGATAAAAGGATATAGCAAAAGGATGGTGCTGATGACACCAAAAACCAAAAGCCTGAAGAGTCAACAGATCTGAGCATTCACCTATGTTGCATACTCTTTAATCACGTTTCAGTGATGGTGTCATAATTCATGAGCAGATGAGGTCTCAAGTTATTTCACCAGGTGGCATTGTAATGGTAGTACCAACATTATTTTTTAAAATAAAGTTTTTTTCAAAAAAAAATTCTCTGAACTGTCTTTCCAGCTCTGTAAAAGTACTGAATAAAGTTGACTTTGTACAAAGCAGTCTCTTCATGAGAATTTATTGCTTCCAGTGAAAGGTAGTATTTTCTTAATTTCATTACTTTAAGTGTAAGATATAGACATGATCTCTTCTGTCTATAGAGGAAGATTTATTTCCCTATGTGTTTGTTTTAAGTTGGTTTACTGAGTCAGTGCAGCAAATGAGAAAAACAACAAAAAAACTTCCCTTATGGTCTTCCATTTCAGTGTTATTAGTGATCTGCACTGGTGCTGACTTTTTTTTCTTTATTTTAGTTAAAGGTATAGCTCTTGTTAAAGATAACTCCGAGCAATAGCTTCCAATTTCAAGCAGCACTGACATAGTTTCAATTCAATTTGAGCTTTGCAGCTGGGGCCTGTGTCCTTTTCTTACATCTCACTGTATTTAACTTGCATTATAAAAGGGACGTTAAGGATACCGTGCATTTCAGAGGATATAATTTGTTTCCTGAATTACTTAAGAAAAGCTGGGCTTGAGCTCACGCCCTATAGACAAGTCTATACTAATTAAATCACTGCTAGCAAAGACCACAAAAGGTACAGCTTGTACTGATCTTGGTTACGCCACCAGGTTATCTAGCATAAGGCAAACCTCAGTAACAGCCCAAATATATTGCAAGGGTGAGATATGGTATTTTTGCTTAAAATTCAAAGAGTTTTGACTTGTTCTGCTGTCTCACAGGTGGAAAGTATGTACCTGCTCAGCTTGGAGAATCCAGAGAGTGGGTCAGTGGACCATTGGTAGGTACCTGATTTAGTAGACCTTCAGGCTCCACTGATGATATCAAGCGGACCTTCACGAACAGGAGCCCAGACACATGCAACCCCATCCTTAGTCCAACAAGTCCTTGTATTTGGGGCTGAATCCCAGCTCTGGTAATTCAGGGATACAGCTCAGGGTGTCTGAGCCCTCAGTTAGCACTGGGGCATCAACTCCTCTCTCTGCTGAGCCTCCATGGCTCACTTGGCATAAACTACCTAACTGCATATCTGCTTTCTCCTAATGCCTAGAAGAACATTTGCAAAGGTGCTTCATCAACAGCCTTCGTCCCCTTCTCTGAACTGTTCCTATCAACGGGTGATGGGATAGACCAGGAACAACAAGATCTCAGGTGAACACGCAGAAATGCACAGCCTTGTTGTTTCCCATGCTTGGTATTCATCCAACTATTTCAACTGAAATCACTTTACACAAATGCTCATTTTTCAGTCTGCATTTGAACAGCCTGCTGCAATAGAAGTTTGGCTCATGATTACGGTTCCTGGAAACCAAAATAGTACAAATAAATAATAACAATATAAACACATTATGAGTTCAGATGTCTGTGCCCTTGCTGCAGGAAAATCATTCATATCCAGAAGGGAAATAAGACCCAGAGTGTCTACTCCATGGCTTAATGATGTCGCAAGATGCACTGTTTTTAAAGGCCACTGGAAAATAAATGTTCGTTTTTGGGGGTGCTGACTGGACAACACAGAGCAAAGAAGTGCATGGACTGGTTCACCACCACAGCTAATTTAGAAGGAAAAAAAAAAATCTAAAAATCTTTTCTGGACAAAAATCTAGTTTGAGTTCGTGTGTACAAGGAGAGAGGCAAAACTGGAGCTACCCTACTGTCAGAAAACATCCCCAGGCCAGTTGAGAAGTTGCCTCCTAGCTGCTGCTTTGGGATTTCACACTTAAATTATTGATAACTCAAAAGTGACCACATCCAGTCATTGGTCCTTGAGAGTCAGACTGACATCATCTCGATCGCGGTTCATCACTGCATCTGTTGACTCTGCTCCAGAGTAGCCCTCAGGCTGGTTCCCTTGCACAGCTTCTTCATCCTTCTGTGGCTTCTCAATCAGACTGAGGACAGCAGCAATTATTTTTCTTTACAAAGCCCAACAATAACTTCAGGTGGTCCTTTCTATGTCTTTCAGCAACAATGTTCCTTCTACAGCTCCTATAACTACTCCTACCTTTCTCCTATACAGCTATCGATGGGAGGAACCAGGTCAGAAAACAAAACAACACTTAAATTTAAAATAACAGAGGAAAGGCAGCTTATTTCAGAGTCCAAATCTAGCTTATATATGGCCAACATAACTCAGTTGGCCCTCAACGCTATGGATATAGCACAGGAACAGGAGACACAGACTTCCATATGTGACTTGGAAGAATATCCATGCAACTACAGCATAAGGAAGGCACTTTTCTTCTTGGATATTCTTAGGGAAATAGTCTGATTAAGATAAAAAAATGCTGACAGAGTGCTTAAGAAACCAAATGTCACAAAAAGTGCTGTTAAGCTGGAAAGTAGTTTTGTCACAAACTGAATGTAAGCACTTTCTCCAAACAGAAATATGGAAATCTGCAGTAATATGTCCAGAACAGAGTTCCATTGCAGAAATAGGAGCAATATTTTTTTCCATTCTTACAGTTAGCTGGGAGGAACAGTCAATTTAAGCATTCTTCAATGAGGCTAGCACTGTACGTGATTTTAATTAACATAAATGCTGCTAACTTTATTTAGCCTGTGTGGAAAGGAAAATTACTTAATGCTTTGTCAGCAATTTTCTCAGACACATTTATAAAATCACTAACACATGCATATATATTTTTTAAATTTATAGAGAACTTGAGCTAAGCAAGTTTGGATGGATAGTGAGGATATCTCAGAAATACTTCATGAAGAAAAACCTCCAAAAGCAAGGAAAATCCTCTCCCAATGGTTCAGAAGGCTTAAGGGGGGATCTTTTAATGTTATCCAATGGAAAACAAACAAACAAGCAAAAGAACAAAACAAAACAGCAACAACAACAAAAAATACACCAAAGAAAACAGAACACACACAGCCCAAAATCTTTTAAATCCATTAGAAATATTGTCTTCATCCCTCTTGAAGGCTGCTGCTGAAATACATGCAAACTAGATACTTTACCAAAAGAAAAAAGTCTTAAAAACACGTTAACTCATATCAAGTGTTGTTTCGTGGGGTAAGGTTCCCAGCTGGACACAAGGGCCCTCACCTGCACAGGATCACAAGCTCCCGGATTGCCTCTCTTTACAGCCTCCGCAGACATGTGAACGGCCTGTTACAAAACATCTGCCACAAAACCCATTTCTGGATCATGTTTCGTGGTTACAAGGGCATAGCTTGCCAGACAAAACAAATGAAAAATCCGTATCTGCTGTCTAGCAGTGTGCCATTTATTGCAATACATCACCAACAGCTGTGGTAATGGGAGCTCTTCATTACAGCCCAAAACTTAACTGGTTCTTGAAACAAAATCCCAAAGCCAAAGACCCAGTTTCTTAATTTATTATCGTAAAGTGAATGAAGGAAATGCTCTGTTTCATCCTGTGTGGTCAGCTTAATGTGAGGTTGCATCTTTCCCGTTCAAGGACATTCCCACAGATATTGTTCTTATTGAAGGGGTGACCCTACGAAGTGAATCAAGTCAGCTGAATTTGGCTATGAAGTTAGCAAGAAACCAAGCCAGAGGCAAGTGCCAGTGCTATTACAATACAGGGCAGAACAGGCTGATGCAAGGTCATGCCAAATCCTCTCTGACGATTTTTGACACACACAGCACTATTTTGCCCTGATGATGTTACCGATGGTGCAATTTGGAGCACTATCTTGCCAAAAGCTTTAAAAAAAAAAAAACGGAGCTAAGGGGTCATTAACTTGAGACATTCTTCCTCACAGGGAGAATAAACATTTCGTTTTAAGTTCTTGTCTCTACCTTCCTCAATAAGCCAACAACTATTCCTCCATAACAAATAGAAATGTGAGTATCAAAGCCACAGAAAGAGCCTTGTGCTCTAAGAAGTGTGTTTTCTGAATAGCAAATACCTTTTAAACTGCTTCTTCCCTCAATACAGTAGCACAGGAGGTATACCTGCAATTGCCAATTCACACAGCTGAGACACTGGCCTAAATATTACAAAACATAAATCACTGCTTTCCCTCCAGAATGATACTGCTCTGTGCACAAACAGTGGGGAGATCACATACAAAACGCCTCTTTATGCCCCTATTTAAAGATACTGAGAAACTGTGGAAGGTGAAAGTGATTGCTGCCAGACAGGCAGACTTCTCTCAGTCACAACAGGATAATTTAGTTTGTCTCTTAAAGGAGAAATACCAACTTCAAAGATGGTGCAGATGAGAAGAGAACAAGGTCATGGCATGCTGCATTGCTGTTCCGAGCCACCTGTTGCCACAAAATATGATTTTCTACATATTATATGAAAATGGAGAAATCATCACCTACCTGAGGGCCGATCAGACCATTGATTCCTGGGAATCCTGGTTCTCCCTTTTTGCCCTGTGTGTTCAACAGAGGAGCAAATATTAGAAATGAGGACAAAGACTGCTACTGACTTTCCAAAGCCTTTCACCTCAAAACTCATAAATCACTCTAATGTGAGTACACAAAACACACTGGCTAGAAATGAAGGCAGCAGACACCATTTGGATGAGAAAATCCAGCCGTCTTTGACAGGTCTGTATCTCTCAGATGGTGAGAATAGCCCCTACAGGTGAGGGTTGGTCTCATGCATGTCTTGGCGTCTCTCACACTTTGCAATCCCACCTGGGTGCTGCCCATGGAGGGTCAGAGAAGTCACAGTGCTGAGATGCAGCCAAAGGAGGTACCACGTGTAGATACATGCTGAAAGGCATTTTCCTTGCTGCAGTCTAGCGCTTCACCCCTCCCCAGCAAAGCCAAGCAGTGTTCCTTGTGTTTCTGGCAATGTCTCATATAGTAAGAAAGAAAATAATTAATAACCCTGGTTCGTAATGAATATAAAATATTCACTATCTCTAAGCCAGAAAACAGGAGTCCATGATGCATTTCTAACTAAGGTTGGCATTACCATCAAGGAATTGTGGAATCACAGAACCATAGAATAATTTGGGTTGGAAGGAACCTTCAAAGCTCATCTAGTCCAACCCCTGCCATGAGCAGGGACATCTTCACCCAGATCAGGTTGCTCAGAGCCCCATCCAGCCTGACCAAACTTCGCAATTAGATCTCAAAAAAAAGGGTCTTGCAGTAGATTTTTTCTATGCTGTTTCTACATCCGACTCACTCTCATTCACATAAATTATTTTGTGCATGAACTAACTTGAAAAAAGGCGAATTATTACTACTTATCTCTCTGACTGATGTACATTGGAGCTTCAATCATAGAGAACAACATTCATTAAAGGTTACTATTTCAAAAAATATTTTTCTTTTTTTTTTCACATGAGACTATTCTTACTGTCCTACGAGACTCCTGATTTTTATTTTTTTTTTTTTATTTGCACTGATTATTCTTTGGGCATGGAAATATTTTGACAATGCCAATTTAGAAAGCCAAACTACAGTATGGTACATAAAACTCAAAATGGATTTAGTTAGTTGATACCTCATGTCTATGTGGAAAGTACTACTATAGGATAACTAGATGTTTTCTTTTGGTTTCCTTCTGAAATTTCAATCACTTAAACGAACTTGTATCATTTCAATAAGAGGTAAGTTCTTGAAATACAGGTTATTTGGGGCATACTTCAGAAGAACCCTGTGTTTAGGCTGAATTACCCAAAGATCTGCACGCTTTCCAGAAGTATGTCAGACATCTACACCTTTTGTGTTTATCAAGGAAAAAGAGTTGGGTTTATTTCCAAAAAATATTTCAGTAGATCAGGTGTCAAAAAACTTAAGAGGAGAATCAAAGCACTTCAATTCCCTTCAGTTTCAGAGAAGAAAAAGGACAGGAAGAGGGGAAAAAAAAAAAAAAAAGGGCAAAAACACCCCACCACCACCAAAACTAAGACAGAAAGAGACTCTCAGAGTTTTCCTTCTTTTTCAGGTAGTTTGAGTAAAATCAAAGACACAGTATTGTCTATCACTCAAAGGTCTTACAAGACAGACGAGAACAGCAAAGCTTCTTTCTTCCCACTGTGTGCTCTTGATATGAGCGTATTATTGTCAAAATATAGACAACAGGTGCCAGGAACTGAGAAGCAGCTGACTAATAAAAAGACCAAAACCCAGTGGCCTGGTTCAGGTTGGAATTGTTATCTCCTGCCCCAAGACAGGATCAAAGGGCGGATGTGAATTGTCAGAGGTGCGGCCTCACCAGTGCCAAGTACAGTGAAACAATCCCTTCTCTAGTCCTGCTGGCCACACTATTCCTGACACAAGCCAGGATGCTGGTGGTCTTTTTGGCCACCTGGGCACACACTGGCTCATGTTCAGCTGCTGTCAATCAACACCCCCAGGTCCTTTTCCCCCAGACGCTTTCCAGTCACTCTTCCCTGAGCCTGTAGCGCTGCCTGGGGTTGTTGTGACCCAAGTGAGGACCCAGCACTTGGCCTTGTTGAACCTCATACAATTGGCCTCAGTCCTTTGATCCAGCTGGTCCAGACTCCTGTTTGGCCTCCCTGCCCTCCAGCAGATCAACACTCCCACCCACCTTGGTGTCATCTGCAAACTTACTGAGGGTGCACTCAATCCCCTCATCCAGATCATTGATAAAGAGATTAAACAGAACTGGCCCCAATACTGAGCCCTGGTTCTTGATCTTAAGCAATCTGTAAGATGGTCTTAAGCCGTCGTTAATACAAAGGCCAGAAGAAGCCTTAGGCCATTGGAAGCCCTGATGACAGGGCTTCTTAATGCAACTTGATTATTCAGCCATACTTGTACCGCACATTAGTAGAAGACTCTGCAACTGCTCCAAGAACTGTGATACAGGTGATATAAAAGGTGGTGGTTTATTTCTAGTACAATTAATTCATTTAAACGAAAAAAATAAGCTTTCAGTAGCCCTCTTAAGAAATTAAACTGACACTTTCTGTACTATAATACAAATTGTGATTCTATAAAGAATATGCCTTTTTATTGGCAACTGTACTATCCCATGTATTCTTTTATTTCTTCAGCAACAGCAGGAAAAGTGATTTGAGGTTAAAGGAATATAATGCTTCCTCTTTTTCTAGAAATCTTCCAAAAATATATGACCCTTTACCTGTCAGCCAAACTGTCACAAGGGTGTTTGGCACAATATGTCATCTTCTATGAAATCTATACACTGTGTAGGTGGCTGTTGCATTGTATTTCTAACACCAGCCTACATTGCCTCTGCCCTTGCACAGCTCAGGATCCTTCACTTCTAGCAGACTGTTATGAGACATTAATTTCCATATGAAATTGTTCCAAACACATCTTTACTCCATTAGTAGTTTGTGCCAGTTGCATTATGGTTAACTAAAGTACTGCAGGACTCTAAGAACTCCAACAAATGGTCGTATCTGCAGTCCTGTGTTAGGACACGGGCTCTGTGCATGTGCCAGCTTCATTTACATCTTGGTTGAGGACTATAAAGCAAACCTGAGGTTGAATCACATTGCAAAACAGTAATCATTTTACATCAGCCCCTTTGCAGCACACTACTTGAAAGGTCCTGAAGTCAACCTTGCATTGCAGTTTGTCCCTTACATTACAAGATATTAGTGTAGTATAGTTATAAAGTACTTCAAGAACCAAACTTTCAGGAGATATAAGTTATTGTAACATCATGTCTAGAAACACCCTCTGCATAAAACAGCAGAGGAATTAGCCAAACAGATGGCTAGTGATTTTCATCTGTTCTGCATAGGTTTGCTAACAATACTGAAAAGTAGTCCAAAATTTGTCTCCAGCTATACTTGTTATTTCTGTTACCACAGTGAAGAAGGCTACATCTGTGCTAAATAAAATGGGCCAGGGCTTCATGTGTGAAGAGCACAGAAGCTTGGGTTCATACAGCTGAAATCTTCTTTCCACAAAGGAAGAGAACCTTTGTAATCCAGCCTGCCAGGTACAGTCACCCTGCAGAGCAGGGTCATTTGTGACTGATGACTAGTTGGCACGACCCAAAGGTGTGCTCAGTGATAGACAAACCCATGCTCTCCACTGCTCTGGCTGTTCGTTTTACTCACATACTTGTACAACTTTACACACCTACCCCTATTTACAGGGAGAGTAGAATGACGAGATATGCAGTTCTTAGAATAGAATCATAGAATAATTTAGGTTGGAAAAAGACCCTTAAGATCGAGTTCAACTAGAAACCCAGCACTGCCAAGTCCACCACTAAACCATGTCCTTTGGTGCCATTTCTATATATCTTTTAAATACCTTCATGGATGGTAACTCAACTCCTTCCCTGGGCAGCCTGTTCCAATGCCTGACAACCCTTTTAGTGAATATTTTTTTCCTAATACCCAATCAACAAGCTCAGTCTTACAAGAAGACAAGACTGGAGCCACAGTGACACTGAGGTATCATGACCGCATCGATGTCCTGATCGCTGCTAGAGAGCCTTCTTGTTCAGGGGTGTGCAAGAGGGTTCACCACATCTCTGAGTTGTGGATTTAGAGCCTCCCCTCGCTTCACATCCAGTCATTTAAACCTAGATTCAGACAAATATTTGAGGAGATTTCTGCTCTAAGTCTGTCTAGATAAATGCTTTCTGCAAACAAATTTACATAGGATGGTAATCAATGACTGGATTTATATTTGTGCTTTGTCAAGAACTGTATTAATGGTGAATCAGTAGTATCTGCTAATCTGTTGTCTCTCCCGCATATGGGTTTTCCATGTAGATCCAGGACTTTGATTCATCTCTAGTATTCACTAATTGAATAATGGTCTTTAATTAAAAAAATAAATCTATCCACCTAAGATGCCTGGTGACTAATAATGACCCTTAGGAGAAGAAATCTGACTAGTTAGACACAGCAGAGTCTAGGGAAACTTTCAAAGACACTACGGATCAAATGACATATTAAATCAAATGACCATTAGCAGAAGCATTTTCTGTCCTGTTGCAGATCCTGACAGATCACTGTCCTTTCCCCAGTTAACATGCTCTATTAATCTCATTCAAGAAACAATTTTTCACAGCAGGCTTTAAAACCAGGGCAATTCAGAACTTGTTAACTCATAGGTAAAGCAGAGCACAGTTATTTGCTAAAGTGTTTAGGTGATATTTTCTGAAGACTGGAAAAGTACATGAAAGCAAGTAAATGCCCTTTTCAACTGTGGCATTAACACGAGGCTAAACACCGCATCCTCCGAAGGAGAAGATTCCTAAAAGTCGTGCTTATAGCTCAATTTAACAGCATACAATTCAATGGAAAGTCTGTAGAAAACCACCGACCAAGGAATGTATTTCATCCCTGTATTGTCCTTTGCCTGTTGTCCCTTCCCATGCTCACAAGCAGCTCTTTCAAGCCCACTCTTTGACAGCACCAGTGTTGCAAAGCTTCCCATGCAACACCCACAATCTTGTCTATGGATTAAACTTGATTTATGGGTCAAGTCTCTGTCTACCTGAAAAAACAACCCATCAAACAGCAGTACTGAGACCAAAGTGGCTGCCCCCACAAAGGCTAAAGAGATCTCTCACTCCCACCTTTATCTATTGCCTAGTGAAATGTTCTTCATACAAATGGGCTGAAGCAAGGAAAGGCAGATCCAGAGTACTCACGTGGTGTGATGAGACCCACTGTGAAATTTACTTTGTATCAATACTTGAATATTTCAAAACATAACTCTGAGTTGGAGAAAAAACAATATATATGTAGTTTTTTTTAACTGAACTATCTAAGCTCCTGGTAGAGAATGGTATACCAGCTCCCATTTGTGTGAGCTTCTGTTTGAGTACACAATAGAAAGTAATAAGCATTGCAAGTGTCTTAACATTTATTTGACTTCCAAGACAACAGCATTTCTCTGAACTTTCAACACCTCCATCTTACCAGTGGCTCTACACACTCAGAATCATAATAAGTGCCCTCTTGACAGCAAAGAGCAGACACAAAGACAGGAGCACAAGTGACAAAAATGAAACTTTCCTAGGGTCCCACAGGGCACTGCATAAAATAAAAGAGGTACTGCAAGTCCCTGGCCCATAAAGAAGGAATAGAGAAAAGGACTGGGGCCTCCAGGATCCTTAAATAAATAGAAAAATATATGTACATCAAGCCTTATTGAGCAAAGCTGTTCTCAGCATCTTGAGATTTATGTTAAATAAAAACACAAACTCACCCTTTGACCTGGTAAACCAGGGACTCCAGGTTTTCCTTCCAGACCAGGCTCTCCCTTTAAAAGTGAAAAGTTTTAGAAAGTTAACCGAGTAAGAAAAATTAATGAACTACATAACCACTCCCTAGCTGTATTGTGCTGTCTTTACTGCATGGCTACCTAGACAACTCTTACCTGATAATTATGTTGTCCTGTGAGCAGAAGAGAATAAGGAAACAGGATAGAGAAAAGTGACAATGCCCTGATTAAACACAGAGCACATAACTGTATTTAAATTATATAATTAAAACCAGATTTACCTAAGTGATGCACCTTCACAATACCATCAGTTTTACGAAACCAAATCAACAGTGAAACACAACAAACAATTCAGAAGTGAGAAAATGCAGAGTATTTGCAAATGAGGCAGCAATGACAGTCTGAACTGAGATACCCTGCAGAGCTCTGTTATAAAATATTACTGGAAGCAGCTAAATTAAGTCAAAAGTAAGAATGCTAGCATGTCTAAATTGTTGCAAAAATTGTGTTGAAGCACAAACATACATACCTAACTCTTGTTTTTCATATACAAAATATTTTAAGCAGGACCCTGTGGCATGAAGCCAACTCCTTCTACAGAAAGGGTTCTCTGCCCTTTGTTATGTGATAGCTTCCAAGTTACTAGTGAGTGCCTCTCTGAGATGCGCTGAATGCCCATACAGCTCTTCAGGACATTAGAAATAGGAAAACAATCAGGTTCTGCATGACAACAGCCTTGAGGCAAAATCTGTCTCTGTGTGATGACTGCCCATGTCCTGGATACTGCCTCCAGATGTTCAGAGCTGCCATCCACAGCAGGACACTTTCAGTAGTGAAGAAAACAGAAGCCTGGGGCCACTGTTTAAGATCTTAGTTCCTGAATAATGTACAAGATTTACATGTATTCCTCACACCAATCTGAGTTTCAGTTTCTGAGATTTTCAAGCAGTTAGAGAAACAACTTACTGGAGGTCCAGGAAGTCCAGGTTGGCCTTGTGGTCCTCGTGGCCCAGGCTCTCCCTACAGAAATGGTTTTATTTTTTAAATGTTACAGTATCTGTATGAAAAATTATATGAGCGCATTACTCATATTGGCAATCTGAGCAGGATCTATACTACCCCTTTCCTCATAGACCCCAAAGAACCAGTGCAGAGACCAGCTGGTTTTCTCCTTAATCCTTCAGCTACTTGAATTATTTGCACACATTAGACTGCACAGAGACTGATCCACCCACACTCAGTAGGCATTTATCCATTACTGGCTTTTTGTTTTTCAAAGGCAGTAACTCTACCAAAGACAATGGGCTAGCCTGGATATTCTAATAAAACATTACGGATTGGGGTTTGGTGGTAGAGAAAGCAATTATTGCAAGAACAGCCTCCACTGGCATTTCCTCTGAGCCAGCACAGCTGTAAAAGGTTTTAAAGTATCAATTAGATGATGCATATAATTATATTAAGTAACAGTTGAAAACAGATCATGCACCCACCAACACAAAATTTAAATTTAAATATATTTTATCCATAGGTAGGACTAACAGACTGAAGCAAAGGGTATCTCTCCCTTATTTAAGTGTCCAAGTTCAGAGACAAACTCAAATACAGTTTGACTTTCACATTAACACTTTCCTGCACCTAAAGAATTGCATAGCTGACACTCTAATTCATACTTTTCATTCTTTCTGTGAATTCATATTAAATTCACTGCACCCGAAAAGGACATTGCCATTTTTCCACTCTTATTTGCTTTAAAAAATGCTTCAAAATTAAGGTGGATAAAAGCATTGTCATGCCATCAAGAAACACGTTTTCCCATTTAGAGTATAGAAAACAAAGTCTAATCTAACAAGAAACTGAAATACATAAAAGTATCCTTGTAATGGAAGAATAGATATTGAATCTCTCTTACTTGCTCTCCTTTCAGGCCTTCAGTATGCACCTGCAATGGAAATGCAGAGTCATAAAGGAGAAGAAGAGGAAAGACAACACAGGAGGTGCCAGGGGTGTGATGGTGTCCCACACCATGTTTTTGTCCCCTCGCCATTCCCTGGAGCCAAGTGCTGCAGTTCCTCAAATCCTGCTGCATCCCGCGAGATGCTTTGTACTTAAACAGCTCAGACTGACACAAGGTTTGCTGTCTCAGTTACCTAAGAAGTGATTTGTGTGGCTATATGAACAGCAAGAACTTACTCAATTATCTCATGGGTATAAAAAAGTTAGTAAATCCCCTGGATCTTGTCTTATTTTAAATTACGAAGTCATACTGAATGAAGAAGACACCATATAAATAGCAGGTTGACTTTCAATATGTGCATGATTCAGACCTTTCTTCAGTTCCTCGATGCAAGACATCGTGTCTGTGAGTGACAACTGTCAGTCTTCTCAGCCCCTTCTCCACCCACCTTCTGGAACTTTAGGCTCACTTTCAGGTTTTATACATATTTTTTGAAATCTCTTGGCAACTACTGCCATGTCACTAATTTCATATTTAAGCAGGACAGTAAAAGGCTCTTTTTTTCAGCCCTTTCTCTCCTTTTGCTTTCTACCACATTCTGGGTAAAGAAATTGCCTGTCATCTTCCTCATGATGACCCGGGAGCTTCTCATACTTGTCTTTAGCACCGTGTCCTTCTTTGGCACAGTGCTACAGTTAAACATTACTGCTATCAGTGGTCTTTCGATGCTTTGCATTTCCATTTCCAAGAGTGCTGTTTCTAATTTTTATCCTGTTTTTTTTGGAAAGTAAAAGGGATACTCCCAAAGTGCTTTGTTACCAGCCATTGCAAAAATCAGTTCTAGTCCTCTCCGCTGCATAACGTTGAGGTAAATCATCTTTTTCCATTCACTTGGAGAAGACTTCTTCATACAGAATATACTAACCTCTGGACAGCCTTATGTCTCTGCTAGTGACACCTCTGGGGTCACTGAAGGAATTGCTGAAGGCAGAGGGATGCACAAAGGCATGTAAATCTAGTGCCACAGGAATGATGACCTCCCCTCTTCTGTTTTCTAGGTTTGCTTTTTTATCACTGCTTTCCTGATTTCAGCCCATGAGCTCTTTGTTGTCTCATATTTCACCAGGACTTTTTCAGATACAATACAAGGAAAGATCATTCCCCCTCCTCAGAAACTGCCTTTCTCTTCTCCCCTCCCAGCTCTCACATCCAGTCCATGACGAAGGCACCCAGTAACTCAATCCTGAACTTCCATTTGCTTTAATAACTTTCACCGGCTTTATTTTCAAAAGACCACTGGGCACTGACTCAACAACAGTCCTGGAAACCACACAGTCCTGTCACAGTATTGCTTTCTCTGATGCTGCTGAGGCAATTATTTCATTGCCTCTTCACCTAGTCTTAACATTCCAAAAGCTCCCACAATTGTGGCAGAGTATCTCTTTGCTGGAACCCACCACTCATCTTCTTCAAAATTCTTCTCTGCCTTAAACATCACTTTTAAAAAACCAAAACCAAAAACTAAAACACATTTAAGAACATCTCTCATTTAGCAAAGTCCTCCCACCCCCAGCTTTCACTTTCTCTTCTCATGCAATAATGCCTATAATGTTTGAGAAAGCTAAAAACAATGCTTACTACAGAGCCAGGTAATCCTGGAAGTCCTGGTTCACCCTGCAGGGAAATGCGAAAGAAATGAAAAAGCATAACATAGCACAGAGTACAACATAACACAATACATAGCATAACACAAAACAAAAGCGAAACTCTGAGCATGTTTTCCAGCTGCTGTTGTACATCCTTATTTTCAATACCATCCCATAATTATTAGATATTAACATACAATTCCAATTAACTCTATTTTTTTCTGCCTGCAGAAACTGGTTGTGGTCTATTTAACTGTGATGCTACACATGGATTTTAATGACATTTAGTGACTTAGAGTGAATGATGCACTGGGTGCACCACAAGACTAAATCTGAGCTTCAAAAATCTTGTAGCTGGCATACACATACCAGACAAATAAACCTGTTTGATGCTCAGATCCATAACAGAATCTGAAGGATGGTTATTTAGGGGCCAAAATGCTTTTGTTTGTGAATGAGCAAAAAAATTATGGAAAAATAAAAGGAAGTAAGAAATAGTACCATTTTCCCCAAGTCATTTCATAGAGCAGAATCACACTATGAGTGTTTGCAGGACACTGAGATGCTACACCCTCGTTAGATGATTTATTGCTATCTAGGCTATCAATTTATTCCAGCACATTTTTTTTCCAGCAGTGTCCACTATTTATTATGCTTTAAGACTAACCCTTCAGAAGGTCTCTCCTTTACTGTAGATACAGACTAATGCAAAAATTATTATATAGCTTCCTTTCACAGTCTATTTATTCATTACTCATGAAGGCCTCTGAATGACCCAACATATCTTTCATGCTATTTACTCTTAAGGTAACTTTAATTACTATTTGTTATTTATTATAAAAAGTAGCAGAAGGACTGAAGAGACATACATCAGTTGCACTGAACGTAATGGAGCACGGCGGTAAACATCTTGTGGGAGCATCAAACAGTTCCATTTCAAAAGGAATCCATAGCTTCAGAGATATGGATGAAGTGATATGAACTCAAGACTACTCTCTATCGTGCATGTGATGGAGCAAAATGATCTTGTTGTTTATCACCACAGTGGATGTTCCCTGCTTGTAGGTGCTTCTGAACACCACCACTCCACACCCTTCCCCCGCAAAAATAAGCTGTTGAATCTAAATGGGAAAGTAAGGGGAAACAGATTTGCTTCTGAACTCTGCATTCTTGGACAAGGCTCACTACCTTATCTGGAGGAGAAAAGGAGAAAGAAAATCCAGAATCGGGCATGTCTTTCCACTTATGTCGAAGAACTAGGTAGGAAATACTAAAACCACAATGTCATCTCTAGTAGAGTGGTAAACATAAGGCTGCTCTGGAAACTCTAACAACTCTGTAAAATGATGAGGTCAAAATTGCTGCTAAGGGCAGTGTATAATTATTTTGCAAGTAGGAGGGTTGAACTTGTTTCATTGACACTTTCTGAACTGATATCTTCTGGGTCAGAAAATTGGCATGTACACAAACATATTGACACTTCTACTCACTTTCTTAAGTGATGAAGATTTCCTGAGCTGAACTATTTTCTACTTCCTTCTACTCCCACTAGGAGGATTAAACCAAGAGTAGAGGAGCTATAACCAGACCCAATTTACTTCTCACTTATAGCTGTTTCAGATTGAAGAAATATCAGAAAAGGAGAAACATCTAAATGCATATAAGCTTCATTTATACACAAATGAGAGAAATCTTAAGCCAATAGCACTGATATTTCCCACACTGGGGGCCCAAGAAGGAATTAATAAATACGTGTCCAAAACCCTCCCATGCATCCCATCCCAACTCACCTTTTCTCCCTTGATTCCACTGGCACCTGGAGGGCCCGGGCTGCCAGCAGGGCCCTATGAAAGGTAAAATGGAGAGAAAAATCTTAGTTTTACATACTGCAGGTTATCAACTGCAATTCCCCTTAACGTACAGGACAAACACGAGACTGCAGGTTTGGGTATGAGCAGCACTAAGAGTTACGTCCCATTGTACTGCATTAGGAGTTAATATGACACATAAGGCTGCTTTGGTCCTGCTGCATAGAGAGAAAAAGATATAAAGATGGAGATGTCACAACAGCCACAACAACAGCAATCCAATTTCAGCTGGTTCAGAAGGATTGCAGTTCAGGGAGTATATCAGTGTCAAACACAAAATTTAGGATAAAATTCAGGCGTGAGAATTTGCTCACTGCTAGGTGTCTAGAAATGAAAAAGGCAAAAAAGCTTCAGAAAAACCCAGCTTCTGTAATAGGGTGTCACTTGGAGAAATAGTTCCTTAGAAGTAGTAAACAATCAGCGTCCACCACGTCCCTCTGCAATTTCTCACTTCATCCACATTTACTGCAAGTATAAACCAGTCCTGTAAACAATGTAATGGGCATAGTGAACATAGTTCATTGTGATTCTAGTGCCGCATCTAGCGCTGGAAAATACTTCCATGTCAAAAGGACATCAATAAACACTAACTGGTCACGTACTTCTCAGTATAGGGTAAACAGGGACTGAGGAACGGAGAAGAGAGAAAGCAATGATCAAGTGTCAAATCCCCCATTGAGAAGCAAAAGAACACTTAGTGGAATAATCTCTATCACCTCACAGAGAGGAAGGTGTAGATTTAACAAAGATTAAGACTGCTAATGACATTATACCTTGACATCTCAATACAAAAGACATGTCCCATATGGAAACAAAAATACTTCCCAAAAAAATCAAGTTGAAACTGTGGCTGCTAAAAGAGTGAGAGCAAGAGACCTGGGCAGCATGTGGCTGCTATGCTGGTATTGCACGTTCGGGTCAGACCTCAGCAGCTGTTTTGTCTGTGTGAGCAGCAGGATCAACCACCTGAAGATGAACTATCCTAAGGTTTCAACATGCAGCTCCTCCACCTCTGCAACTGCAAAAACGTGCCTCCAAATGATCATTTCCAAAGAGGGAAACAGCAAGGGCAAGTGAATGGGATGCAGATGCAGCATCCTGGAGGCTTCAGGCTCAAGGGTGGCAATGATTAGCTGCATGGCTTTTGGAAAATCACTTTTTAGCCTCTGCTTCTAATTCTGTCCTTTAATACTTAGACCAGAAGATCCTTGGCAGTAAAGGATGTCTCTCATTAGTTATCATACCCTAAGTAATGAAACCATCTTGTGGGATCTACAGATAGCAGTTTTAGACAACATGTTATCTGTCTAATCAGCAGAAACGTACTGATCTTCTAGACCATTTTCTAGTTTCATCCTGCCTTAAAAATGTAAATAGTCCCAAGCCTTTCTTATTGAAAACAAACCAAATATATTAGATCCAGTTCTCCCCCTTTCATGTTGTGAGAGGGAAAAAGAAAAGTTTATAAAAATCAGACTTAGAGAACTGAATTTTTATGTGTGCTTCCTTATGTCTTTAATAAAAATTAAGACAAATATCTAACCTATCATCTTTAAAGGACTAGTGTTTCCTTTAAGTGTATACTGCATTACAATTTGATTATAAACCCAAACAAAAAAGAAAACTGTGCCAACAAAGATCCTTAGAATAAGCAGTACAATAACCGCTGATGCAGCAGGATCCTGCCATGACTCAACAGCCATCCAAGACAATTCTCAGTTTGAATCATCTTTCACTTCTTCCAAAGAAAACATAGCAGTTGTTGAGTATGTGTAACTTACCTGCTTCCCCTCCACACCTGGCTTTCCAGGGAACCCATCTAGGCCTCTTTCTCCCTGGAGAAAGAAGAGAAGGAACCTCTATAACTCAAATCTCTGCTGTTCAAGTCACCATTCTGCAAGAAATGTCCATGTCATCTGCTCCAAGAGTAAGGAATAAGGATAGAAATTCAATTCAACGCAGTAGAGAAAATGGCTGAAGTCCGCACATCTGTACTACAACAAGCTGTTGGGAGTCTCCATCCAGTAACAAGGTGAAACAAATGCAGTGAGTACGAAACTTCCATTCTTTCCAACTTTGCTAACTGTTGGCACTTGTCTACCTACAAAACATAGCACAAAATACTTGGGATGTGAATTCAGACACAACAAGTGGTTGTGTGCTAGCTTTCTCTGTGGAAATCATTCCTCTATCTGCTGAGGGCGCTCATATAAACCGGACAATGTGCACCAGGGAAACAGCAGCCTGAAGTAGCCTCTTACAAAAACAATGAATCCACAATCCAACAATGGCTCATTTTTACCTGGTTAACAAAAACTTTTTTATTTTTTACCTTTGCTTTCTGTAACCTGGGGGAACAACTAATCCATTCCTATATATCTTCAGAGTTAACAGTCTATATAGTCCACAGGCAATCTAGTCCACTGATTTTAATACCTGAAGATATGTTTTTTCTCTTGTACTGAAACCTGAATTTTTCTTGCTACATTTCAGACTAGTATGTCTTTCTATAACCCCCCCACAGAGAACAGACTGTTCCCTTCACCTTTACAATGGGCTTTTATCTATTTGAAGACTCACAAAACTTCCCATTCACACTTCAATAGACTAAACAACCTCAATACTTTCAACATTTATTCATGTGCATCTTTTCCAGATCTTTGATCTTTTTGTTGTTCTCATTTTTGCACTGCCCAATTTTTGCACATCTTCTCTGTAGCCATGTACCCCCAGCTGGACACAGCTGAGGCTAACTTTGAGCAGAAAGAGTATTTTGTGGTTTATAGAGTATTCTTCTGTATAAATCCCAGGATAATGTTGGCTTTACCGCAAACTCCCTCATGCAAGACACCTCCTGATTCAGTTGTTCCCAGCCTGCAGGAGTGTGCAATTTGTTGTCTTACATATATTAAGCATTCTGCAGTTGCCTCTTCTCAATGTCATCTTCTGCTTTGTACTTCCACACTCAATGTTAAAATATTCCATACTTTATAATCCAGGTCCTTCCATGACAGAGATGATGACCAAACCAATGACACACTCCTGCTGAACTTTACTTTTCTCATACAGATTGTGGTCCTTGCCCATTCCAGCCTCCTTAGTTTAAAACTCTTTGAAAGAGGGACTTTATTTTACTGTGTAAACACTGAAACCTCTGTAAAATGAAAGGCTGATTTTGCTTGGATCCTGCACACACAGTTGAATACAAATTACTAAATACACACACAGTGCCACTGTTAACATAAATGAGCATGAAAAAATAAATTCTACAAGTACGAGGAGTGACAGAAAAATATTAGTTTTACTCTATTTATTTAAATGTTTCAGACATTTCAATTCTGATTACTGTCCCACAGGATCCCTGTTAGACCTCTGTTATTATCTGCAAGCCCACACTTATGGCATTGGATTTAATTAGCTGCTTTTGAAAACTATATTGATTCAGCAAGTCAGAAATAGATTTGCAAATCAATTTATTTCTTGTCCTCCTTTAGGAAGTCCATCAGTCTTGTAATACAAATAGTGTTTCAAAATTATGCGTCCCAGGAATGAAATTAGAGACCTGCACATTACAAAAAGCAGCTGAAAACCAGCATCAGATGTTCAGATCTATTTGCTTTTGGGGTGATAGTTACCACATTCATGGTTTCCTTTGCATTGACTGAGCTACAAGTATCCTGAATTTGACACTTTCAGTAAGCTACAATCTGGTAGATTGCTGACAAAATGCACAGTATATACTCAGGAGAATTTTTAACATCCATACACTGCAGCAACGAATACTTCACACATGTTGTTTTAGCTGGCAAAACAGAAAAGTGTCAATGTTCTTACTGCTAGTAATGGGGGCTTGGAAAGCCAAATGTACTATTTATACAAATATATACAATAAAGTTGTTTGAAAACAACACAAACAAATTGTGCTTTCCATTGTTTCTCCAGAAAACTTGTCATTATATTTTTTTCCATTCTTTACAAAAAGACTAGGGGAAGGTTTGTTGTTGTTTTCCCAAAAGAAAGAAAAAAAACACAATATAAATTTCTTTCCCAAATTTTCACTTCAACACTCCCTTTCCATTCCCTCTGCTCTACTGGGTTTTCTTCTTTTAACCAGTGGAACAAAACGGTGAAGAGTTGTAAGCAACAGGGGGAAAACCTAATTCCACACAAACTTTAGTGCTGTTTTCTGACCTCCACCAGTTAGATAATGTAACCGTTTGTTGGAAAAAAAATGATCTCCCAAGGGTCTGCACGGAAAAAAAAGGAGATGATCTGCAAATAAAGATGGTCTGCAGGGCTACAAAGATGATGAGGGGTCTGGAGCATCTTCGTTATGAGGAGAGACTGAGAGAGCTGGGGCTGTTCAGCCTGGAGAAAAGAAGGTTGAGAGAG
Source organism: Patagioenas fasciata (assembly GCF_037038585.1). Classification (NCBI taxonomy): domain Eukaryota; kingdom Metazoa; phylum Chordata; class Aves; order Columbiformes; family Columbidae; genus Patagioenas; species Patagioenas fasciata. The sequence continues at coordinate 6,752,554 of NC_092521.1, read as the reverse complement.
GATCTCATCAATGTTTATAAATATCTCAAGGGTGGATGTCAAGAGGTTGGGACCACACTCTTCAGTGATGGTCAGTGATAGGAAGAGGGGGCAACAGGCACAGACTGAAGCACAGGAGGTTCCATCTGACTATGAGGAGAAGCTTCTTTCCTTTAAGGTGCCAAAGCCTGGACCAGGCTGCCCAGGGAGGTTGTGGAGTCTCCTTCTCTGGAGACATTCAAACCCGCCTGGACACCTTCCTGTGTGATCTGCTCTGGTGAACCTGCTTTAGCAGGTGGGTTGGACTGGATGATCTCCAGAGGTCCCTTCCAACCCCAACCATTCCGTGAAACCCACTACACAGAGATACCTGGCAGCAGCAGATCAGCACCGCTGCCTCCTTCCATGAGCTTTTCTCCAACACAACAGACATGGATCTATCGGATGGGTACATGTGTATGCAGAAAAAAATAATGCCCCATGTCATGCTGAACATGCTTAAATTAACATGTCAGGTATCACATATGGCTTATGTTGGTAGGGAAGTACGCCAAACTTATCTCTGCAGAGTTTGTCCTGGGGTCTACAGTGAGCCCATTGGGTGCAAAAGGACACGAGGCACCACTCACACTGTGCAGAGGCTCCCCTGAAGTGCAAATTTAAATGATAATACTGGATTTAGACACCTCACTATTTATATCTGGAGTTCTGGAATATAGAAGCAAGATGTATTAAGCCTTTTTACATATTACGGTTTATATTCAATAGACTGATATACAGTACATGGGCTAGTGCTCTCATCTGGTATAATAAACACTTTTCTCCTCAGGCACAAAGAAACACAGGTTGTGTAGGTGTCAGTATTCAAGTTACAGACTGAAGAGCAGACAAGGAAATATTTGGCCCATCGCATTTACGCCCACAGTTTTCACACTAGTAATGACTGGTAAAAGTTTGGATACTCTGAGACCAGCATGGAAAAAAACAAAGTACAATTGTTACAGCAGAGATCTGGCTGCTTCAGGAAGAAAAAAAAAAAAAAAGAGGAGGTCTAATTGTGCATATCCTTCTAATCCTTCTAATGAAACAAAACCTAATTCACTTCTTCCCCACTTTAATCTTCCTCTAGCTTAGTCAGCTGCCTGCCCACACACAGCTCCAGCTTTGTCTCCCATCACGGTGATGTCAGAAAGATGGATTTTCTTCCAGGAGCCAAATATTCCAGCAGATTAGACAACTTCGCCTCCAGAAAAGCAGCAGAGGCACTGGCTAGACACAACACACTGAGCCAGTCCTGCAAAGGACTGAGGCAAAAGCATGAGGAAGATAAAGTATGATCCAGCCTTTTGCTCCTGTTGCAGCAGTGAGGACAGATAAGATGAAACATGGTCGTGGTCATTTCATCATAAACAACGAAATGGACACAGGGAACAGACACCTTAGCACATGGTAAAGCAAAGCACAATATCTTAAACTGAGGGTTTGATCATTTTTTCCTAGTAGCCTGGTGTAAATCTCTGGGTTTCTTCTCCAGAAGGAGATGGAGAGTGAGAAATGGGAACAAGGCCGTGCTGCAAGCTAATAACTCCCTCCTTTGTACACACACAGCCAGATATCACTAAAGATAGTTTGAACACGGGCAAGGCTGCCAGATCAGCACTGAGATATTCCTGTCTCAGGACCAGCTTGAGAGCAAGACAGGACATTGCTAAGGGCTGAAAGCTGCCCAGAGCCAGCAAGAAAGGCCCTGCTGCCTGTTTTGTTTACGTGAGAAAAAGGACAGGTCCTGTCAGACTGAGGGCCTGATGATCCCCTATCTCCTGCTGCTTTTCGGAGCAGGAGAGGACCAGCACCTGTTTCTCCTGGCAGGGAGAGCAAAATGCACCTCTGTGGAGCCTTGAGCACTGTCTTGCAGATCTGCAGCAGACGCACCTGCAAGCATATCTGAGGTCTCTCCCAAGACAATGAACAAACTGAAATAATACTTGATGTCTGTCCAGTTCTCCTTTTAAATGCTTATTCCAGGTATAATAGCACTTGGTCTCTTTGTTGAACCATAAACACGGTTCAAATCCCGGTGTCCTGTGCTCTGTAAAACAGCAATTCCCAGACAGACGAGAGTAGAGAACTGGGCAGGAGACCAGGTGAATGAACCCTTTAACAGAGAAACTACATGGTACTCATTAAAAACAGAACTTATGGTGATGGAGGAAGACAGACACATGGGAAGCTAGATCATCTGCACAGCTGTAGTGAGACGGGGAAATGCTGGATGTAGATGCTGTCAGCAGCATTCAGTGGTCATTCACAACTCTCAGGGAGGGCACACAGTGTGGACACCCTGCTAGAACTCCCCAATGGCATACCTTCACTCCACTCCTCCTCTCTCTCCTCCATCCCCAGCTACACACAGACAAGAAGTCCCTAAATGTGTGTTTAGTAGACAGCAGAGATCCATAAAGTCCTCCAGTGCTTCCATGGGTGGTCATTCCCAGACAGCACTGGGACGTGCAGTGCAGTGAGGAAAATCCGTCATCAATTACCCTCCAGAGCTGCTGGCCTGGAAGCCCACCCTACCTAAGGAGCAAAGACAAATAACAGCCTGGCTTTTCCTAGCATGCAGCAGGAATACCTTGTCTCCTCGTGTTCCCTTTTCTCCTCTTTCTCCTTGTAGACCCTAAAAACAAAGAGGAAAAAAGAGATTATAAAACTCAGTCCAAGTTGAGGCATAGTTATCTCCTCTAATTAGTCAGAGGAAATGGCTTCAAATTGCATCAGGGAAGGTTCAGTTTGGATATTAGGAAAAATTTCTTCACAGAAAAGGTTATCAGGTATTGGAACAGGTTGCTCATGGAAGTGGTGGAGTCACCATCCCTGGAGGTGTTTAAAAGATGTATAGATGAGGTTCTTAAGGACACAGTTTAGTGCTAGATTTAGGACATGGTTGGACTTGATCTTAAGGGTGTCTTCCAACCAAAATGATTCTGTGATTCAGTTCTATGATTCTAAGCCACTGTGGATATCTGCACAACCTATTCAAGTGAACCTCAAGGACATTTTCCATATTACCAACCTTCAAAGTTGGCCACAAGCACAGTCTTAGCAGACTTACAGAGCAGGAATGACCTGTGGGCCCAAGAACATCTGTAATATCATATTGCCCGCAGACACACGACCATCCTGCCAACAATAGTGTGGAGGGACAGGGAACACACCACAGCTGCAGATGGTCTGGAAAACAACCAGTGCTCTGCATTTTTCATGTTGCTCATAAACAATGAGGACTTAGGCAGAGGACAATATTGATGGAAAAACCTATTGCATAAACAAGCAAGAATGTCCATTCCTGGTGGTTTTGGATGTGACAGCTAGGCAGACAGCAGGTACCTCTGAGAACTGGCAAATACCAGATAATCCCTGTACTGGAGGTCCAAGCACATTTCTGTGCTGTGAATCCAATGCCAACATTCATCTAGACTGCATAATTCATCTCCTCCCAGGTACACCAGAAGCATTTTTTGGGGCTTAGTCTGATGAAAGACAGCAACACTAATACAGGCAATTGACTCAATGGGCAGGAACAGATTCCACCTCCCCTTGGCACAGAAAGCACCTTGTATTTTATCTTTATTGTAGCAACTGAGCAACCAGCTAATGGCTACAGGCAGACAAATATGCTCAGTCAGTAGTGACCTCTCTAAACCTGCCAAAGCTTAAAATGCTTCTTATTCTAATAATACATTTGTATTTAAACTTCAATTTACTTTACACTATAGTGGAGGCTTACTTCCAAGCTCGTGAGAACTGCATGTCTGAGTTCATTTGGCTTATAGGATCTTCAGATTTAAGGCCATGGTTGACTGTAAGCAAAATCTGCACAGCCATGTCCATTTCTAACAACCCAAACCGAACCTGCACATCTTCCCACACTGCAAAGAACTAACCCTATTGTTTCCAAAGGCCAAATGGCCGGAGGTTTAAAAATATGACTCCTTTAATGGGCTAGTAACCATGGGGCCCTCATGTAGACTGAATAGATGATTATTGCCTTGCTCCTCCTCAGCAGCCAAAGACAAACATCAGAACATCAGTCCTATGACAGAAAAGGGTGGGATCTTCAAAGACCATGCACCACAAGAGTGGTATACTTCTCACACAGAAACGTGACTCAAGGAACAGGAACAAAGCGTTCTCATAGCTCTGTCAATTTATTCATTAATATTGCAGGAGTCTATTACATGGAGTGGTAGTACCAATCCCATATTCATTTTACCCCCATATCATCTTCAAGTCTAATACAATTCAGCCTTAGACCATACAGGGAAACAGCATGAACTTGGGCCAAGACAAAAGTGCTCAAGCTCTTTAGAACACATTGGACCCCTTTGTAGCACTTTGCAAAGCAAGTCCTCACTGGTACAGGGAAATCTTTCAGTGCATGAGCACAGCTGCTATGCTGCTAAAGCGCACTGATATACAGTCAGGTCATTAAACCTCAGAAAAATCCAATCAGCCTTTACAACATCAGCTTAGAGGCTGCCTCCACAATTACCAAGTTGAGACCACATGACAGAGATGCTAACTTGATAGAATCGGACTTATTTTGGTTTTGCTGTCCATTCAGTCAAGCAGGCTTGTGCCCTGAGCCCAAAGGCTATTCCCTGACAGTTTTGAAACTATGATTGGAAACTTACTGAGAGTTGGTATTTTTTCTTCGAGTTATGATGAAGTTTTCGAGCACCATATAAACGGTGCATCAACACAGATCAAAGCAACTGCATTACAGTGGGAGCATCACAAAATCACCAGTTGTTATCTTGTTAATCAACTCATTTCTACTCTGTTATCTTGGTAATCAAGTCATTTCTACTGACATCTCTCTACTGGCCACAGATCTCTTTAAAGAAATCAGAAGAAATTCAATGAAGTCAAGAAAATGTCACTATTTGGACATAGTACAAGTAAGTGGTCAGACATACCATATACTCTTAATTATTAAAAAAATCTAACAACATGGGTGGACAGAACATACTGAAAAATCTGAGAAAGTTTCTAAAGTGTCAAAAAATTAATAACAGCCATGACTTACCGGTGCTCCTACATAGCCTTTAATTCCTGGAAGACCCTGTTTTCCCTCAGAACCCTGGCAAGAAATTGAGATATAGTAAAACACCAGAAACTGTTTCACATAAAAGACCAAGAATAAAATCAATTATTCAGAACGGTAGCTTGCAATCCTGGGCTCACAGGGAGCTGTTGAGGCTTCTTGACTGTGTCAGTGCTAATACAAAGAGCGGTGTCTGTCTTTCCAGCTGCTTACCCAAAGTGCCAACCCAATGGTTTCCTCTGCCCACAGCGCTCAGACATTAGCAAGTTGTATTCTTCTGCTTTCAGTCTTGCCCTGCAAAGGCAAACTCTCCTGCACGTGTTGCTCTACAGGTTATTTCAGAAGTTTTGGCAATGTCAGTCATTGCCTGCCTGTTGTGTGTTAGGTGATGGAGCTCTGTCTTGGCTCCTGAACACAGCACTGGTGGAACACAACACAGGGGTACACTGCTCTAAATGCTGCAGCAAAGGCTATATCCAAGCATTTATAAACTACAAAATTCAAAATGTTATATAGTTTGAAGAGTAAATGAATAGACACAGATCAGAACAATATTCTTCAGTGTTTATTTTCAGCATAAGTGGGAGGAATGCAAGAGGGTGAGGTACATTTCAGCTATTTGCACACTGGCTCTCTCTCTGGAGAAGGCAAAATTGAATGCAGAGCACTCTTACTGTCTGATTTTATGTGCCTTATGATGTCTTCGAATGGCCTCGATCCCCAGCAGAATGGGCTTAGCCCTCAGAGCCATCCTGTGGAGATAGTTTGGGCCTGACCAGTTGATCATGAGAACTGGTTTCGGTATCTTATATCACTTGTTTGAACATTTTGTTGCTTCTCTCGCTTCTCTTTCCCCCCTCCCATCTCATCTGGTTAACTTCTGTATTGGGTGACTATAGTGGATAAGGATTCAAAACAGATCAAGATAGTATTTATAAATCATTGGTACATTTCATATAATAGATGTTTCTTATGAAAAAAAAGGCAAGATATGTTTGCGATGAATTTTTAGCAGAACCGCAGAACTGAAGCTTTTTTGTCCCAGTGCATATGCCTAGGGGGCTGGTCATGTCACACCACTGTTTACACTTGCCTTAGTCCAAATGACAATCTCATTTGGAGCAGTCATTAAGCACAGACCTGGCAGGCTGGCTAGACTGTACTTGGCGACTGTTTCACCACTGCTTTAAGGAGTGCATTGCCAAAACTGTCCCCTTCCTCTGCCAGAGAGGACGTGACTTGCTAAAGCAGATGAAGTTGTGCCCTAAAGCTTGTGAGTAGTTCATCAACCCAGCTGTAAAGTGTTTGGACCCCTGTAAATTATGGAAGTGAACCACATATCAAACTTAGGGACAGATTCATAAACAGGTTAACAAGAACTGGGCAGAGGCACAAGCAAAGGTGGCTCTGGGATCTCTACAACATTAGACACCTGAGGATCTCTGCAAGGTCAGAAAGTGGTGCAAGTCCTCTACGGGCAGAGGGAGAGCAGCAGGCATGAACTCAATCTCTGCCTTCACCTTACAGAATAATGTTACTCTTAAAGTCTAGGCAAAAGCCATACAGAAATAAAGGCCTCTTCCAAGCTGTCCAAATCGTGAAAGTCCAACTCAGTACCGTTACATAAAATGTGGTTATAATACTCAGAAAAAGTTATAAATAGAGAAACTGGGTTTGTCTAGATAAGAAGGATTTGCTGATCCCACTCAAGGCCTGAGCTGACATCATGTCTGGTAAACCAGAGAAGCGTGAGACCTTCAGCAGTTGAAGTGAACAAGAAGAAAATTTGTCAAAATGAAACTCTTGGTTTCAAAGGCTTGATTTTTTTTTTCCTCCCTCCCTCTGTTTTTTCTATCAAGTGCAGATAACCGTCAGTTCAGATGGGAATGCTATAGCTATGTTGATGCTGTAACAATGACAGCCACACAAAACCTCTTTAACCTTTCAATAAAGATACAGAAAAACAAAGAACAAAAAGGTTGAATATTTGCTGCGAGATTTTACAGGCTAAAGGGACTGGTCTCAAAAATTGAAGCTTTGTTTCACTGCTATAATATACAGCGAGTGACTTGTGCTATAGCTTTTTCTCTCTGCACTCACTTCTTTAAATTAACCTGCCAGGTCCTGCATATTTATGTGGGAGCTTTCTCCACTGACCAGAGGATATTTCTTGCCATCTCAGACCACCATCACATCTTCTATAACCAAAATTTCCAACACTGATTAGCACAAGGCTGACTTTGAGACCTCTTAATTGCTTCCACCAACTTGTAGCCAAAAAGATCATACATCCTTCTTGGTGAGCAATGAAGTTTAACACCAAGTTTGATTAAAAAACAAAACAAAACAAAACAAAAAAAACCACCAAAAACCCCATATATTTTTACAATGAAGGCACTGAGCTAGGAAAAATCTCCCCTGGGGACTTGGCTGAGCAGCAAAAGCAGTGAAATCAGAGATGACAGACCGAGGTCATTTCATTCCTGTAACCCATCCATGTACCCTAATGGGCTCATCATCCATTACCGTACCTCTGTGGATTGAAGTCCTATTACCAGCAGCCTGCAGGACCTTTATCTCTGCTATTGGAAGCTTCACACAATTAATGAGGTATGTAAAAGTTCCTTAAAAGAAAGCAAGCGCTGGCAATTCCCACTGAGGCAAAAGACTAGAAATCCCTCAGCCAAGCAAATAACGAAGGGGTTGAATTTCCTGGGGTGCATGTAGAGCTGCTGAGCATGAACTGCACTTGCCTGGTTTGATGCAAATGAAGATGGATTGAACTGAGAAGAATCACATCCCAACCAACCAGAGAAATTGCAAAGTAGCACTCCATGGAGCGTGAGGTAGAGCCCAGAGTTACTGTATTGGTGCTGATAATTTTAAATGTGATCTGGCACAATACAATAATTACAACAGTAACTGAAGATGTGACCTTCCTGATTGCCCAATCCACCCATCTCTACACACCCTGTTCCACATCGGCTAAGTAGTTAGGCTTTACACCAAGGAGTAAAAGAGTGTGGATTCATGTTTTAGGTTTTAAAACCCTGTCAGCAAAGTCAGGATTGTTTCTTAAAATAGCTCAGGCCAGAATTCAGCTCAAGGACACTGCATATAGCCAGAACATCTGTTAAAGTAAATAAGTGCCACTGTGAAAGCACAGGATCGCTTTATATTCAGCCAACGTAGCAGAGAGGCTGGGGTTAGCCAAGCTCACCTCTTCCCTGGGAGCATTTGGCACTGTCTAGTCAGACATCTTTAGGTCCAGCCCCACCAGCACTTATCCTGTCCAGCCCATAGTGCCGGACTTCTATTCAGCATTGCCTCATTTCTTGGCTGAACTGTATGAGCCTGATGATGCTGGTGGGAAATAGGGAGCATTTTCCAGGATCAAGCCCTTGTGGAAGTAGATGTAGGTGCCTCAGTTTAGCTTGGCTTGTAAAAGCTTTGCAAAGCCAGGGTGAGGAGCTTCACACCACAAAGACCATCATATAGACTACTGGTTTGTAATTCCACTATGGGAAATGTGCAAGACAGAGAGAAAATACCTATTTATTTATACAATAGGAGAGATGCCACTGACAGGGGTTGTGGGTGATGAATCCGGCTCATTTCATCCGCTCCCAAATCCCGCTAAAGGATAAAACAATATCCAGAGTGCCTCCACCCGGCCCAGCCCAGCCCTGCTTTGTTAGCTGTCAGTTGTCCCCCCTTCCACAGTCAACCTCTTCCTGTTGCTGAAGGCAACATGGTTCCTGCAGAGAACCATGGGATGGTTGTCAAGTATTTCCACTAATCCACAAACACACCATTAGTTTTGATTCTCTCCTGATGAGACTTTAGAAAACGATGAGCATTTCCCTTTGTGAAAAAAAAAAGACATTGGAAAAAGCACCTCTCCATAGTTGAGGAACCCAGAAGGAACTATATAAATGAACTTCTTCATAGAGTCCTCTCATCAGAGCCAAGTGACAATGAGGAGTACATCTGGCAAGGTGTTCAGGTGCTTATGTCCTGTTTGAGGACAAAAGCAACAGTGAATCCAATGGGAGGTTTACATGACCAGATATGGCTCTTCCAGAAAGATGTGTTGCTCAAATAACCCAGAACTGCATAAAATAAGCTTGAGCAATCAGTCTGTTGACCTTGCAGCACCTTTCACAGCCTGAGCTGAACTTGCTGTGCATGATGCCCCTGAAAACACACTTGTCAATCTAATGTACCATCTACTTTTTGTGTTAGAAAACAGTAGATAAGTAGTTATCCCTTCAGTAACCAGGGAAGAAGGCAAGGACAGTGGAGACTTAGAAAGGAGGTCAAGGAATTGCTCATGAAAAGGGCTTCAAAATTTAGGCACATTTCTAATGCTCAGCCAAGTTTCAACAGATCCCCATTCAGAAGCACATTATTTGAAGAAAACCCAGTGATGTAAGCATTGTCTGAAGCTCTGTATCACTTTGCCACTGTCTGCTGGTGCAAAACTGAAGTTCCCAAAGTAGGCAATCATCCAGGCTAGGATTTCTCTGTGATGATTTTTCTTTCCACTTGTAGAGTAGGGATAATAATTCTCACCTGCATCTTTGTGAGAGTCAGGAAGGCTTACTTAAGACATGAAGAAAGGCTTATGAGCCCCAAAACGTGTTCTCTTCACCTTCTCTATCTATGCTATTGATTGAATGAAAAGTATTTCTTCTTTTTACATCTTGCCCAATAGCTAATACTTCAGCAGATTCCCGATGAAACTGAGCATTCTGATTTTCATCATTCACCAGTGAGAATATCAAAAGTCATAAACAAAAAGCAATCAACACATATAAAAAGTTAGTCCATGTAAAGGAGAAATGGAAGCTTACCTTTGGACCTGGTGGCCCAGGCAGTCCAAATGCTCCTGGCTGTCCTGGTTCACCCTGCAAGCAACAGCAATTTTAAAGGTAAAAGCTAATATTTTATTACATAATGGCCAACAGAGCTCAAAGTAGTCACTACATACAGTTTTAGAAATTGAAGTTCTATCCAATATCTACAGACCTGTGTACCACTATCTAGAGATCTGAAAGTTTGCATTATGTTTTCTTTGCAAAAATAAAAGCAGAAAGAGTCAAACTGGAAACTGAGAAAGCTTATCTTATGTTCTTCAAATTCAGCTACCTAAGTAGCCAAAAATTTAATTCCCTTCATTATAAACAGTTTGCATCAACTGCAATCTACAAATGTGGATTCCTTGGAGACAGAATAATGCATTTGCTCTTGAATAGTGACCCTTCAAGTGCATTAAACACGTCCTGTAGGAAATTCTGCAAGTTCAAGTTCAAGTTACTGTCTGATCTCAGACTGAGCCATGTCTGATGTGATGAAGTTGCATCGGTTATAGAAGCTGCATAGGAAATTATCACAGTTTTTCCAAAGTGAGACAGTGTGGTACAGGATGTGTCGGGAAAAAAAAGAGTTTGTCTGCTGTGAACCATTACTTTTGCATGTGCCTGACCTCCCAAAGAGTCCTTTCCCCAAGTCCTGCCAGTCAGTACCAAATGACTGCAACAAAGTGACAGTGAATAAGATGATAATCCACCATCAGGATGACAACAATTCAAAGAGATGATGATCAAACAAGGAGAAAGGAGGGAAATCTATAAAACACACTTATATAAGTTTCTGGAAAATGTGTTTGTGGTTTTATACCTCAAATGTAGTCCGCCTAAAGGCAATATTTGGTCTGCTTCATCCTTCTTTGAGCTAACCTTGCAGCTCTTCCTTTGCTCTTAGCTTTTAGCAGTGCACAAGTGGAGCTGAGGTCCTTGTTTCTGTGACTGATGCATCTATTTCTCTCACCTCTCTCTGTTGTGGAAGCACAAGATGGTCCCACCAGGCAATGACTCTTTGCCAGACTTAAAACAAATGGTCAAGCTCTGCAGCTGCAGCTATTAACCAACAAAGCCGCAGCATTGGGTCCCAAACCACAGGCTGCCATGACTGTCACCTTTCCCTTCTTAATGAACAGTCACAGAGCTGCTCTGGGAGCCTCTTACAGTGGCTAATCCATACGACACTTGCCATCACTGCAAACATGCGAGGGAAAGTGCTGGGGCTATTAACCTCCTGCCATTTGTTTCTGCCGCTTCTCAAATGGACAAACAAATCCCCAAGACACATTCCACTCAATACAGATTGATTTTCGCTGCCTTCCTTGCACTGAAAGGCAAGGATTATGTGTGAGGAACAAAAAGGCTTACAGCTTCTCCTTTTGCTCCATCCTTCCCAGGGGGACCAGGTGAGCCCAGGGACCCCTGTAACAAAAACAGGATTGTCATCAAAACAGTATTAACAACCATTGAAGTGCAAGAATATGAGTAAGGCATCAAGACAAGAATAAGGAATGTGGAGAATAATTTCAATGAAAACATCTATATTTACAGTCTCTAAAGGAGCTGCTGCTGACATTAACACACTATGGTAAACGGATAAGCTGTTGGCTGTGGCACTCTTGACCACTTAACTCATTTAAGAATAAATTAATATAAAAGCTCTGCAGCTAATTAGACATGCAACCATTGAGCCCTCTTAATAACATCACCCTCAGTCTCTGTCCAGCATTCTATTGTCTCAAAAACTTGCTGTTTTGTCACTAAATACTCATTCGGTTTTTAATATATATTTTTTTTTAAGTCCATGCTTGTACAGCATCCATCCCAAAGCTCAGTCTCCTGGTACAGCTATAATGCACGTAAGTAACAAGCCTGAAAACAAACAGAAGTCTTGAAAAACTCAAGCAGCCCTCAGGAACTGCCCTGGCCGCCAAGAAGTGAGTCTCAGAGCTGTGAATGTGCAAAGCCATAGAAAACAAATACACAACAAAAAACAGGAACAGCTTTCTAAACCTTGCTATGCACCAGGATGAATTGGACTAAACATATTGAGACTGGCAGCACCACATCTAACAGGAACTGCAGAAAACACAGAGAAAAGGCAAGTTTTGTTGCATGCAGCTGGCAATTTAAAGAAGAAATGGGGAATGGAAAGAGAGCAGATGCAGAACAGGTAAGCTGATGCACATGGTGAGGAACCGGCTTGGTGTTTTCACTTCAAGGCACTGCAGCAGTTTCTTTATGAGTGCATTGTAAAATAAGTCTCAAATGAGAAACGGACATGAGCGCAGCAAATTGCCATTCTAGGCTCTGATTAAACTGAGCTGGTTTGATGCGTATTACTTGTAGACGGTCTTGCCTTCCTATCCTGAACATTTGTTATTTTACAAGAGGTGGAAAACAATTAAATTCCTAAAATCCCTCCTGAAAATGATGTTTAAGGTGTTTCTGACAAACAGAGCAAGTTTAGTGCAGAATATTTTTTTGTTTAGATGATGACACAGTAAAGCAGCTAAATGTCACCTCAATATAAAAGTTATTTATGTTCAGTGCAAAAAAGGACAAGATGATATTTGGCCTTTCAAGAAGAAACTCTACTGGTTTTGTATGTGGAGGCATTAGCACTGAGCTTCTATTCTGTTTCACTCTTCTATTCTGTTCCAGAGTTTTACAAAGTTTAGACAAAGTTCATGACTTTGAGATCTCCACATGTTTGTCAAGTATAGCTGAGCATCATCAAGCTGCTTACAGATTCTAAGGTACACTTTGCCAAAAAATAGTGCAATACCATAATCTCCTTTCCTTAGCACCTTGCTAACACAAAACCAGAAAACACAGAGGTAAAACAAAACTCAGAAGGTGACCTGTTTCCATTAGCCTTCCACAACAGCTTTATAAACTCTGAAATTTTTCACAATGTAATTAATAAAGACTTGGACTTACTTTTTCTCCTTTATCCCCTTTCAGTCCAGGAAAGCCAGGGAGCCCTTCGTCACCCTACAACACCAGTGGAAAAAACAGCTCATATGAAACGTCATATCATCCAGTGGTATATTTGTGTATTTTAGACAGCATAGTTATCATCTGTTGAGATTTGCGGTCGACTTCTCGCTGTAACGATGCTGTTCTCAGTCATATTTGAACAGGTTCACTTTCAATTTCCCATTCAAAAGTCTTCCTCTGGCTGATCCCTTCCTGCCCCCACTTTTTGTACATACCATCCAGAACCAGTCTTTTCCAAGAGCAAGATTAGAAACCTAGTCTGGTTAAATAGAAGCATTTGAAGCACAAAACCAATTCACTGAGGGAACTTCCTGTTGCCACATTTCAAAGCACAGGGACTTGAAATTTGTCATGGTCAAATCTCCAAAAAGAACAAATTTGGGATATATGCATATATGTATCTTTTTAAGCTAAAATCAGGCTAAAATGTAACTCTGGAATCCACTCCGCTTAGACTTTATCAATAAGTACTTCTCATAGTCAATAGAACTTCCCTAAAGATTCAGAGTCGGTTTCAGCCAGAGCTCTGTGAATGGATCAGGATTATGCTTGGCCACAATCCAGCAGCCTGACAATGTATGTCCTGCATGTTCATGCTCCAACTGATGGCACCCAGTTTCCAGCCTTGCTGGAATTTATAAGAGATGTTGACGCAAGTGCCTCTGCCACCCAAAACAGTGGACATCCATATATGGAATGTAAAGCCACTAACACTGCTGGCAAATGAGATGCCACAAAGCAGGGTTAAGCAACTTAGAGCTTTTTCCCCATCAGCTTTTGTAAGAAAACTAATAACATAGAAGAATCCTGTCGAAAGACAATTGAAGTTACTAAGCAGTTGGCGCACATATCTCTAAGTTGCCTGTATATATACCTAAGGACAACCTAAATATGCAGATAAATTCAGGCTAAATTCTGCCACACTCAGTCTTATATGTGTCCATTTTTTCCTGCATGAGTAGCCCAGCAGACTTAGATGGATGTATTCCCAGGGCAAGGTTCCAGTCAGTGTCAGACAAAGTAGAGTCTTATTTATTTATAGACATATTTGACACTTAAAGGTTAATAAAAGATAGTATCTGGAAAGTATCTGTGCTGTATATGCAAATTAAAGTCATTAGATACTTTTATAATTACGTTTCTTGCTAACTGAACCTTCATGAAGCACTCTGTCTAGAATTTGCGATGCACCTCCCTAATGAGATAGAAAACCCATCAAATAGCCGATGTGATTTTTAAGGAAATCGTTTGCTCTAAGAGGTCAATATAACCTGAAGGAACTGCTGTTCCATGGAAAAGTGTGCAGCATAGGTAGGAGAATGATTTCTATTTTTTCTATGCAAATTAAATGAAGTTAATTAGCTTTTTCTCTTGCCTTTCTCCTTTTTTGTTTTTCATCCATGAGGCAACAACTATTTGGAACAACTGAATGAATTAATGCTAGAATCAGTTAATAAATTTGATGCAGTGTTCATAGAGCCATTCATGCTGGACAGGATCTCTAAGGTATCTAGCCTAACCTCCCACACAAAGCACCATCAACAGTTAATTCAGACCAAGTTCCTCAGGGTTTATCCAATTCGGTGTTAAAAACTTCCTCTTCCCAGATGCAAATGGCAACTTGCCTCCTGAGCCAATGGCATCCCGGGAAGAGAAAAAGGCTTTTCCTTTTGCATTTTTTATTTAACTAAATCAGTGTGATTTTGTCCTTTTAACAGACATTGAGCAGCTGCCCACAAAGATTTGAAGCCCAGAGCAGGTCTGTTGACCCTCACAGCCAAGAGACTGAATGGATATTAGGAAAAAATTCTTCACGGAAAGGGTTGTTGAGCATTATAACTGACTGCCCAGGTAAGTAGTTGAGTCACCATCCCTGGAGGAGTTTAAAAGATGTGTAGATAAGGTTCATAAGGACATGGTTTAGTGACAGTGTTGGGTTAATGGTCGGACTTAATGATCTTGAGGGTCTCTTTCAACCAAAATGATTCTATGGCATTTGCAAGAAAACACCATGGAGTCTCTCCCACTTGGTGACCATATACACCAGATGAAGCTGGTGTTAGGAACTGTAGAACTTGTTTAGAAACTGATTACATAGAATCTGCTTAGCATAAGTCACTTAGCATAAGTAAGTTTGCTTAGGCCACAAGCTGTGAACTTTTGAACTTTCTGCCTCATTAAGCAAAGAAGAGCCCAGGGTCTGCTCAAGCAAGAAGATAAGGGAGATTTTCATTGTCAGCAGAAGTTGTATGCCCAGATATAAATAGAGAAACAGAATGGCATGCCTAAAAGAAGACGGGAAACAGAAGAATGTTTTGGTTATTGCCAAGGACTTATTTTTCCTCCCAGATGGAGGTGCAAAATAGCAACTGCTGGACACCTAGAACTGAAATCCAGTATGGTCGGTATAGTACATACAACTACCTATAGAAATAAGGAAAGGCCAGCATGGTGAAAATTAAGAGATCCAATGAAGAACAGGGAGACCCCAGACTCTAATTTTACAAATGGCCCAAATTGACACACAAGGGATGGAAAGCTTAGATTGTAAGGGTGTAGTTGCCAAGGTTTTCTTTGCTTGAGGTCCCTCTTCCGGCAGCACCCAGTTCAAGCCACTCTCAACACTGTGCTTTACAAATATATTATTTAAGAAGAATTTCTGGAGTCCATGCCTGAGTTTCTGCTTAGAGAAAACTAGTGAAAAGAAGATTGCTTTAAGAGCTGGTCACCTTGATCTGCCACCTGCTGATCTGCTCCGAAGTCACCAAGCAGGGAATAGGGGTTTTGGGGATGCACTGTGCTCAGGAATATGTGATCCAGCAAAGCCCAGCACTGCCACACATCAAACAGCCCATCAGAGAGCTGACTCTTCACTGGAAACAAAGCTAGAGAGTTTTACCAGTTTGCAGTGGAAATGTTTGAGTATCCACCAGCTTTATCAGCTCCTCCCCAAGAAGAAAACTGTGCAGAAGCAACCTAGACAGGTTTAACGCCTCCTGGGGAACCTCCACTGAACTCCGCCAGGATAGGGAATGGAAAGGAGTCCTACTTCGCTCCTTTCACTGACCCCCCATTAGCCCTGTCTCGCTGCTTTGTGTCCCTCACTCAGGGACAACGCTGTCAGGCTAACGGTAAATTCAGGAGCTGTTTGAACCTCAGTAAAATCACAAGGAGAGGTTGTCTTGCCTGTGTCAAAACTCTCACATTCCTGAAGTAAAATGTGTAGCCTGAAGGAGTGGAAGAGAGCAGGAAAACAGAAAAGCATCGGTGCTGTGCCAAAGGAGCGGTGACAGGCAGGGACAGGAAAGCAACCAACAGCTCGCACCCTTAACTCACAGCCAGCTGCCAGAACCCACACTGAGGATGCAGATAACTGGAATGGAGTCATGTTGCCAGAGCAACTTACTTCACTAAGCAACCTTTTTCTTTTTTTTTCCTAACCAACCAACTTCATGAACTGCATGGCAGAACGATCACTTCTTCATTTGTGCACCAGATTTTTTGAATCAGATTAAAATCCTAAGCATTGCACTAAGAAAATGCTGCTGTAGCCAAAAGGTGCCTGTTCCCTCCCCTCAACACCTCCAGCTGGGTGTGTTGGGTTAGCAAAGGAGCTCACCTCTCTCTCTAGCACTTGTGGATAGAGGGGCTCTGCCAGCACATCTCTCCTGGAAACCACTTCATAAATCCAGGGAAAATTGTGATTAGAAAATGACAAAATTAGACAAAGAGGAAATCAGAAATCACAGGGGCTTGAAATAACATTGTTCAAGAGGAGCATTTTCTGGGGAGGTCACAACTTCAGCCACTGAGCTCAAAAGCAAGGCAGCAGATTTTCCTGACTACTTTCCCCTTTTCAGGCTCTTGGGTGTACTGTGTTTTTCTTACCCACTGGAAATTAAGCCACCTATGTTTAGTTTTATCCTCTGCTGCACAGCCAGTGGCCTTTGATTGAACATTTCCACCAGAGTTAGCAAGAGAATAAACACGTTCATTAGCTCACCGTTGACAAAATATTTGTCAAAAGGGCTTAGATTTGGCAAGCTGCCATCTGATCTAAAGCAACCAGAGGACTTTTTTTTGATATAGCTCTGAAGCACAGTCAGTCACATGGAAGCAGATACTGCCAAACAAGAAAGGGCAGGCAGATAATGCAAGCACTGAAGTGATTTACTGACACAGACTGCGAGTATACTGCATGTTTCTACAAATGCCGTTTTTTTTGCTTTTCAGTTGTTATTCTACAATTATTTGAATTACAACTATGTTGCATTTGTCCCTTACTTGGGTCACTTCGCAGGACACTGTATGAATAAGCATTAAATGATGGTTACTACATTCCAAATATCAGTTTAAAATTGCAGATAGTGTGTAAATATTACAAAGAAATAGTAGAGGCAGAGAGCACAGGCCAGTGAAATAGCTGCCAGGCAGACACAGTTTGCATAACTCAATGATCTTGAGGGTCTCTTCCAACCAAAATGATTCTATGATAAGTGCACTGGGCTGAAGGATCCAGGCACCATAGTGGGTAAATGGGGAAGCTTCAGCAGCTGGGATTAAGAGCTGAGGGAGAAAAGCTCATTACATTTCTTGCACCAAAGCCAAACCTGGCCGTACCACTGAAAGAGATAAAAATAATACTGTGTACACACAGGCTGGCTGCGTTCCCAGCTTCATCACAGTGAGAATCTGGTGGTGACATGTAAACCACACCTATCTTGTTTATGCCATGCATTTCTGCTGCCACCCATCAACTTTATGAATATCTGGACTTGGAAGGCTGTCCCTTTCTGGACCAGAATAGGAAGGTAACAAGGATCAGTGAAATGGGAAAAAGCAGTAAAATCAGAAGCGACTACTGATAAGGAGGTGAACAGAGAATAGTTGCTAAGGCAGCCTCTCTTAGGCTTAGCCTACATTATCTGGAGTAGTTTTACACTTTAGGTAGGGCAACTCATTGCTTCATTGGTCAATAGTTTTGTGGACAAAAACTTGTATGTGTAGTTAGTTGTACCTTCAAGGAAATGCATTAACAAATATGACAGCTTGGCTTAAAAAGCTCCCAAAATACTGAATACTGCAAGCTCATAGGATGTAGTACTAGACAAATCCCTGTGAAAACTCCATTTTTCCTTCCTCAAGGAATTTATATAAATTCTGCAACCAAATTAGAAAGGTTTTCTGAGCCATGCTAAAGCAACAAGTTTAGGCAGAATTCAGTAAATACGATAGAATTTCAAATTTGCTTGTATTTACTTTTTAATGGAGGTGTTCAAATCAAATCAAAGGATATAGAGCAAGGTCTAAGCACTACTTCTGTCCTTCTCGAGGGGTGTCAAAGCATGGCTTACATGAGCACATGGAGTATTGGGCTGATGAAGAATAAAGATGCACCCTTTGGCTTCAAGCATAACATCCATTGAAAATGCAGAGGTGAGCTGGGGAAGTATAGGCACACCCATACAGGTTCCTAAATTAGCTTGTGTATATCAGCATAGTTATCCTATGTCTACATTTGAGCAAAGATATCTTCCTAGTACACCAGCATCACATAGATTTACCAGATCATGCCAGCTCTAGGTTAGTGATCCCTCTATGGTCATGAAGGTTTTATGTTTGCTGGGGTGGGGTTTTTTTTGTTGTTTGTTGGGTATTTTTAAATCTTCCACTACCTGTTCACCATATGCACATTTAGTTTAATTTGTTGCACATTATCGAATGATTCGTCTCACTGGGGTTATATTGAGCCTCAATACCCCAAAAAGCTACCTGAACATTATGCACATGGATCTGTGACCAGATTATATCTATATATCATGTAGATCCTCAGATGGCTGAAGGAAGATAACTATTGAATTTAAAAGCAGATGATAACCTAATTGTTAGATTACATGTTTCCTCAGACTGGGAACAACTAATACAGGGATTTTGCCATATCCACCCTCCTAGTAGAATTTATTTGAAAAAAAAAAAAAAAAAAAAAAGACCTAAAATGGAGAAGGGATCTACAGATATATGGAAAGATACAGAGACAGAACAATCCAGTACTATAATACGTGAGCCTAGGGAGACATCAAAGGCACACAAAGGAATAATCCCTCAGTAATGCTTTTAAGCAATCTACTCAAGTTTAACAGCTTTTCTCTCCTCCACTTGGAGCTCCTAAAGCAGCTGCCAAGTTTACAAATATTTCTTCCAACTCGAGAACAGCTGTGGCCTATAATCACATATTTTACTTCAAACTCTGGGTTGTGGCCTACGTTAAAGGAAATGAGAGTGAACTAAACAAGAAAATAATGGGGGAAAATCACTCCAAAATACACAGCTAGATTCTCATTTGCCTGTCAAATTCAAGTAATTCACTGGACTTTTCCTTCAGCTTGCAGAGCAAATGACAGAAGATAGATCATTCTAAGGTCAAATCTGTACATTTTCTTTATTTTCTCTTCCAAACTGGTCTACATCTACCACAAAAGCGCCACTTTTCTAATCCTAACATGAAATAAAAATTTCTAACCCTGTTACAAAACATCAATAAAGGTGTCATTTGGAGACCTTCAAAAATCTGCCAAGCAGAACCCCATGAATCACACAGTCAACATATTGACAGCTGGGTGAACCAGGGCATCTGTACCAAGGCAGGAGACAAAACAGAAAGAGCTGAAGAGAAACAGAACAAACGTGGCAAGATGAAATGGAAACAGAAACAAAATTGAACTGCACAGTGTTACCACTTCACCATTAACACACCACTCTCTTCTTTGTTAATTAACCTCACAGCATCCCTGTGAAATGAGAATAAAGTTATAGCAACTGTAATATTGCTTTCATCTCATGAGGGTGATGAGTCAGACGTACAACTGAGCAGAAGACATATGGAAGGTCACAGAGTCTGGGACAAGGATGTAAAGTCACTCTTGTGTCCTAGGTCAGTGCCATAACCATAAGTTTATTCTTTCTCTCTCCTGTCTCTTTCGACTGCACTTAGCTTGAAAACCTGATGCTCACAAAGAATAAACTAGAAGACCATGAGAAAGCGGCATACTGCTGATCCATGGTAGAGGCTGAACTGTTTGATGAGAAAAGAGGAGGACAGAAGAGACGTCACAAGTTGAGTGTGGCCTTCAAATGACTGAAAGCACTTCCAACAGACCACATGAGACTGGCAGAATGTAGTATCTTTCTTTTTTAGTGTTTTTTTGTTTGTTTGTTTGTTTTCCCGTTTGGGAGCTACCAGCTTGAGGAGGTTGAAGTGTAAGATATTGTACAAGGTTGTCACCAGCAGCTGGACAAGATAAATTTTCCTTGAAAAATATTCTAATTTTTGTGGGGGTCTGTCTGTTTTTAGAGTGGTAAGCCAGAGATTTTAATAAAAAGGCAGGGATGATATACAGATCAACTGAGAGGCAGTGGATATATGCCACCCCTCCATTTTCGAAAGCTGCTGACCAGACAGGTAGCACAAATGACTGCCGCTCTCCAATGCACAGATGCAGGATTCTATTAGCTTAATGATGCTAAAACCCTATTAATATCTTGGCAAATTTGACACCAAAACTGGCACTATCTTCTGCTTCCACAAGAAATAAGACATTCGTCTCAACTTGGAGTTTACTGCTGGCTCTGTATCACATTTGGATTCAATAAACAGAAAGCCCAGGTGGATATGATTCACAGGGGCCAGTAGAACTCATAGGTTTGGCTAGTCTATCAGGAGACCCAGTCCAGTACACAGAAAGCTGGTTAAACAATAGTTGTGGGCAATTTTTATACTGCAAACACAGTAAAGATTTTATTCAATGCATTGCATAGAAGTCAATTGACTCCAAAATGTACTTTCCCAGGAGAAATTCTGGAGACCTTGTTTTTCAAGGGCTTCTGAACCCTTGAGTCTTATAATGAACATCATGGGCCCTATCAGGACACCAGAAGAGCCCTTCCGATTCTTCATCCTATGATTCTAGTCATTGAATGTTCTCCTGGGGAGAGCAGGTGTATCATTTTTGAGGGATATCAGCAGATATCTTTCTTTGAAGAAACCTGATGCTCCATCTTTGCATCAAAATAGGCAAAACAACAGGTGTGTGTCAGTTAATTTGACACATGGTCACCCACAAACTTGGCACTGCAGCACATAAGATGCATCAGAACCTATTGATTTGGAAACCAGCTATAACCTGATCAAGGTCACTGTAGATTTCAGGATAGACTGGAGACGTCATAAAGAAATCAAAGCTGTAATTGGCATCCAAGATTCTGTTCATTATATTCCTACTATTTGCACCCCCATCATGACACTCCCTAGTCAAAGAATTTCTGAAAAACTGAGACACCTTTCACAATGTTGACCTGCTGGTTCACCTATAATCAAGACTGCCCCAAGTGAAGTACTTGCTTTGAGAAACCATCTACCTCTGCAACAGAGGGAGAACAGGAGAGAACAGAGGGAAGCTGTCGTATTTGAAATACTTTTGTTCAACAGGTAGAAGAGTTGCTCAATCAACTGATGAAATCTGTAAATTGAGAAACAGTCAAATTGTTTGCAGAGCAATTTATGATTGAACAAACCAAATAGAAGAAGATACCTGGAATCAGTTGGTACCACTATACCACTACAGAGAAGAATAACCTGAGAAATAAACCGGACTACAATGAGTTGGATTCACAGAAGCAGAATCAATAGTTGCTGAAATTCCAGTTTTTCTTGGTTTTGTGGTTAGGGCCAGAGGGTTCTCAATAAAAGATCCATTTTTTCAGATATTTTGAAATGTGGAAAGCAAAACAACTCTTCTCTGAAAACTTCCTTGTCTCAAAGTACAAGTTGATGCTCCTTCCTGGCATCTGCCACAGCTCAGAACCAGATAAACAGCTTGCTAAGTGCTGGAGGAGTTGTGTTCACTGAAGCAGTCTTGTATCATGACACTAATTAATTGATGTCCTTACGTCTGTAAATAACACACAGAAAATAGTTCCAGTCTTTTGAGTGATTTGCTACACACTAGGTTAAAATTTTCCCTTGTGAGAAAAGTCTGTTAATTCCTTTTGTTCTGCTTCTGGGAAGTTCCTGGTCATAGAATCATTTTGGTTCAAAAAGACCTTTAAGATCATCAAGTCCAACTGCTATCTTAGCACTGTCAAATCTACCTCCAAACCACATCTCTAAGAACCTCATCTATGCATCTTCTAAAGCCCTTCAGGGATGGTGACTCCACCATTTCCTTGGACAGCCTGTTTCAATGCCTGACAACCTTTCCATGAAGAAATATTTCTAATTACCAACCTAAACCTCCCTTGGCACCATTTGAGGTCATTTGCTCTTGTCATATCACTTGTTATTTGGGAAATGATGCTTCAGACTGCCACACACGCCTCAAAATTTCAGTAGCTCTGAGAAGAGCACATTAGGCCAGAAGGGTACCACCTTAGGGTACTCCAAAATCCAGTGCTGATTTGCTCTTAAACAGCTGCTGCTACTGATATTCCATATTCACCTCTTAGAATCTATTCCAGTGCCTTACTGAAATATGTAGAAAGCTTTTGCTCAAGGTTAATCACATCATCTAGTCCATGATTTCTCCCCTCCTTGCACACTCCATTCCTTGGTCTCTCCCTGATGGTTAAATTTGCAAAATTCTTCTCATTGCTCTCTGCCATGAGCAACATCTCTCCACATCTCTCTTTAAATGCCATGCAGAAAGTGTGGACAACATCCTGCTTTAAGGCTTATCACCATCTACTTATAACTTGCGGTGATACAATTCTGCTGACTGTCAAACAGGCTGCTCAGTCAAGTATTTGCCAAAATTAAAAATCATTCTGGTGCAACCAGACATATTTGTTCACAAAACTATGATGATGCTTAAGTTCTTTAAAACCATATGATCTTTCCTCTCATTTTACTTGAACACTGAGGTACAAGAACCAGAAAAGCTAAGTCCATGATCTCCTATGTATGCAATGATACAGAATCAGAAACAGAAACTGAGTCTCCAGAGACCCAAACCCACTTACAACACCAAATGCATAAGATTCTGCTGAAAAAAAAACAACCAGTAATGGTCCATACACTGTTTTGCCAGGAAAAAAAACATTTTCCATGAAAAAAAAAAAAAACAACAGATTTTCATCATCTGGCACTGGCTACTCCGTTCCTGTTCATTACCTAGCAGGTTCTGAGACACAAATCACCATCTTTCTGTCAGAGCCAGAGACAACAGACCTTGTCAACTTTGGGAGATGTAAATTATCTAGGTAGTGCTTACCAAAAAAGGTTGAGAAATCCAAAAGTGGAAATTAAAGATATTCAGGGTTGTACCTGGGCAAGTAAAGGTCTGCTGCCATGGTCTCACCTGCCCTCACCCTACACCTTCAGAGAGCCCATGAAGAAGGCACCTGCACATTTCAGTCATGAACAACAAAACTCAGCCTGGCAACAGCTTTCATCAGAGGAAAGGGGAAAATCTGTCTTAACTAGATAGACTTGAAAATGTGTAGCAGGGAGAGGGGCAGGGAACACTTAAGGTGGACCCATATGATCCACTGCAATATCACTCTCAGGAGCATCCTGCATTCAAACAGTTATCAATGACAGAATCAAGGAAACCTGTTTCCCCACCCCCAGCTCTTTCATTAGAAGGAGCACAAAGATGGCAAATCTCTCTCCTGTTCTTCCTTTCCACACTGACAGTGGATCTTGGCAGTGAAATCCTCTAAAGAAACAAGTGCTGAGGACTTTACAAGCTTCTGGTTGCCAGTAGATGTCATTATATACCAGCAATGTACCTGTCGGTCAGAGCCTAATGCTGAAAATAAAGAAATGTTTTCAAGTTTATGGAAGAAAAAATAACAAAGTTACTAGTATTCTTGCACTGCTAAGAATTAAGCTGTCACAATGCACAATTAGTATGTGATCTGGCTTCAAGTTGTTTATTATAATCTGCAGCTGTTATTCTGGGTCACAGAAAACCACAGAATTTATCTAAAACCCTCTAATTATCGTTAAGAAAAAGAACTCCTCCAAACCACGGTTATTTAGCTGTGCAGAATTTACTTTAACTACGGTTAAGAGAACTCAAAAATACTCAACGTGCAGACCAAAATTGCCCACATACACAAGAGGGTTCAAAACATATTCAGAGCAGTAGAGCAGACACTAACATTAATATATCTCACCTTTTAATCAGAAGATTCATAAAAGAAATCACAGATATGAATGACTCCAGTGAGCTGCATAACAGCCTTCTAGAGTAGATGAGGTGCTATTATACAGATGTTTAAGTACTGGACTGAGAGTTTAAGTGCTGAGGGACCTTAACCAGATAAAGTTAGCAGCTGAGAATGGTTCCCAAGAGAAATGATTCCCAGAACAAAAAAAAAAAAAAAAAAAAAAAAAACACCAATAAGAAAAATACCTGCAGATATTGTACTTTCGCTTTTCATTGCTAGGTCAGTTTGAGCTATGCTCACATTATTTTTTATTCTGCAATAAACTAAGATCTCAGTGCTAAGAACCAAACCCCTAGGAGGCAATGTTTCAACAGCCACTGTCTCCAAGGAATATCAACTACTGGATAGTTGGGGTTTTTTTTTGTTTCGATTTCAAATATCAAGTTCAATAGTATCTCTAAACTTGGAGATGTTTTCCCATCTTGTTACTGTCAAAATGTGGTGGCTGAAGGCTCCCTGCCCACCTTCCTGGATGCTGATGCACAAAGGCTCCCGGTGCTTACCTAGGCCCTCAGAGTCACCCTTTAGCTTGGCAACTCTGGGCAACATGGGTGACATTTAAGAATTTTGAGAGTTGCTGGCAATGTCTGAACACCCCAGCAGCCCAAACAAGGCCTCAATGGAGGACCTTCCCTGCACCAGGCTCAAGGTTTCAGCAGTGAAAAGGACACACACATTACCTCTTGGAGCAATACTTAGTTTTATTTGGAAGCTGCAGGCATAAGGACTAATTCTTAGTTCATGCGAGCTCAGGCTCCTCATTGTGTAAGTGCTCAGAGAGCACATCCTGCTTCCAGAAGCTCAGATGGTTGTTACCCCTCTTTGAACTGAAGCTGTTTTTCAACTCTCACCTTTGGCCCTCATCAAACTCCACTGCAGCATCCTGGACATGGATCCTGCTAATCCTGACTGTGACTTGTAGAATCACCTTCCTGGCTTGAACTTAGACTTGATTCATCACCACAGATCAGTCTGGTGATCTGGACCCTCAGATGAACCTGTCTACCATCACTGACCTACTATGTTCCCTCTCTGGGGTGTTCCAGGATAAATTAAACTCTGGCTGGTGAGGTCCCTGCCCTGCCAGCCATGGTATCACTCACAGCTCCATCTCCCATAGAGCACAACTAATCCTTGCTGCACCCTGACACTCAGGGAACTGACTCCCAAACACCTCTCCCATGAGGACAGGCTGAGAGTTGGGGTTGTTCAGCCTGGAGAAGATAAGGCTCCAGTAAGACCTTATTGTGGCCTTTCAGTTCTTAAAAGGGGCCTACAAGAAAAATGAGTACAGACTTTTTAGCAGAACTGGTTGCTATAGGACAAAGGGTGATGGTAAAGGAGGTGAGGATCAAGCTAAACATAAGGAATAAATTTTTTTACAATGAGGGTGGTAAAATACTGGCTCAGGTTGTCCAGAGAAGTGGCAGATGCCCCATCACTGGCCATTCAAGGCCAGGTTGGACAGAGTTTTGAGCAATATGATTTGGGTGAAGAGCTAGATGAGCTAGATAAGCTTTGAAGGTCCTTTCCAACCCAAACCATTCTATGATTCTATTATTACCATAGTTCTGTGTGTCTAAAACACCGCTTCCAGGCTGAGTCTTACCTGCAACCGAGTCACCCACACAGCCTTTCTGGTCCCAAAATGCATCCCTTAAAAATACTGCCGAACCTGCACGTAAAATCAGACTCCAGCTATACCCAAGGCTTCTTTTGCAAGCAGATCTGCGCTCATTTTTCTTGTACCACAAGTTACTGGTTGCTAGCCAGCCCCAACCCAGAGGCACTCTACTCATGCTGATTTGGTAAACCCTGCTGACAGCACAGCACTGGGGTAAAAAATGTTAGATGGCTTTCAGGTCAGAACTTTCTTATATTCAGCTGCCATGGGGCAAAGACAGTACAGGGCTTTGTGTGGATAGACTACATGTAACTGGGTATGTTTCCACAGCTTTTCCATAAGCCCTAGAAATGGCAATGACTCCAATTTGGAAGAAAAGTGAGAGAAGGAAAAGCTATGCCTTTGTCTGATGGATCTAGCAGGCAAGATACACAAAGCTTGGGGGCAAAGAGGTTCTCCAGCTTCATTTTACAAGAACAAAGACTAGTTGCTTTGCTCAAGGTCAGCAAATCTGTTGGAGCCAAGTTTTAAGCCTAGCCCAGAGCCTTAACTATCTGCCTGCTTTTCTTTTCTATGCTTGGTCTTGCAGTCACTGCATCTTTAATAAGCCAAGCCACTTCAGAGGTTTCATTCTTGTTAGAAATCCTATAACAATCCTCCTGTATTTTTATCAGAGCAAGTCATTACCATGAAAAAAACATTGTTAGGAGAATATAGATGTAATCTACTAAAGTTATTTCTCATATTCATTGCTGCATATGTGCATATTAGCATGAAAGGAAACAGATAAAGCAGAAAGGGAAAGCTCAGATACTCTTGGAAACACATTAGTGAGGGAAGTTCCAGTGTAAACCATAATGAAACCTTCACCCACAACCTTTGCAGAAGGTGGGTGCTCCTGGTTAGAGTTTTCACCTCTGAAAGATTGGTTTCCCATGGAAAAATCACAGTAATGATCACTTGACCCGACTGTTTCATAACACCTCTCTTGTATTTCCTACAGTTCTTCAACAGCTATAGACAGTGTTAGCCCAAGCCCCGTGTAGGCTATGGAAACTTCTGTCCCCTCCTGGGCAATGAGGGTGTTAGGAATATTCAAGAATTATACAAAAGTCTAAGAATAGTTACCAGCAGTCAGGTCAAAGGTCTAACTAGCCCCTCTCCCATCTGCAACAGCAGCTGTATGGGAGACTTCTCCAGCCTAACGTCTTGCTTTCAGCAGTCACAGTTTGCAGAGACTCACTGACATCCTGAAGTAGACAAAATGTCTTTGAACTGACTAGATGTTTACAGATATCTGTCTTTAATTAACTCATACGTACTTTTTTAAGAACACAATTTTAACCTCCAGAGCAGACCACAAAGAGGAGCTCCAATACCTACTGTAGGAAAAGCAACTTCATTTTGTTCATTTTAAACTTTCCATCAGTTAGTTTTATTTGCTTCCCCTTAGCTTTTACAACAGAAGAAACAGTTAAAAATTATTTCCTACTGATATCTCCATATCACTCAGAGTTCAACAGGTTTTCATTATATCCTCTTCAAAGTCATCACTTTTCCAAGCACCTTCCAACCTGCAGAGCCTTGTCACTACCATCAGCCTTTAGGATGCTAGAGGGGTAGTTCAGCACCATTGTATAATGTTTTGTACTTTGCAAGACAAGGGTCTAAGTTTTCTTAAAGCCTCTACATTAAACTTCGTATGGGGGCATTAGAAGGGCAGGCTGGCTTACGATGTGGATGGCTGTGCCCCAGGAATGCAGACCTCATACTCTACAGAACCTCCCTTGTCAAACATGATTTCCCCGACTTTGATCAAGAGTCACTGAAACCCCGTCTTACTTGAATCATCTTCAAATATGCTCTACAGCTGTTCCTTCTGCCCTCTCTGCTCCCCTGCATCTACTTCCCTTGAATCAGAGATTTGAAGATTTGTGTTTAAACCCTTGCAGGACCAGACCATCTGGTCTAGCAAATACCCATTTGAATAACCTACAGAATAAAGAAAGCATTGGTTTCAGTTGGAATGGACTCTCAGGATCATCAAGTCCAATCATAACCTAACCTAACTCTAGCACTAAACCATGTTCTTAAGAATCTTGTCTAAATTATGATTATGTTATAGAGTCGGGTATTTACCCAGGTATAATAATCACTTTAATAACATAAGTGTGTGCAAAAAAAGTAAAGTGAGACAGTTTTATGGTTTGACTCAATGATCTTGAGAGTCTCTTCCAACCAAAATGATTCCATGATTCTATCTATAAGCAGAAATAAGACGGACTACATCTAATGCCACAGGGATTAAACACTCCAAATACTGAAAGACAACAGTCAACAGTGGAAATTTAAGAACCAACATAGAGTAATGGCAGCTGAATCACACTGAGCCACGAAATCCCTCTGAGAGCAGTTTACATGAGCACCTGTAGATGAATTATATTATTTTCTTTTTCTTTTTTTTTAATCTATCCAAAATTACTTGGTCTGCACATGCATGTTTCTGTACATGAAAATAATCCTCTGAGATATTTAGGATCAGCAGAATGTTGCTTAAGCCATCACAGTGAATTTCCTGGTTTTGAAAGTCACACAAGACCTCATGTTGATAAGAATTAGGTTTTTAGCCACAGCCGCTATTATCTTTTGGTTTACCACTAATTATGTGCTTAGCATGTTATGTATTCTAATAAAAGCATCATTTAGACTTTAACTTAGTGATATAACCAAAGTAATGGCCTGGAGAAACAAAGCCCACGCCTCCGCTGGTCCTCCTGGAGAAGACCAGGATTTGCCCTCTGACAAATGTCTCAGACCTCATATAATTGCCCTACACACAATACTTGGCAATAACATGATCAGGCAGGTGTTTGGCACTAGCACAGCTGGAGAGCAAAGCTACAATAAGGGGATGATTTTAATCTTGTCATCTCCGCTTTTCAGAGGTGAGATAACTTGATTCTATCAACACTTAGGATGTGAGCTTTGTCCTTATGTAGTCCACAGCAGTGATTGCACAGACTGCAGCTGTTAGAAGTCCAGCATCTCTGACCCAGTTTCCTAGCACTGGTCCATATGCATTAAAAAAATCAAGGAAACATAAAACTTTCACAGCCAGAGTGAAAAACAAGAGTACATGTTCATGCAGCTATTGCAGTGCAGCAGGCAAACAGGATCCACATGAATCCTCTCCTTCCAGGTGTTCTCCTATCTGGGAAGGGTTTAATTTCATAGGCTCTCTTCTTTTTTCAGGAGTGTAGATGGCAACTTACATTTCAGGCACTTGCATCCCAGCTCCCTGTGGTGCTGGCTACTGCTCTCTCAGAGGCACTTCTGATGCCTAGACACAGACGTGGTACTCCATCCCCACGTGCAGTAGTGTATGCAGATCACCTGCATGGCTGATTCCCCCCACTTATAGTCCTACCCCTTTCTGCTGCTGAAGACTCACCTTTGCACATGAAGGCTGATTCTGAAGAAGATCTCTTGTGTTAGGGACAAATTATACACAAAGGCAAATCACCAAGGTGTTCAGCTCCAGTTCCAGCATGATAGCCAGTAGCCCTAGCATTGTGCACAGGGGAGTTTCCCAAATCAAGAGAACCTCATGGGAGCAGAGAGACTTGCCAGGAGCCCAAAACTTGCATGACAGTAGCTGAGGAGCCCTATGAGTAGCCAGGGGCAACAGTAGATAAGCCCCTATAGCATAAAAGAAGCCCCTGTGAAGAACTGGTGACCAGGCTGGACAAAGAGGATGCAGTGGGGCAGCAAGTTCATGGGACTCCAGAGAGGTTCCAGTCCACTGTAAGCTGGCAAATTTGTCCATAAAACCATGGAGAAGGCTTGTCTGGGAGTTATTGAAAAACACTTGAGAGACAATGCAGTCATTGGTCACAGAGAGCAGGGTTTCACGAAGGGAAAGTCCTGCTTAATCAACTTAATTTACTTTTATGACAAGGTCATCTATCTAGCTGACCAAGGCAAGCCAGGAGATGTGGTTGGATTTGGGTTTTAGCTAAGGTTTTGATACTGCCTCTCACAGTACCCTTCTGGATAAAGTGTCCAGCACACACCTAGACAAGACCATAATATGTTGTGTGAGCAACTGGCTGATGGGTTTGAACTCAAAGGGTCACAGTACATGAGGTTACATCAGGCTGTTGGCCATCCACCAGTGGGGTTCCCCAGTGCTCAATTTTAGGGCAAATGCTCTTGAATGTTTTTACATATGATCTGGATACAGGAATCAAATGTACATTAAGTAGGTTTGTTGATCATATTAAACAAGGAAGAGCTGTGGACACCCTCAAGGGTAGAAATGCCTTACAGAGAGATTTGGATAGACTAGAGAGCTGGGCAATCACCAACTGTATAAAATTTAACAAGAGCAAATACAGGATTCTCCACCTGGGACAGGGCAATCCTGGCTACATGTACAAATTGGGGGATGAGAGGCTGGTGAGCAGCCCCATGGAAAGAGATCTGGGAGTCTGGGTTGGTGGCAATGGTATGCCCTGCCAGTCAAAAGGGCCAACCATGTCCTGGGCTGCATCAAGCACAGTATTTGAGCCAGCTGAGGAAGGTGATTGTCCCACTCTGCACTGGTGTGGCCCCACCTCAAGTACTCCATGCAGTTTTGTACTCCTCAATATAAGAAGGACATCAAACTACTAGAACATGTTCAGAGGAGAGCAACCAAGATGGTGAGAGGCCTCAAGGCCAAGACTTAGAAGGAGTGGCTGATGCCACTTGGCTTGTCCAGATTGGAGAGGTCTGAGGGGGCACCTCATTACAGTCTACAACTTCGTCAAGTTGGGTAGCAGAGGAGGAGGTGCTGATCTCCTCTCTCTGGTGACCAGTGACAGGACTCAAGGAAATGGAGCAAAGTCACATCAGAGGAGTTCAGATTGGGCAGGCTGCACAGAGGTTTGAGCCATCTGGTCTAGTGGAAGGTGTCCCTGCCCATGGCAGAAGACCTGGAACTAGATGATCTTTAAGGTCCCTTCCAACCCAACCCATTCTGTGTTATTAGGAAAGATTTCTTCAGTGAGAAAGTGGTCAGTCATGGAACAGGCTCCCCAGGGAAGTGGTCATTCCACCAAGCCTGTCATAGTTCAAGGAGCATCTGAATGATGTTCTTAGTCACACGATTTAGTTTTAGGTAGTCCTGCAAGGACTTGATTTTCCCTCATCCCTTCCAACTTGAGATACTCTATGATTCTATTACATAGTCCCAGGTTCTGTTTTTAATCAAGACAGCAATGTATAGCTGATATATCTTTGCTCTCCATCAGCAACAGTACTGACACTCAGTCATTGGGCAGACATGGTGCACAAACACTGGGTACCAAACACACTTCTTCTAGAGATGAAGACGAGCTGCCTTGGCTGGCAGGAGTACCAAATACACAAAACAAGCTGGTCATAAACTCAGGCATCTCTGTGCCTACACATTCATTTGGGCCAGCCAATTTTTTTTGGCTATCCCAGTCAAAAAAGTTCTGCACATACTGTTGGGTCTTTTTATTTTTTCCCCTCCAATCCAGACTTGCAGACCTATTTTTCTAGGCATGACAATAATACAGATGGAGTCATGTTTTCCGACACTTTTCTGCAGACATCAAAACACAAGAAAACAAGAACTTGCTTCAACTGCAGCACAACTCACATTGTAAACATCATGTTTCCCATCAGACTGCTGACTCTCACCACCTGCCAACCATGAGCTGTTTTCCAAAGGCTGAATCCTGAGTCTCAAAGGCTAAATAGCGGCTGTCAGTGGGAGGACTGCAAGAAGATGGATGCAGAAACGTGTGCTTTATAGCCCCCATGCCTCTAGCCTGTCTCGATAATATTTCCTGCCATGAGAAACCCTCATTTAGATTGTATTTTCACGTCGTACATTACCACTATATGCAATCAATATAGCATAATCATAGGAAGAACAAATGAGCAGATGCAATGGCCATAAATGACGTGTTCTTGCTAGTGTGGCATTCTTCCTTTCAGACCACAACCTAACATTATTTTAAATTCCCTGAGTGCTTGGGTAGCCACAGACCACCTGGAAAACAGCCTCACAGATTCTTAATCTTATTTTTGGTATGAACCATGACTTCTTTCTTAATACTTCCATCTATCTCCTATACCCTCCTGTCAATCTTTTTCTTTTTTTCCCCACAACTTGAAATTTCATTTCGGTGATGAGGAAAACACCCACAACTAGGTGTGATATAAAGGCACCGAGAAAAAATCTACTTCACTCCAGTCTAGCTCTGCAGCCTCATTTTGCTGGGAGGAATGGGGAGTTTGAGGCCAGAATTTCGTGGAAACTGACATCATTTTTAATGCAAATTATTTCAGTCATGCTTCTCTTTTTTCCCATTGTTGATCACCACTGAACATATTTTCCAAGACAGATAACTGAGCAATTTTCAGTAGTTATTCTGTATCTTCAGTTTTAACCTCAAAATTTTAACACCCTGTCCTTTCTAATATCTACAGTAAGAAGATACCCTGCCTTTTGTCTCTCTGGTTATTAATGAAAATATCCAATGAAAAGAAACAGTGTGGCAGTCTTCTCATAACCCAAATTTAATCCTGTTGAAAATTCAATAAACTCAAAATTATACTTTCTCTTTATTTTTCATCCTTCCAGTCAGCTACTTTACTGCATTATCCTCCACAAACTCCCTGCTGCTTACACAAAGCAAAGATTATGATTTCAATTTGATAGCATTTTGCATGGTCAATGCACAAAGGAAACTCAAAGAACAGAAGGGAAAAAGCAATGAACACTTAAAAGCTTCTCTGCAGAAGGCAGCGTAACGTAATATAAAAGTTCTCTACAAAGATCCAACTGCATCACATCTCTTGCATCCTGTGCACTCCAATAGCAACCTCCGAGCTACAGAAGGCAACAACAAGTAAGTGACTATGATTTAATTAGTTCAATGAAGGATTAGATCTTACCTTTTCTCCTTTTTCTCCTCTGCCATAGGCTCTGCCCTAGAAACAAAAGTAAAAAATGAAAAGGTACATTTGATAGCAAGGATGTCAAATGATACTATAATTATATATTTTGTGTTTTCCTTGTTATATATCTATCTGTTCATGCATATATATATTACATCTATATATTGACACACAGGTCATAGGATAACTACTATAGGGAACATATTTATTTTTGAGCGTGGTTCCTTGATAGTAATTCTGTGACAAATTAAAATATAAAACCTATCCCAAATTCTACTGCAGTCAGGAAAACATCTTATTTTCTATTTCAGGCAGAGTCTGATATTACATTTCCACAATCAAAGATGTCAACAACCCTTATTAGGATTAATTTTATGAAGGGTTAAAAATATTATCGCATAAATCTCAATCTGGCATTTGCATTAATTGCAGCAAGAGAAAGCTGTATCTTGGTCATCTGAATGTAAAAGAGCTGAGAGATATTTGCATTTTCTTTGTGTTCAGTTGCCTCATGCTGTCTCCATTGGATGTGCAGCTGTGCTAAAACCAAGTACTCTCAAGTCACATATTTTAATTAGAAGGCCAATACTAAGGCAGTTATCAGGTGAATTCAGGGGTGAACCTATCCATTCCTTCCCACCAAAAATACACCGATGGGTGCCAAAAAAACCCAGCTTTTCCTGGGACAAAGGCCCAGCAAAGGTAATGTATTCAATATGGCATTTCAACAGTGAGAGCAAGTTCTCACCATAAAGCAGAAAACAGCTACTTGTTTTTCCAACTCCTTACAGAAAATCATTCTGATATTTCTTACTTACTGACTCTCCTTTTTCTCCTCTGAGTCCAGGAAGCCCTTGGCTGCCACTTTCTCCCTTGATAAAGAAAGAAAGTGTGTTAATACCACTGTGTTAATTTATTCCTTTCATTTCAGACATAGAAATAACAGATGACATTTCCTCTTAGAGCTCCCTGTTGGACTGACCTCTGAAGGGTACCGTATTAATGTTTGTATTTTGTGTTTGGCTTTCCGTTGCTTTGACTTTTTGTGAAGTAACACAAGGGTTTGCCTGAGACTGTGGACACTTCTGCTCCCACCAGTCTCTGCAGTCAAGATTTCAGGTTCTGCCATAGGACTGGGTGTACTTCATTGCATTTATACTGACTTGAATGTCCAAGGTCTCAGACTGATTTTATATTCTATTTTTCGTATTAAAATACTGCTAGAAGCCTTAGGAGTGAACTGGCAAGGCAGAGAGCTTCCTCTTGTGAGGTACTTCAAAAATCCTTATTTTCTATTAAGCCAGAAAGGACTTGGAAAGCTGGTTTACATAAGACCTAGAGGGAGCACACCTAAAATGTGGAAAAAATAAACCTGTAAATAGTGTCCAAGACTTCAGAACTGTTAAAAAAAACAAAAAATCAACCCCCAAATTTCCATTTACACTAAATTTTCATTATCATCTAACTCCTCCCTTCCCTCACATTTCTATATGCAACACACACAGGAGTCACTTTCCCTGCTTGCTTCAATGGAAGAGAGGGAAGAGAACACAGCATAAAGAGACAGTTGAAAATATATAGATTATGATGAGTAGAGGAATGGAAACTGGAGAAGCAAATATATAGGGAGAAAAAGAGAAAAATGTTCAATCAAAAACCAAGCAAAACTTTTTCTTCACTTGTCTTTTAAAAAGGACATGGGTGAAAGGGGTAAAGAATCAAATCTCATCAAGCATAATTTTATAAATATTAACTAGATACAGCACTAAAAGCAGTGCAAAAAACAAGTGTGGAAAAAAAAAAACAAACCTGCAAATAATTTTTCACATGCCACTCTGCAGCCATAGGACTGGAATAAGGACTAGCTGAGGATATACCCGTTACTAAGACTAGTTTAAGGATATATAAGGTTCTGCCAGCAGAATTCACTTCCTCTAGCATCAGGAGCTGCCAGAAAGCAGAAGGCTCTGCCCACACACCTCCACCTGGCTCCTGCCTGATTCTCACCCTAAAGGTACATACCAGAAATACGCTGTGCTGAGCTCCCCATCCATCACTAACAAATACAGTGTCCTTACCTATTTATACCTCCTATTGTCTTTTGTTTGTAGGGTGTTTAGGCACTTTGGACTTCAGTGTAGACATCAAGCTGAAAAAGTCTCAGACACAGAGCAGATCCTTCCAGTGCCACAGCAGCAAGAAGTCAAATGACCCTAGCAAACGCCAAATCTTCCCACATGGACCACAATAGGAACTAATTTTGTGGCTCCATTCAGTTTGTCCTGATCTATGCCCCCAAAATGTGCTTGGCTGTACCAGACACTGAAATATTTGTTGAGATCATGCTTTCTTTTCCTCAGATAAAGACAGGGTTTTGAAAGAACATGAAATATGAAAGTTTCTTTGTTTAACCTTTATCAGCTTTTTGCCAAAAGAGAGAAATCTCACAGAGCAAGTAGTGTATGCACAAAACCAATGTCACGGTCAATTCAAGTAAGCTGTGGCAAAATTAGCAAAAGTTTTTTATGCAACCATCTCTTCTAACTCACTTAAAGCACATCAAAACTCCTTTCTAATTTAGAGAAAAAAAATGCATCCCGCTAGAACATGTCTAACACACTGGACTTCACAGACTTCCCAAAGGCAGGTAAGCAATGTCATTACTATCATGTGGACAAAAACGGATCTCTCAGAGAAGTAATTTTCTCAAAACCTGGATCAATGGCAGTGCTGGAAGAGCAGAATCCTGTTGACCATCAGCCCAGTGCCCCAGCAAGCCAGCCTGGCTGCCTGAAAATAATACAGCATGCAGAGCTGTGATTTGTGTCTATAATTTATCAACAGGACCCCAATTCAGGCATGTTAGCCAATTTTTCCATAGTTGTTTCCCATCTCACTCTTCTCCAATACCATCCCTTATTGTATCTCCTTCTAAAACATGCACACTGTGTCTCCATTCATTACCCAGAATTTGGTAGCATAGACAACTGAGGCAGAGGTGCTTATCCCTGAAGGATTTTATTTTCACTTTTTCTAATAACTGCAACCACTCCTGCTTTGTCCTGCCTTTGGCGACTTATATTAGAAACAGAAACTCATTATCTTCCCATACTAGTTATACACTTCAAATATTTCCACTGGTCAGATGGTACTGTAAGAAAAGCCTGTCCCAACCTCCTCCCCTAAAAGAAGGAATATGCTGTGGGAGCTCAGGATGGCAAAGCCTGAACACCAGTCTATCTTCAACTCAGATAGGTAAAATCTACATTCACTTAACAGACCTTCCAACTAAACTTTATTTTTTCAAGAAAACAAAAAGAACCATGTAGCCAATATTCTTTCTTTGAATAAAGAATGAAAAAGCCTCCAGCAACTACTGGTCTATGATAAACAAAATAAAACCAAACGCCAAACTGTCTTAGCTTAGAGAAGGAGCTTCACAGTCCTCCTGCCTTTGTGAACCTCCTGAAAGATCCCTGTTTGGGGGAAAAGGGTTTGTTTGGTTATTTTAACACTGACTTATTTCCCTATCAGTATCCCCTGGTGGGACTCATTTCTCACGTGACACCCACCAGCTGTGTGTTGTTTTTCTGATACAGCTGAACCAGCTGCTTTCCTGAATTCTTATATGAATGTATATTCTCACACAAGGCATTTCTCACTATCAGCCTGTAAAATAATTTTAGATAATGCTCAAGTATCTCAGCCTACCTAAACATCACTTGGGCTCCAGTTATTTAGGGTTAGCTTTCAGCTTTGCAATTCATGACAAATAAGAGATGCTCAGCAGTGATGACATCTATAGAGAAAAATTAAGAACTTTGACTCAGAGTCCTGATGCCACTCTGTTTCCACATTTCTCTGATAATTTCTTTCTTTGTTCATTTGTTTACTCTCACCTGCTATTAGTCAATTAATGGCTGGTCTTTTCTTATGCTGTACTTGCTTGTTAGTTTGTTTTAATTAAGAGTACAGTGGAGATCTTATGATGTATTAAGTGTTTCTTGAAGTCCCGGCTCTTGGATTCAGGTAACAAATGGAAAACTTTGATATTTGTTATCTTAATAAAGCTTTAAAGCCCTCCTCATTACAAGAAAAAGCTTTAAAACACAACCCTTGCAACTTAGAAATGAGGAAACAAGTTGAATGATCCTAGAATATATTATGGACACTTACAACCACATAATGCAGAAGCCACTTGTATTTTTGTGGGGCCTTAGTCTTTCCTTAATAAAGTATCAGGTGGTAATATTGGGGAGTTGCAAAGAGCATACACTTTCTTTATCATGGCCAGCATTTTAGCCTGAGTAGCTTGATAATGTTGCAGAGAGAGAGAAGGAGAGAGTTATCAGTTCCTGCACACAGAGACTGTGACAAGCTGGTCCTTGGCAATAGCAATGCAGGAACTGCTGTCAGGAGTGTTACATGTTATTTAATCACAACTTCTTTGCAAGTCAGGAGCAAAATCTATTACTTGCCTTATTTAACAGATAGAGAAGCTAAGTCATTTGTCTCAAATCATCACATTTGTACCAAATTGTCGTCAGAGCCTGGATTTAAATGGCATCATCCCCAGCTCGCTGATACTGTGATCTGCCTCAGCTGTATACAAATCTCAGACCACTGCATCCAGGGAAAAGCCACACACAGCTGCAGAGCTCTTCAGCAACCCACCTGCAGGAGTGGGACAGCCATTTCAGGATCTGTTAGGAAAACCTGCTGATGCTGTTTTTGGATATATGCTATTTTGTACTCAACTACTACCTCCTGCATCACAGCAACGTGCAATGTTACACTGTACAGACATCCTCACCAACACATGGACCTTGTCAAAGCAGCAAAAGACAATGGGATGTTGCTGCAGGGTGCCTTTATTATTATCATCATCGTCCTTCTGCAACCTCATGGCTCTGCCATTCTTCAAAACACCCCATCATTATTTAAGCTGTCACATATTAAAATAGAAAGTTGCTATTTATATATGCGTGGAAGCATAAGGAAACATCTTCTGCAATTTTAGTCAGGCACATCTGAGCATTAACAAGCCCATGTTCTTTCATGCCAGCAGAAAACATACCCCAAAACACATCTCCCCATCATCCAAAACTTCTCCCTGCATACAGCAAACCAAGTCTTGCCAAAAAACCCACAACACACTGCTGAGGACGTCTCAACACATTGCTGATGTCTCTTCTAAGAGCCAGAGATTTCTCCTTCCCCCCCCCCCCCTCAGCGTTTCTTAATAAATGAGCAACCTTTAGTGGAATGCAACTAGTTTATTCACCAACAGGTATAAATTCAGTGACTGAATTTGCAGAAGTGATTCAGATGGAAATAGGTTTGAATAAAAAATGTTCCCAAGCATGGAATAGAATCATAGAATCATTTAGGTTGGAAAAGACCTTTAAGAACATCAAGTCCAATCATTAACCTAACACTGCAAAGTGCACCACTAAACCATGTCCCTAAGCACCTTATCTACACGTCTTTTAAACACTTCCAGGGATGGTGACTCTATCATCTGCCTGGGCAGCCTGTTCCAATGCCTGACAACCATTTCCAAGAAGAATTTTTTCATAATATCCAGCCTGAACCTTCCCTGGTGCAACTTGAGGCCATTTCTTCTTGTCCTGTCACTTGTTCTTTGGGAGAAGAGCCCAACCCCCTCCATGCTCCAAGCTCCTTTCAGGCAGTTCAGAGATCAGAAGGTCTCCCCTCAGCTCCTGTTCTCCAGCTGAACCCCCCAGGTCCCTCAGCCGCTCCCATCACACTTGTGCTCCAGCCCCTTCCCCAGCTCCGTTCCCTTCTCTCAACTTGCTCCAGCACCTCAAGGACTTCGTTGTCGTGAGGGGCCCAAAACTGACCCCAGGATTTGAGGTTTGTTCTCCCCAGTGCCCAGGACAGGGGAACGGTCACTGCCCTGGTCCTGTTGTCCACATTAGCACTGATAAAAGCCAGGATGCTGATGGCTTTCTTGGCCACCTGGGCACACACTGGTTCATATTCAGCTGCTGTCAACCAACACCCCCAGGTCCTTTTTCCACCAGGCAGCTTTGCGGATGATCTTCTCCAAACCTTTTTAATTATGCACATGGTAAAATTGGGAACCACCAACAGCACCAGCTTTCACCTCTTCAGAAATGTTGTGAATCTTTGTTTTGTTCCCGTACAACTGCTCGCTCTAAGTCAATTGTCTCAGAGCTCTATTCATAACAAAGCAGAGAAGGAAAACGTGTGTATGTTGAATTCACACAAATGCAAATCAAAGAATTTTCAAGAAAATGCGTAGTAATACAGAGATTGCACTGTGAAATTTGAAGGAGATATCACAACCACAATCCTACCCTGCTATCTAGGAAGAAGAATACTGAGGAAAGTGGTCTATATTTAATACCATGACTCAGACAGTCTTACTAAGGATAACAGATTGCAGCTTATCCTTTAGCCTAATCTCAGGAAATTTCATAGACTGTGGCTGGGAGGCTGCTACCTAACCTATGGATATATGGTACTGATAAGCAAAGCACAGCACAGAAGCAGCACATGATTTTCCAGGAGACATCTAAAAGCTGTGCCTGACCTGGTGAATGACACTAACTTGTAAAAATGCCAATTTAGAAGCTACTGGAAAAGACTGTGGAACAAGATGATGTAAAGCAGGAACAGAGAAGCTCAAATGCCAGCCTAGAGCAAAGATACAAGATGGCCAGAGTCTCCTGTAGTCCCAGACTCATCCAAAACTATCTGAACTCAGTCATGTGCCAAACTGATCCTTTTCAAAATCTTCAACTCCTGAAGTTACTCTGAAACTTGTTGCTGTTTTTATTAAACAAATGAGTTAGCACATATTGCTGACCTTTTGACCTTTAGGACCTTCAGGACCAATTGGACCTCTTTCCCCCTAAGACAAAAACAAACAAACAAACAAACATGATTAGTCGGACTGATCTTCTCATTATATAGCAAAACAGAGGGCTCAATCCTACAACAACTGAGGACAACAAAAGCATTTTTAGGTTTTAGTGGAAAACAGACTAAAATTGACATGCCCTGCAGAGCAATGACAATGAAACTGGCTTCTCAGAGGTCCCAGTCACAGCCAATATAAGCAAGCACACTGCTTTTAAAAGCTATGAGACTTTTTCAGATGCCTATATTTAGCTCCAGAATCTCTTCCTTTTTATTTGAAGAAGGATGCACACAACTGGGCTGGATAAGAATAACCACTTTGTTTTCAAGGTTGTTACTAGGACTACTAGCATGGTCAAAATCACTGAATCAGGTAAAGAGAAAACACTTTTACAAAGTGCTTTCCACCGCTAGGTCTTAAAGTGCTTCACAAAAAAATACAGCCCTTTAACTCACTTCCACAGTGTCATACCCCTATTTCCAAACCTATCCAGCACGCCTCAGATGAAACACGCTCATCTCAACACTCACCTTTTGTCCAGCAGGACAGGAGCAGTTGACAGTCTTGAGGTGGCCAACTTGCTCGTTGCCAACAGTGGGTCTCACTTCCAGGGGAGGTGCTTCCGTCAGGACCGTGACCTGGCACTACACCCAAAGACCCGAGGTCATGACGAAGCTTTTGATGGTAGAAAGCTTATTCTTCCACTCGCTTTAGGGAAACTGCATAGGCATTACCGGCTAACGCAAAGCTAAATGAGCCCTAGTGAGGAACAAAATCCCGCAAAAGCCATTCGCTCAAGCAACAGGGGAAAATGTGGCAAAATGAACGATGAATCCCTTTAACGAGAATCGAGGGGAGAAGAGTGAAAGGAGAGTGGAAGTTTCTAATGAGAGCTGGGCACAGGAAAATAAGCAGCAACTGGTATCGTTTCAGCTCTTCCCAAATAAAACCAGTGTGAAACATGTTGAATATTTAATGCTGAATTTCTGTTGTTCCATCATTACTTCAGGGTTATGTTTTCCCTGACAGTTTGACAAGGAAAGAGTAACTTGGAAACTTCAAATTCCTCTTACTCATCCCGCTGCAGTGGTCCTCTTCTGGTGCTGCTACATTACCAATTATACAGTTAGGTTTTACTCACTATCATTAAAAAAAATGATAATGTCACACTGTCATGTATTCCCTGGTTTATGTAATAGATTTCAATGAAGAGTGTTCATGTGAAAATGAAGAAATGACAAAAAGAAGCTTACTGGTCCAGAGGGAATGTCACAGCAGGTCTCCAGCTCAGCATGGCGAGAATCACAGTAAATAACCATCCGCTGAAGATCAAACTAGAAGACAAAGTGAAACAATAGTCTCAGAGACAGTAAATTATTAAAAACTGTGTGTCCTTTTGCTTGGATACAAACAGTGCAGATGAATACAAACAGAAAACAGATGGAGCTAACTTCATAGTGATTCTATGGATCCTGTAGTCAATATCTGCCTCTCTCTATCAATAATGGACCAATATCTCAGCATGCTCCAAGAGTGCTGAACTAATGAGACCCTGAATATGCCTATTGAAATTCTGGTGCAGGTTGTAAAATAAATAAGGAGGCATACTAATTCCAATGTCCTGGCCAATTTCCTGTCTGAGAAGACATATTCTGATGACCTCTATCTTTCCTAGAATTTTGTCTAGACATAATTTTTTTTTCCTGTTATGCCTTGCATCTTCTGACCATTTACCCCTGCATAAGAAATGTTATTGGCACTTTTAACATCCGCATTCCATCCATTGCGCATGTCTCAAAACACCAATCACACATAGATCATACTGGGTTAACACTGCTACTGGACATGCATCCGCAGGTCTCAACTTCAGTTCAACTGGAGCATGAGTCATTTACCAAGTATTCTCTCCAAGGAAGTGAGAATATATCATGACTATTCTGAGCTAACAAGCTTTTTTTTTTCCCCCTGTCTCTTCCTGTCATAGATGGAAACATTCATAATGCCAAGATCAGACAGCAAAAGACCTTTGCATGTGTAGTTCAGCACCCAATTTGATGGTATTCGTGGATGATTTTGTCTCTGATTTTAACTATGGCACATTTTGGGACTAGACAGAAAGATGAAATGAATTTCTCATTTTTAATCCCTATTACACAGATACCAACAGTCTCACATAAAAAGACAGCAAGCCTTGTACATGGTGAGAAGTAACATTTACGTGATGCTTTTTCAGGAAAAGGGTCAATTACAACATAACCCCCCCAAAAAAAACATTCGCACTGTGCAACCCAACGTTGAACATTACCCCAGCTCTAATTGGCACACACGGTACTTACATCAATAGGGACACTGTCGTACAAGCGTTTGCCAATCACAGTCTTCCCTTGAATGTCAATATTTTCCCTATCTTCAATAGGCAGCATCTGCACCAGTCTGCAGTCTATGTAAAGTGAGACAGCCTTTGACTGAATGCTGAGGGCAATTTTGTGCCAGCTGCGGTCAAAAAGATCACCGACTCGTGCGTTTCGGAAGACAACTCTCACAGCGTCCTTGGTGAGCCCGACGGCATTGTACTCCAAAGCTTTGTTCTCTCCATCCAGTCTGATTGAAACCTGCAAGAAGACAGAAGCAGTTTGCTAATAAAGTACAAAACCTACTCCTTCCTCCTTTGCCTGCTTTCCTTCGTGACTGACACCCCAAAGTCAGGGATGGTACAGCATATGGTGAGAAGCCCAAACAAAGAGCAGGGGACAGAGTTTGATGTGTGGTATGAAGTTTGACAGGGAACCTACATCTGTTCTAG
The DNA here is from genome assembly GCF_037038585.1 of Patagioenas fasciata. NCBI lineage: Eukaryota > Metazoa > Chordata > Aves > Columbiformes > Columbidae > Patagioenas > Patagioenas fasciata. The sequence goes on along the minus strand of NC_092521.1, from coordinate 6,710,059 downwards.
TAAATAAGACAGGGCAGAGCACATGTTTGGATGTAGACCCATGACCATCTAAAGCCTTCTCTTGTGAGTACAATCTTTGACATGGTTTCAGCACATGCCACTCTGATGCCTCTCAGGCAATGCCTGGGCATCTCCCCAAAGGCAGATGGGCAAAACTGAACAGGTTTTGGATCCCTCTGTCCTGTGCACTTCACTATTTCCCAGCAACCTCTGTGCTCTTTAGTCCCATCATGTCCTCAACTGTCTCATGGGGCAAATGCCTCATTGCATGGTATGAAACCAGTCTGCTGAGCTGTAGCACTGCTCACACTTTATTTCAGATGCTTTGAACATAAAACTACAGCTACATCCCCATACACTGTGTTGCAAGCTATGGACCAAGCTTCTGAAATCATTATACCTTTAGTTGATTTACAAATTGATTCCCTCTTTTACCAAAGTCAGGCAGCTACCAGCAAGCAGCAGGGAATGGAGCAAAGTGCAGAGCCAGGGGAGCAAACAGTGTGTCTGCAAGCTGCAGGGCAGGAAAGGAGCTTGACCACATTGGCAGCAAGCTGTGTCTGATGTAAGACCCAGGGTAGGCTGACTCCACATCTGACCCAACATCTCCAAGCAGCTGAGCACCATGCTGGGTGAAATGCCAGCTCAGATCAGTGTTAGCTCAGACGTATCTGCAGCCTGTGAGCTGAGCAGGTCTGCAGCGTAGTGGTCAAACTGCTACTGACTGCATGAAACAAGGCTCATGAGGATCTAAGGAGCTTCTGGCACCACAGTTTAAGGAACTTTTGAAAATATTGCTGAGACTCTCTGAGTGCTTTTTGCTCTCCATGCCTAAGCAGCTCAGATTTCCAGCTGTCTCAAAGAAATGCCAAGGGATATGCATATTCTCACTCCGCAGGGAGCAGGAATACATGTTAGCACAGTATTTCATTTAACAAAGTGCAGCTGATAATAACTTTCATGGTAACCTTTCCCCATCATCTGAAACTCAGCTAAGTCCTCAAGCTGCACCTATCTTTCACTGTGCGTTCCCAAAGTCCTTTTGAATACCAGTCCCAAAGTGGCAATATTGCATTACCCGGCTCTGTCAGCTTATACTAACAGCCCATTTTAGAGTCATGGGTAATGTCATCAGCACCATGTTTGTACTGAGCAGAAAAACATACAGCCCATTCAAACCCCTCCTTTCTCAAGCACATTAAAACCCCAAAACTACAGCATGCTGCTAAGAACATGCTGTATAGGAATTGACAGCCCTTTATTAAACCCCAGTGGTATTTTTCTTCTGAGAACCTGAGACTGCTTGACAAAAAACATTAGATCAAATTCTGCAGCAGCCAGGACTCAGTGTTATGGAGCAACATTAGGTGTTACGTCCAAGTCATAAGTAGGCAAACTATAATGCTTTTGCATGATAACGGGAAATTCGTACAAAAACTTGACACTGCTCTGTAGCACATCTGCATGTCTATGTTTTTCCAAACAGACAAAATATTTTCCCTAAACAGAACCACCTCAACAAAACAACCAAAAACTCAAAAGTGGTTTCAATAGCAAAGATGGTATATTTTCTTCCCACTTTCCAACTAACACATCTATCTGCATGCTAACAAGAACCAAGGTCTATGCAAACCTTCCTCCTGGGTTTGAATTAAAGGTAAAGGATTTTCAACAAAATTAACTTAAAGACAAGCAAAGGGATTTTTACTAGTCCACAAGGAAAGAGGAGTGGGAGTTTGCGCCAAGAAAGCTGGTCCATGTAGCAAAAGAGAATCAGGGCTGTTCTTGCTGGCTGCAAAGGGCCTCGTACCTGTGGTATGCCATACTTGTCAATAATCTGCCAAATATACCAGTCTTCTTTCCTGGAAGCCTTTCGGAATTTGAAGGTAGTTACAAAGGCATATTCATCAGGCAGACCCTGTGGAAATACATCCCTGGCAAGGGGAGGGGGAAAGAAAGCAAAGGTATCAGGCTTAGCAGTGAAGAACAGAAATTCTAAAACTTTCTGCATGTCCCAGCAGCACTTCCCAAAAGTATTGTATAGTTCCTACAAAACTGCTATTTGGCAGCCTGCAGAGAAATGAACATGAGCTTGTGCCCTCCAGGCAGTTTTGTCCTTAAGGAGGCCTCTTATGTTCCTATGGTGAAGTTCTCAAATTAAATAAGAAATAGTGAAAAACTGCAGTCTAGTATCCATTATGTCAAAGCAGTTGGTTTTCACCTGATGCTTCAGTTCATGCAATCCGTAAATCATTCAGTTCTTCTCTAGATGCACTGGAGGTCTGTGACATCTGACAACGGGCAGGAACACCTGAAACCCTCCATAAATGTACCAAACAACACTGTGCAACAAATATTGTGATATTTGCCACAAAACTGGTACTGTATCTCATGCTTGCCCAAGGCAGGCATTCCTTGGTTGATGGTGTGGAAGAACAAAAGAACCTTCTCAAATCACACATTACAAACACATTACAAATGCATCAGGCAGAAATTTACCCCATGTGACACCATGATCCACATGGAGTCTGATGTAACCAAAACCAGCACTGTTTGACTAAGCTTATAATGCCTCTAAGCCATCTCTTTTCCCATCCAAAGAGTCCCAGTTAACTTTATTGTTCTTCATGTCCAAGACAGCCTGCTCTTCTGATCTAAATAGGCCATTCCTAAATATCATGGACAGCTGAGCAGTCAGGCATAAGCACCCCTTAGAAAACAAAGCAGAGCAGAGCAGAGCAAAGCAAAACAAAGCAAAGCAAAGCAAAACAAAACAAAACAAAACACAACACAACACAACAAAACACAACAAAACAAAACAAAACTACAATGGCTGCAATTAATGAGTAGCGAAGCAATGAAGACCTCTTAAGGAAAATTTGATACAGTCCGTTACTATGCAGAAACTGGCACAGAGAAAGGCAAACAAAAATAGCTTTTAATTGCCCTTAAAGCAAAAATCCTCAAAATTTCCAAAATACTTTGTTTTGCAATTACAGCAAAGGTTGCAAACCAGTCTTTCCCAATGCCAAAATATTCAGTCATCTTTAAATCTGTGCTTTGAATTTACTATCTTTTCAGCCAAGTTAAAAATTCAGAAAACTGTGGTTTCACCCACTACTGTGGCTTTTGCTATACAAAATGTCCATGCAGTCTATGCACCATTATAAGCTGGTCTTCAAGCTGAGGACACAAGCATTCTCGGAAGTCTTCCAAAACAACAGAAAACTGAATCAGGCTCCCACTAGTTCCTTTATAAAATCCTTTCCTTAGAAGAGCAGACAACACTTTCTTACATCTTGGTACTAGGTATTCACCAACTAGCCCTCCCTGGTCACATATCCATCTCACCCCAGCATCCATTTGTCCCATGGCACACAAAATAGCCAGACGCTCCCTCCTTTCATTACAAAACAATAGTGTGTTGATTGTCACTCTTGTGGCAGAGATGCCATAGAGAATACAACTGGCAAGACTGTGGCACTGATAGACACCAAGAAACTCTACAGGATGTTTGGCAAAAGAGAGTTGAGTAAGCCGCATCAACCCTCTCAAAAGGGCAGCCTGCCAGGTCTCCTTCATCATTGACATGCCTTAATGCAAATTTCATGTCAAAATGGCTTTGTACACTCCTTGTGTCCAACTTTGTCAGAGAAGAAGATGCATGTCTCAGCTTTTAACATCACTGACAGTTTTGGCTGTTTTCCTCCACCCCTTCCAGAAACTTCAGCAAAGTGGCAATGTTGACAGTTGAAAAGGCCCTGCTTTCTGCTCCATCCTCTTAAACAAAAAACACAGACATTTCTACATGAGAGTTCTGTCAGTGGGGACATTCCCCTATGGCTCAGCTCTCCAAACTCTATCATTTCAGCACACATGCCTAGTGCATTTACCTTCACTCACTCCTCACCACCTATCTTTACCGTCATAAATGGGTTTAATGAGTTCCCTCTCTGTCCTACCCTTCAAGATTCTGATTAGCATTTTAGGCACCGACAGCTCTATTGAATTACTCTCCAAGGTAGAGCCCACCACCAACTCCAACCTCCTACTGAATGAAAAGCAAGCAGATAAATGGTTCCTTTTAACCCAGTGGTGGCACAAGGTAGTGGAGTTATAGCTCTGAGAGTCCTTTACTCTCTTAATTATCCATTGTACTTTTGCCATTGTCATATCAACAGCAGCAGGGCACATGCTTTCAGTGCTGCCTTTCTCTAATGTTTTTTTAAGGTCTGTATATGCAGGTGTGCTTGGTTCCAAGTACAAATTAAAGGCAGTGGCTGTAACTGTGGAATCACTGCTTTGCTGAGTAGGGAGGTACAGGAGCATGTGGCTGAAATTACTCCTCTAAGATACCACATTGAGCCTTGGGCCTGAAAATCTACAACCAAATCTGGAAAAGCCAACTGCTGGCCTCTCTGCTAAGATAGTTTTTCTGGATATGTCTGAGCTGGGAATAGGAGCATCACCATGTGAGCTTAAATTCAGAAAGCATTTTTAGATGCTCGGGGCCCACAGAAATGACTAGGAGTTAGGCACCTAAATATCTTCCTGAGTCTGGCCACATCACACAGACGCTGAAAAATGGCCCATCAGGTAGATTTAAACTGATAGAAAGCTATAATGACCTATTACCTGTCACACTCAACCGATTTTTGAAGGTACCAAAGAACTGGCTGCAAGTCCCCAAAAGAGAAAGGCTTCATGCCAAAAGCAAATCTAAAGACACTCTTGTTGCTCTGAAGCTATGGTTGAAAGCTGCTTCTGGAGTCTTTGGTTCCTGCGTCTTTTACAGAGATGCTTTACTACATAAATAACAAAATTCTGTTTATGAGTTTTCATTTATTTCCTCACTAAAAAGTGATCTCCACCTAGAAGCTCAGCTTTACTTAGGAATCCAAGAGCAGGAACTGCTGTCCTCAGAAATGTTTTATTTCCTTCTTTCAGCCAAGGCTGAACTGAACTGATGATCCATATTATGGAGCATTGCTGGATGCCTGGTACCTACAGGGAGCTCTCTGCCAGCTCCTTGGTCTATAATTCAGACAACAGGATGGATTGCAGAAGATGTTGTTATAAAACTCGAAGACAAGATAATCCCCAAGTGCTGCAGGTTAGTCTAAGAGTTAATTAACCCAGCTACAAGGTTAGGTGAATCACAGTTTCTACAAAGAAAACATTATAATAACCAGATAGAAGACTCTTTTAGCCATTGCCCATTTTCAATATATAGATTCTTTCTTACATGCTTTTGTTTGACATGCATCTGTGACAATAAGCATGAGATCTCACATCTGTAATAATGACACAATGAAGAAAAATAGGATTATTATTTCTCATTAAAGACATTGAATGTGACAACAATCACTGAGGTGCCTGCATTTGGTGAGGAAGGGAATCATTAATGATTTGGGGAAATTTGATCACTTTTAGAGCAGCTAAAAACTGCTAATATTGAGTGTAACTCCTTGACTATTAGTGGTTGTCATGTCTGAAACAAGGCTGGAGAAAGGCTCTTATAATTACAAGGTGGGGGGAAAGGTAAAAGGAAAATAAAAGGCTATAGAAAGATTGTCACAATGCAGAATCAATTCCACCCATACAGCCCTAGCAAATATTTCTTTGGCTTCTCTTTCAGTACTTCAGAGACCTCAATGATGGAATAGATACAACCTCCTTGCATAATTTCTTTCTGTGCTTCACTATCCTACATGCTGCAAAAAAAGTCTATCCTAAATCTCACTTGCTGCGATCTAATCTTCCTGAAACAACTTTGTTTTCCACAAAGAAATCTGAGCAGACAGAAAGTCATCACAGCTGGTTGGTCAGGCTTCACTCCCTCAATCTTTCTGGGAAAAAAACAACAGAAAAAACAATAAAGTACTTTGACTCTTAATTTGAAAAAGGCATGCAAATGGACAGCTCTCTGTAATCTGTGCTAACATATTCCAGTGCTTAATTAGATTCTTCTTTGAAAGCATGCCTTTCTTCCATGCTGGTTTTTGATGTCATTAATGGATAGCCACTACCCTTAGCACCAAAGACCTTTTACACAGCTCTGGTTCCTCAGAGGTTCTTGTAGAGTGCAACAGCCACATTTGCTACGCACTTCTTAATTTTACCTGACCACACTGCACTTCTTGAATTTCTCGCTGTTAGACTTGTTTCCCAGTTATTTACACTTTCATTCACTCCATTCCTATCTACTGAATTATGGAAACAAGGATTGGCCATAGCATCCCAGCAGTGGTGATTGAGTTGCCTGATATGGAGGTAGTCAGCTCATACTTGACAGTTCCTGCTTCTACGTCCTGGGATTGCACTAGTCCTATTTGCCACCCAGAGCTCAGATTCAGTAGGTCATCATTCCCAGAATTTCGTAAGTGCAAAGTGGACTTCTTCACTTCAAGGGCTTCTTCCTATGTAGTCTTGGTAGTAATGCTTTACAGTGGTTAAGCGTACTACTACTAGGTGCTACAAGCCTCAGCAATAAGAGGTTCTACCCAGAGACTGCTGCGAGCCAAACAAAATAGGTTTATTCCCTTCCCCATGCACACTAGTTATCTATATGCTACTTATCACGATCAAGGTGTCTTTAGTTGGTTGGTTTTCTCCCAGAACATGAATTTACTTACCCTGAGACTTGACATCATTTATGGACTTTAAAACAAACAGTTTTCCTTTCAGTACATCATATTTGAACTTTTGTTTTGGTTTTGTTTTTTTTAAAGACTGTGTTTTTATACGGAGAAAGAGGGAGAGAGGACAAGGGCAAATAAATCCAGATTGGCTCCAGAATGAAAAAAATATTGTGAAATCAAGCAAATGTATATCACAGGACAAACCCAAAGAGGCAGTGAGCTGAGCAAAAGAACTAAAACAGAATAAAAAAAGTAACAACCCTTATCCATAAGAAAGAAAAATAATTACTATTGATTTTTTAAGCTGGAGTTCAAACCAGCACAGAGAAATTTACTGCGAAAATGTTAATGATGACAATTCGATCTATGGCTCATTGTTACTCAGTGAAATTATGCACTCGCTCTTTTCAAGACTAATGTTAGCGGAACTCAAGTGACAACCCAAGGAGAAACTGCTCTGATAGACTATGACACAACTGGCAGCCTTATGTTACAAAAGGTTCCAAGGAGTGAATCCATGTTGACACAGGATTAGAAATTGCTCATTCTTTTAGGAGGCCAAAACCCATATTAGCTAAATGATAACAACATCTACTAGGAGCTGGTCTCTTGTGATTAGCAAATATATATTTCAGTGGGACTGCTACCAAATATTATTTTTAGAAGCTACTTAATCAACTTAAAGTTCTTTTGTGGATTTCTTGATACTGCTCCTCACAATCATCAAGATAGACTGAAAACAGCTCATACTCTGCCAGGATGGGGCTGATAGTTGGTGCAGAGACTCCCAACCACATTGTGTAAATTCTGTGCCAGCAGAACTGAAAGAGCTGATCAAAGCAGCAGTATACGTGTAGGTACTAGATAACTACTACAAGGTTAACCTGGAGAAACTAAGTTATGTAAAGCAGAGGCTCAAATGAAAATGAAGTGAAAAAACAGGCTACTCACTCAGTTTCCTGAACAACAGGGAAGCTTCCAAGTCGCACGTAAGCACTCTGAATTCCATTTTCTTTCATTCCAAAAATCTGTTTCACACTGAATGATTCCATCAGGTCAAATCCTGTCCATAACAGAAGTGTAAATACAAGACACTGATCAGGCAGCGGGACAAATCTTCAGCTGTACTTAGGTATTTATCTTAGCCCACAAACACAGCACTTCAGAGATTAACTTTGCTCTTGCCGGGAAAAGCCAGAACAAAATTCTGACCCAGTCTAATCTGCTTAGACCAAAAACTCAAAATCAAACTTAACTTCAAACTGTGTCAAGTTCTGGAGAGATTAGAGTTCTCCAGAAATCAATAGTTACTGTTTGCATTGACACATCATCCTGAAAATGTTGTATAATTCATTAATCGCTATGCAGAAAAAATGCACAGGTACAGACCAAAACACTTATTCATAGAACCGTAGAACCATAGAATCATAGGATGGTTTGGGTTGGAAAGGGTCTCCAAAGATCATCTAATGAAACCCCCCTGCCGTGGACAGGGGCATCTTTCACTAGATCATGTTGCTCAAAGTCCCATCCAACCTGATCTTCAACACTTCCAATGATGACACATCCACAGTTTCTCTGGGCAATCTGTTCCAACATCTCACTACCTTCATCATAGACTTTTTATTCCTTATCTCCAGTCTAAATCTACTCTCAGTTTAAAACTGTTGCCCCTTGTCCTGTCACTACAGGCCTTGGTAAAAAGCCTTTCTCCATCTTTTTTATAAGCCTCTTTCATATATTCAAAGTCCATTATAAGGTTTCCCTGGATAGCCCAGTACTCCAGGCTGAACAACCCCCACTCTTTCAGCCTTTCTCAAAGGATAGCTGTTCCATCCCTCTGATCATTTTTGTGACCCTCCTCTGAATCCACTCTAATAGGTCCATGTCTTTATTGAAAACCACTAGTCCAAGACACTTCACTACATAAAATTTTCCTATCACTTTAATATGACAACTCATCATTATCATGAGCTATTAATCTTGACTGCAGGCATTTGTGTAAAGCTTCTGACTTTGTTCTGACAAGTCTTATTAGCTCAAGTGTAAATCACACACGTGGGTCTACACAGCTCCATAGTCAATATGGTCCCAGGCACAATGAACCCATGTTTTTGTGACATGAAGTCTCTGCCAGGAACAGCCAGGGTACAATTACACCATGATTCTGAATGTGTCCAGTTCCTGGAGGTGCAGTAGTATGTGAATACAACCATCCTGCTTTTAGCTCCAAGCTGGCTCCACAGGATATGCATCCAAATTAAGAGCTGCTCCCATAACCAGACACACTGTAGAGTTAGAAGCAAAAACACTGCAAAAGCCAGACTGAGATTGAGATTGAGCAGAAAATCTGTGTTTTTCTTTCACTTAGGTTATTCTAACCTCTTCTTCCTCTCACACATGCACAATTAAACAAATAAATTCCTGTGAGTGTAATTCCAGCACACAAACCTAGTGATATTGCAGTAGCTTATTTTGATGAATTGATTTTAAACTCTGGCAGCGCTTTTAACTTTGTTCAGTTAGTGAGCTCATAAAACATTTATAAGAGAGATAAACATTTTTGTGTGGTGAACTTAAGCCTTAAGATCCTTGGGTTTCTTAATGCCCTCATGAACCTTTCACTATCCACAGGCTGAAAGCTACTGCATGACTTGAAAACAGCTGCAACAGGAAAAGGCACCCACCTAATTATACTATTCTTTAAAATTTAAGGAATAAATATGTGCAAAAAACCCTGCGTGGGACAGTCCTGAGGCAAATCAAGATGTGACAGCAGAGAGCAAATAAAACATCAAGCTTCCATCATGCAGTTTTTCCAAAAGAAATAGCTTTTTCTGAGGAAATACAATCTTAATTGTTTGCAAAGACAGAAATGGTTGCCTGGTGCCAACCTGAGGCCTTTTCTATTACAGTAACTTTCCTGGCTGTCAACAGCTTTTCCCTCCTGTCCACTCTATTCCCAGCAATTATTGGACATTCAGAAGGGCAAATAAGGCAGTTAAGATGCTCCAGGGCCTCATGGCTCAACCTTACAATCACCTCTGCAACACCTCTAGTTATACAGCCTTCTGACATACTGTAATCAGCCATGATTGCAACTATAAATCGTAGCAAATAGACCCTACCAGAACATGAGAGCTCCCTTCTGGCTATCACATAAAAACCAGTATGGCCCATCCGTCTAAACCCTCCCACAGTTCATTTCACCATGCAGTACATATCCTTCATCTACGTCAAACACAGAAATGTGAGGGAGGCTGTTTAGTGCTGCTTGTAAGAAGAGACCATGTTGACTGGCAAGGGAAATTGTTAAGAATTCACAGCAGCAGAGCTGTGAACGGTGAAGGCTGAAATGCTGCCCAAGTGACGTTGTAATGTCAAGTCACCGGCGTTCTCAAGCGGTGGAGTACTGCTCATCTCAAGGAGCTCATAAAGCTCCGTTGCTCAAAATACACCAGTGCAAGATACAGTGACAAGAACTCCTTCCTAAGTTCTCCAATCATTAGCTCAGGCCCAAACTTACTCTCATCTTTCTCTGACACCTCAAGCTAATGTTCACATCATGAAGAACTCCGAAGGTGTGCAACTAGCATGCTTTTCCAATGGAACGGGTTAAGAGTCAGATTTAATCAATCTCTTTTTTTTTTTCCTGAATTTTCCGAACAACATACAGCTTATTGAGCCTAAATAACACCATGAAACATATGCAAGGTTATTAAAACTATTTTGCAAGCAGAACTTGCAGTAATGAATATAAGTAATGTTCATAACTTTGACTATCTCATTTGCATTCAGGATTGAATGAAGCACACAGGTAAATTATAATAGGATTTTTCTTATTCAGGCTATGGATCACAAAATTGCAAAATTCTTGATATATTTTTCATTAAAGAATGAATGAGAGTTGTTCTTTGAATTTGCAAATGTCATGTAGCTCCACGGGAAAGTTAAGACCTGGATGTGTCAGAGTTCACACTCAAAACCAGCAAATGGTTTTGTTTTAATCACACCATTAATTTGTTCTGTGTCAAGCTGAGATATTGCCTCCACTTTCCTTAGAGGGAGCTATGAAACAAACTAATTCATGTTTACAGAGCACTTTGCAGAGGGTTCATCTGGCTAAATGTCAGCTCGAGAGAGGGTAATAACAGAGACTCTCATTCAGTTAGACAGAGAGAGATTCAAATACAGGTGCTTCTAGGAAAAGATTAATCTCATACTAAAATAGACGTCGAAAGTGCATGTTTTCCTCCATTGACATAAAAAGAGCTTTGGATGCTCAGGCTGCATGTTAAACACACCTAGAAAAGGTCTCAAGATGGGGAGATAAACCCCACGTTAGATACTCTTTTGCCAATCGAAGCCCATGAGGTAACGGACACTTCAGTTGCTGAAAGTTTTCAATAGCCTCACAGAAAATGTGGCATCGGGCCATACACTAAGAAAGAAAGAACTGTGCTGAGGATTAGACACATCTCTCCTAATTTTAGCTGTCTGAAAAGGAGGCATCTGATGTACGCAGGTTGTTTTGGTTCCCTTGTGGGTCAGTGGAGAAACATGGGGGTCTCCAGGAAGGCGACTCATCGCATCTGTCTCAGGCCTATCTGCAGACAGGTCAAATCACTATTTCACAGTGTCTAACTCCTTCCACTCAGCAGAAAGGGAGCACATACAGACAGACATTTTCAGACTGCTGAAGTTAGGTGAGATATATTCCATATTCCATTCCATATTCATAGGGAATGTTATTCATTTTGTGCACTGACTGAGGCAGAAGTAGAGAAAAAAAACTAACTAATCACACATAATTTATATTTACACGATTTCATTTGCATCCATGAATGAATAAAAGTTGCAAATTTTTAAATTCAGACCAGGAATATCACAGAATCACAGAATGTTAGGGATTGGAAGGGACTTCAAAAGCTCATCCAGTGCAATCCCCCCGCTGGAGCAGGAACACCCAGCTGAGGTTCCACAGGAAGGTGTCCAGGCGGGTTTGAATGTCTGCAGAGAAGGAGACTCCACAACCCCCTTGGGCAGCCTGTTCCAGTGTTCTGTCACCCCTACTGAGAAGAAGTTTCTTCTCAAATTTAAGTGGAACCTCTTGTGTTCCAATTTGAACCCATTACCCCTTGTCCTATCATTGGTTGTCACTGAGAAGAGCCTGGCTCTATCCTGGTGACACTCACCCTTTACATATTTGTAAACATTAATAAGGTCACCCCTATCTTCATTTTGCTCTCCTGACTATTTATTCTAAGTCTCCTTAAACAGATAACACTATATTTCTAAGCAGAAGAAGAAACAAGCAAACCCAAAATATAGTCATTTGAGATGAGAAATTAGTTAAGACAGATTCATAGGGACTGGAAAGAAGACACCTAGGGAAACATCCAAATAAACTTGTGCTTTGAAGTAACCTCTAAAATTATTTCAGCTGAAGGACAAGAAAATATATATACTTGTTATTATTATTCTTACTTCCTGTGCTTGGAAGAACTTTGGGTTGAGTATGTTCCCTTGTTGACTTTAGGACTGGAAGTGGGATTGTGAGTGAGACAGCATGATGCTTTTAATTTAGTCTTGAAATACAATGTTAATCTAAAAAAATATTTGATGCTGTAATAATTTCTCCAAACTTGAACAAGATTTTTCACCTGGCCCTGTCTGGCTGCTACCTGCAGTGGAAACATCTCACTTAGATCTTTCCCCAAGCATTTAGTTGTACAGCATTTCTGGGCCAGAGTGACAGTAGAAATATGAGCTCTACATTGTTTTTCCCATCACCAAGGAGGGAACACTCTGTCAGTGCCATAGTGAAAATGAGATCCTACACGTAGCTTCCCATTCTTCTCCACAAGTGAGATCGGATGGAATATACCTGCCTGAATGAGCAAGGACAAAACTACTGTTACTACCCAGGTGCTGCACCATGCTTGAGGACAGGATGAAAGGGTGGGACTTTCCTGTTTCTCAGTTGCTTTGATTTAAAAAGAGGCTTTTTGTGTACAACGGCAGGTGTGGTTTCCCAGTCAGCTTATAAACTATTTAATCAGTAATGCTATAAATGTGGTGATTAATAAGATGAATAATGCTCTTTGATCATAAGCCTCCTACTTCATTATAGCTACTAAAACAATATGGGGCCACTGAAACCCTCTAACATGATTACATCTGCTGAAAAACAGCACGCTCTGGTCCATTAAAATTAAAATAGTGACCTGAAAGAGAAACTTAGATTCCTAACAGCATACTTGGCTTGAAAAGCAATTTCTTATGCACTGCTCTGCTGATCAAACCAGCCGAATGTCTGTTTACTTGCAAATAATAACTGCTTTACAGGAAGCAGCCCATTTTTCCAGAATCAGAAAACACACCCAGATCTGCCAGTTACAGGGAAAAGATGGACAAAATTTGGCACTGGACAATGCAATCAGATTCTCTTTTACAGGAAAGATGTCCATTCTGCACCAAATCACACCCTAAAGCACGGCCAAAGGATGATCAAACAGCTTTGTACTTGTCCAGTGCTTCCATGACATTTGTTTCAAGATAATTTTTGTCAAGACCAGACTAAAGGGGCCATGGTTGGTTGCCCTGAGTACGAGCTGGATTTCTGCCTGGCTCCATTAAGGATCTGATATGAACAGCAAGGTGGCAGCTAGTGCGCGTGTTGAGACTTTCCTGTCTGTCTGGAGTTCTGTGTCCAGTTCAGGGCACCCCAGTTCAAGAAGGACACGGAATTACTGGTGGGAGTCCAGCGGTTGCGAAGATGATGAGGTGTCTGGAGCATCTTTCTTATGAGAAGAGACTGAGAGAGCTGGGGCTGTCCAGCCTGGAGAAGCTGAGAGGTTATCTTACCAATATTCATAAATATCTCCAGGGTGGATGCCAAGAGGATGGACCAGACTCCTTTCAGTGGCGCCCAATGACAGGATGAGGGGCAATGGGCACAGACTGAAGCAAAGGAGGTTCCATCTGAATACGAAGAGAAACTTCTTTCCATTGAGGTGCCAGAGCCCTGGACTAGGCTGCCCAGAGAGGTTGTGGAATCTCCTTCTCTGGAGGCATTCAAACCCACCCGGACACCTTCCTGTATGACCTGCTCTGGTGAACCTGCTTTAGCAGATGTGTTGGATTAGATGATCTCCAGAGGTCCCTTCCAGTCCCAGCCATTCAGTGATTCTGTGTTCTATGATCAGGGGAAAAACAAAACAAAGAAAAACAAACAAACCAATGACACCATCGCATACTAAAACAGCACCCAAATCCAGAAAAACAGAGCAACAAAGGGAAGTTTTTATAGCTAGAAAACACAGCAGTGCACAGATTTGGCAAGTCTTCTCAAAGTAGGACAGAGCCATTAACTTCTTCAGACTGAAGAAACCTTCTGAGAAAACCCTCTTGCTTTGCATGCCCCAGGAGCCCAAGATAACACTTACAAGGGGAACCACTGGGCTACTTTTAATCGCAAAATTTTCTGGTGAGACAATGGCCTGGAGGGGCACGTGGAAAGCAGGTCAGAAAGGAATCATGAAAGGCACTGGACATCTGTGCCTCAAGTGATATGTCCAGAATATATTTATTATGGATGACTTCCAAATGTAAGCACTAATAGAAAACAAAGCAGCTTTTGCAGGAAATTCTCCATACCCCATTCTTTCTTAAACTCTCAGCTGAATTATCAGCCTTGTCAACATATTGATGGAGTATCACCAATAGCCAAGGTCAGGGAGGTTGTCATCAGCTACTGGTTCTCTGGCACTTCTGAAAATAGCAATCTGTATTGCCTGTGATAAAACAGCATCTGTTACTTTTACTAGAGGGAGGTCAATAGCAATAAACTTTATGGTAGACTAGAGGAGTGTATAAATTCCTAGGAAGGATAGTATCACTTGGGAGTCTTTCAGCAAATACAAGATCTTATGAATTTTCTTGCCTAATGTTTCTGCAGTCTTGAAAGTTAAGCTTTCATGTGTTGCCTGTGGTCACAAGGAAGAGCCTGCACATTCACTGCATCCTGAACACTCCTTTCGGTTCCTCCTATATTATACGCAAGGCTATTAACACTATAAGGAGCCCTCTTTTTTGTTATTAATACCTGTCTTAGTTATTTTCTGTGCTAATATATAATTTTAAAATATCAGAAAAAAAATATTATCATATATTCTAAACTTAAATAATGTGTTTAACCAGTAATTAATTATCTGAAGTCAGAGTGTAGATGGGGGTATGATTTTTCTTCTGCTGTGTCTAAAACTTTAGCATCCTTAACTTCCACAATGCTCTAGGCTGAAAACAGCTGTTTCTGGACAGGCAAGATGTGTCTCAGTCTAGACCTGGGATAGAAGCATCCAAATCCTGAAAGGGAGACCTAGTCCTTTATTCACTGTGTGTTGTTGTTATTATTAAAGCAGACATCATTTGCTACAGCATTTTTGCTGTTCCTGACATTCCTTCCTCCGCAGGAAAGGAAATCCGGTAAGAGTTGACAGAGCACCAGAATAATTAGGGATATTTTTAAGTGCTCACTAAGTCTCCCTATCCAATGCTCTTCCACCACATTAAAATTACTTACACGCATATCAGTATAACACTGCCCCAACCATAGGTTGCTCTTGGCAACAAGAAACAGCATTTAGGAGGGGGTGAGGTTCACAGTGATGCTACCAGCCTTCAATGTCCTAGACTGTCTGACCTGCTAGCAGGAGGAAAAAGAAGCCCTTTTCCTCTTCCTTAATGACCAGCTGCTTGTGTTGGTGACCCATCTCTGATGACAACACTTGGGTCAAAGTTAAAGCCACGAGACACTGAATCTTCACATTGTCCCAACATCCTTGTAGGGCACACAGGTGTCACTTGTCTGCTCATGATAAGGCCAGAGTCCTGCAGTTCAGATACTGTTCAGAACTGTCTCATTGTGAACGATCATAAAAAGGGTTTGAAAGGAAGACTTCTGCTGGACTAATTTTTTAGCTGTCTGTGGCTATTGGAAGAAGTGATTTCCAAAGACTTCTAATGGATAAGGATTCTGTCTTCTTGCACTTTTTTATTCCCCTTTTTAGTTCATCTCTCCAGCAAAGACAGAAAAAGAAGCAGCTTATTTTTACATGGATAATTCATCCCACATCCAACACTCTCAGCTTAACAGTTTGATTCAGCATCATTAGCCAGTAATGGTTATCTGACTTATTCCCAAAGCATTAAGGACTGCACCTCTGAAGGAACAAACCACAGAGATTTACTGACTGCTCTCCAGCCCTGCATGCAGTAGTGTGGTGACTAAAGGGGCTGTACAAGTCATTAAAAAAATTAATTTGCTATATTTTACAAGAAGATTGCAAGTGAGTTTTGCAACTATGAAATTTTCTTAAGCCTATGGATTAAAGGGCCTCAAGAGTGCTTTAAAGACATTCTTGCTCTTAACCCATTGCCTTTTCTTGACATAGATTTTATGGTTGGGACTTAAGGAGCACTTCATGCTGGTCTGACTTTCTTCTAACCAGATCCACCAGACTTCAGTGAGGAGAGCAGCTAGGAGCTTAAGCTAATAATGAGGCTTTATTGAAGCACAAAGCTCTTACACCAGCATTAAGAAGATGTCTTCCAGCAAGCCTACTACCTTCTAGGTGGTACTCATTTTCACCAGGGGCCACATCAGCCTCATGGTTGCCTTCAAAGGGTAGAATGTAATTTTGGGACTGTATAAATGTAGGAGTAGTTATATGAAAATGAGTTTGACACTCCTGCTTTAGATGGTCCGAGTTTTATAACAACAATAAACCCTACATAGGGATTAATGCACTATACAGCACTTGGTACCCTTACACAGAAAGATAACATTTCAGGAAAGATAAAAGGGATATAAAACCAGTAAGAAAATTAGTCCAAAGAGACAGCATGAGGCAGAGAGAGAGACAGGTCAAAACCACAGGCAAATAATTGAATACACAGCTATAGTAACCACGCCTGGTGGAATGGGCTCTTGTAATCTAACCATCTAACCCTCAGCCTGCTGTAAAAACAGGAAATAAATACATGCCTACAGCAGTAGCCTCTGAAGCAGCACCTTTCAACACCTGGTCTCATGTTAATCACACACCACTCTATTTGATACATTGTTCTGTTTATCTACATCAGTTCACTCATTTTCTCTTGTCCATTTTCCTCTGGTTTTGGACAGTTGCTAGTGGCATATTGAACAACACTGAAAGCTGGTTTTGACACTGAACTCTTTGCCTCATTACTGAAGGCTTTTCTGTGTTGAAGTCATTCTCCATTTTCTCAGTGATGGACATTTGGCTTAGTGCCACAGGCCCTCTTTCAGTTCCTTTCCTGCTCCAGTGATTTACAAGATTAAACAGACGTTCATTATGCCTTTGATGTCCTTGTATGCCAGATAGGCTTGCACCAGCTGAACTTACCAGGACTATTTGTATTAGGTTCTGATTTTAATTAGTTCCTCTATTTTGAAGTTCTCTTTTGAGTTCCTCAAGCCCTTAAGGTGTTCTGTGTTCCTCTGGAAAGCCATAAAATGGCATAACTGCAAACTCATCACTTGGAACAGCAGTGGGGAGGGAAAGACTCTGCATTTCTCTGAATAAAGGTTTTGTTGGTAGCACCCAAGAGGACTTTATGCATATAGCTGAGAAAAATGACAATGGATGAGTGTTTATGAAAGCCAAGTGTCAGGACTGAGGAGTTCAACATAACTAGCAACAATTCTTACTGCTTGCTCATACAATTAATATTATTTTTAGAGTAAGAAAAGCTGTTTGAGGAAAAACAGCTTACTAAGATATAATCTACTAAATTCTCCTTGTAATGTCATTTGGGCTATAGGAAAACCCTACCAAGATGTTATTAATGAAAATAAAAATAATCCCATTAATTTTAAGTAGAGGCCTAAGATAAAAGCAGGTAGGGATTGCTCTCTAAGAGACTGTGGTGATTGCTTTATGCCTGATGATCATCAAATTACACCCACAGGTACACCAAAACCTGCCCCCAGTTGTCATCAGAGACTGTTCACATCAGACAGACTGATTTAACTGCAAGTGTCAGGAGGATTTTATTAAAATGGTATATGCTCATTCTTCCCATCATATGTGCACAATGGCCAGAAGGTCCTATCCCCCTTGTCACAGAAAAATGTGAAAGCAAAGTGACAGTGCCGCAGCCCAGCAAAGCTTCATTCTTCTGCCTCATGTCCATCCATGTCACAGGTGCATTCAGTCCTGCCTACACAGGTACAACACAGCACATGGAGCGTGGCTGGTGTCTGCACAAATAACCAGCTTCACCTTCGCTGCATGTGTGCAGCCTTTGCTGGTGACCACCGTGTCCGTGCACCTACTGTCCAAAGACAGTGAGCCGTTTCAAATCTCTGCAGCTATTCATAGATTTCCCACTTGACTCCCAGGGGCTTCCCAAGGAGACTATGAGAGGTACAAAGTGCAAAGGGAGGGCAAAATGCCCGTCACACAGGCACCACAAAAACACTTTTGTCCCCCAGAGGACATCGGTCTAATGTGCTCATTCTGCAAGTTCAACAGCCTGGACACTCCAATTTCCTTCTGCTACCACGTGTTTTAGTGGGCAAATATAAATAGTCCCAGGGATATTATAATTAGCTGGTGAGTCACCGGCATCTCCGGAATGCGAACCCTGTGCTGCAAACCACAGGACTCTGGCGACATGCTGACAGTTAAAACCCAGCCGCTGCAGTCTATAATTGTAGGGTGCTGGTTTTACAACCAGTGCCTCTACCGTAAAATGTTCAGACTTCCTTTACAGAGCTACAGAATAACACGGAGGTCATAAACATACTGGCATTTTGCTCATTTGTACATGGAGGTTTCCAAGATGGAGAAGAAAGTTGGTTTCTCAAGGCTGAGGTCAACCTGTGGTACAACCCATAAGGAAATTTCTCCTGTTCTTGATACACACAGCCTTTGCAACTAATTAGGAGCCAAGAGTCAGGGCTTTTATGTTTCCTTCTTGCCCCATTAGCACCATCCAGTGTGGGATGTATAATGTGATGTAGTAGTTGGAAGTATCACTCCCTAGGGTTAATTTCTCTTAGCACTTTATGGAAATCTTTTCAGGCCATTCTTTACTTCTGTGGCAGATTGCCCCTGAAAACAGCAGTCGATATCTGTTGCGGCGTGTTAACTCTTCCAGCAGATAATGTTGAGGATTAAAGCTCAACCCATTTTTAATTCTAGGGATCATCCAGATTTCTGCAACCAAATCCCATGTCCTGCAGGTCTAGATTAAAATATGAACCATTCAAATGTGAAGTTTTAAAACTTCAAAAAGTATAATTCATTTTCAATAAGTTTCCTGCATTGTTTTGATGCAATATAATGATTCATAAGAACACACAAAGAGCACACCTTCAGGGTACAAAATGTTATCATTGTGTTTTTCTGCCTGGTCATGATTAATAGCAAGCCATGATCCTTTGTTAAAAGCTGATGGAACCAAAATGACAGTTCAGCAATATAAAAGGTATTAAGTATTACAACTGGGGTTTTATTTTGAATGCTTCGGGGCAGATGAGTTAAACCCTCTTTTGTCTTCATTTCTCTAGTTGATAAAAAACAAGCAAACAAAAAAACTACAAAAAAAATACAAATATGGTACCCACAAGGATGCTTAAGAACTTTGTTTAAATAATCAGTAAGCATTGCTTCAAGATATCAAACTTTCTAGAAGAGAAACAGTGTTTATCCTGATACTCTAACCAGATTTCTTGCTTTCTTTCAAAATTCTTTGTGTGACTTCTAATGCATGCAGCAACATTTATATTCTCAATTTACATGTTATGAACCATTAAGCATATGCTGCTTCACTTTACTGCCAGAATTTGCATCAGTAGTAAAGCTGCCTATATATTCTTAACTCATGTGATCCTGTTTCACTGCAGTAGCCCTTACTGAATGCTACAGCTAGTGATTTTTTATTAAAATGCTATAATATCAGAGGCTCACAGAGTACAATCCTCTGCTATGAAAGCACTCGTGATTATCCATCGCTGTTAATTTGTCTCTATTACTACTCGTTAACCACTTGTTCCAGTGCTTGATATCTCTGCCAGTTTGAAACCTTGCTCTGATGTCTTGAATGTATCTCTTAAACAGTTGATACTCATTTATTATTATACTTTTCGTCCTTTAGCTTGAGTGACTCCCCTATCTCCCTTCTGCTATTTCCCTCCTCTATTTGCAGAAATAAATAGTATGTCCCCTTTCCACCTACACACTGCAAGATTAACCAAACCCAGTTTTTAAATCTCCTGTTTGAAAATATTCTCTCTGGCTCCTGAATGCAACAGTAGCTCCTCAAGTCTGAATCCATCTTTCCTGAGCTAAGAAGGTCTAAGTATATTTTTCCAGATAAGCTATAACGAAAGCCATGTCCACTCTCATGAATTCTTCCCTATCTCTACAAGACCTATTTTACCTTGTCCAAAATTGTCCTTTGCCTTTTCTCCAGCTGTACAGCACCGTGACTTACAAACCTCTGCTGACTAAGACACTATCATTTTCCAGAGTATGAGTTTATAGCACAAAGTACTGTTGTTGATCCATAAGTATCATAACAGGCCTTTTAAACTAGTAGTCTCAAGTCAGTCGGAAAAATTCCCAGTTTCTTGAGGCCAACCAGTTCCTCCTTCAAGGATATTCCAATCCAAATCTATACAGTGGTAACTCACAGAGAAGATCAGACCTAAATCTGGATTAGACCTAAAACTGAAGAGTTCCAGCACTGTCTGCCCTCTGGTTTGTTATTCTCCCTCCTAGAAACATCATCATTATCTTCCTGCTAGCGAGTTCCTAGCTCATATTACAACTTTCATCAATATACTTTTTCACTGCGGCAATGATTTTCAACACAGTACTCAACAAATGCTTGTTGAAGTCCAGATACATGAGATTTGCTTAGTTCTCTTTGTCTAAAGAAAAAAAGAAGCAAACAAACAAAAGGCAAAAGAACAAAATATTTAGCTTTTTTTCTTACCTCTACTAGAGTAACTCAATTCATATTCACTTAACTTCAGACACAGACTTAGAGGTAGCAGGTCATGCTGTAACTCATATACAGGTAGGATATACAAGAAAGGGCTGGCATTGGTTATGTTCTGTGTAAAGGAATTGCCTGTGACATCTACTGGTGTATTTCACACAATAAAAATATAAGAAAAAAATCCCCAGAAATACTTTTGTCCCTCTTACCTTCAGTTCTAATGTTGTGTCCCTGTCTGAGAAAATGAAGAGGTGTTTTATCTGAGAAGCCTTTTAATACTGTAGTCCCTGTCCCCAAAACGAAATGTACTGCAACTTGCACTCCACGGGGCTGCACTTTGCATCTGTCTAGAAACAAGCTTGTACAAGATGTACCTACGAAGTTCTGTGTTAGGAGCCTGCTGGGCAAGGATCAATTTTGGTTGTCATTAGGCTTTCAGTGGAGCACAAAATACAGGTGTTAGCTTAAAATTGTTGAACGTATAAGGACCTGGATAGTAGAGGAACAGCCCCCCCAGTGCTGTCTCTGGTAAATTCACAAAAATTCCAGAGCTGAACAGCTCTGACAAGTGTGAGGGAGCAGGAGGCAGGCTGCTTCTCAAAATTGAAATGTAGCCCTCTTCAGGACAGAATGGAAAAGCCTTTCAGCCAGAACTAGCAGCAAAACACATGCTTTTGGATGATGAAACACAGCATACTAAGCCAACAGAAATATTCCAGTTACTTTAACTGGAAGAGGGCAATGATTTTCTGTTGGATTTGTATTCAGGGTCCCATGGTCTTCAAAAAGTGCTATAAGGTATGTAAGGAGTACCTAAGGAGTGGAACAGCATTTTAGTCCTATACTGATCCATCTCCAGCAGCATAATGACCTTGAGCAACCTCAGAATTTCCATTCAACTTTTTCCAGAGAAGAGACAAACATTTTCCTAATCAACAGGAACAGGAAAAGAAAGAAATCATTGTCACACTATGTAAAACTAGTCAGGAGCCTTCTACAAATCCTCTTATACTGGTGAAGAAGGACAAGGCACACCACTTCAATCAAAGGTCCTAAATACGAAGCCCATCTACAAGAAGAGATGGAACGAGGATCTGGGGAGCTACAGATGTGTCAGTCTTCCCTGTGTCAGGGAAGGTCATGGAGCAGGACATCATGACTGACATCACACGACATATACAAGAAAACTAAGTGATCAGGCACAGTCAGCATGGGTTTATGAAAGGCAAGTCCTGTTTGACCAACCTGATCTCCTTCTACAACAAGGTGACCCACCTAGTAGATGAGGAAAAGGTGGTGGATGTTGTGTCCTTAGACTTCAGTAAAGCCTTTGACACCATTTCCCACAGCATTCTCCTGGGGAAGCTGCAGCTCATGGCTTAGATGATTGTTTTCTGTGATGGATAAAGAACTGGTTGGAGGGCCGGGCTCAAAGTGTTGTGATGAACAGAGCCAAATCCAGTTGGCAGCTGGTCATGAGTGGTGTTCCCCAGGGCTCAGTATTTGGGCCAGTTCTGTTTAATCTCTGTATCAATGATCTGAATGAGGGGATCGAGTGCACCCTCAGTGAGTTTGCAGATGACACCAAGCTGGGTGGGTGTGTTGATCTGCTGGAGGGTAGAAAAGCTCTACAGAGGGATCTGGACCAGCTGGATCGTTGGGCTGCTCAACAAGGCCAAGTGCCGGGTCCTGCACTTGGGTTACAACAACACCAGGCAGTGCTACAGGCTTGGGGAAGAGTGGCTGGAAAGCTGCATGGCAGAGAGGGATCTGGGGGTGTTGATTGACAGTGGCTAAACATGAGCCAGCAGTGTGCCCAGGTGTCCAAAAAGGCCGCCAGCATCCTGGTTTGTATCAGGAACAGTATGGCCAGCAGGACTAGAAAAGTGATTGTCTCACTGTACCCGGCACTAGTGAGGCCTCACCTTGAATCCTGTGTTCAGTTTTGGGGCCCTCATCATAAGGACACTGAAATACTAGAGAGAGTGCAGAGGAGGGTGATGAAGCTGGTGAGGGACCTGGAGCACAAGTCTGATGAGGAGCAGCTGAGAGAACAGGGGCTGTCTAGCCTGGAGAAAAGGAGGTTGAGGGGAAACCTTATTGCTGAAAGGAGGTTGTAGCATGGAGGTGGTTGGTCTCTTCTCCCAAGTAGCAAGTGATAGGACAAGAGGAAATGGTCTCAAGTTGTGCCAGGAGGGGTTCAGATTGGATATTAGTAAAAACTTCTTCACAGAAAGGGTTGTCAGGCACTGGAACAGGCTGCCCAGGGCAGTGGTGGAGTCACCATCCCTGGAGGGGTTTAACAGGCATATAGATGATGTTCTTAGGGACATGGTTTAGTGCCAGAGTTAGGTTAACGGTTGGACTCGATGATCCTGAGGATCCCTTCCAATGAAAATGATTCTATGATTCTAAATAATAGAAAATATTGTTATTTAGTCTCTGCATGGTATGGTGAATGTTTAGACCTTACAGTGAACAGAGGTTCCCTGGGTCAAATAAATTTCAGACATATGCTGTCAGTTTAACCAGGGGAGAAGACTTGTTGCAATAAAGGAAATTCTGATTAGGTACTAGGGAAGAAAAAAAGAATTAGTGTGATAGTGACCAAACTGGAACAGGTACCCAGAGGACTTGTGGAAAGCCCATCTTTGGAGGTACTCAAAACTCAACTGTATGAGGCCCGGAACTACCTATTCTAACTTCAAAGTGGAATTACCTTTGAAGTAGGTCCTTCTTTAAGTACAAGGTTAGACAAGTTGTTTTCTATAGGTCCCTTCCAACCTGGAATATTCTACAGATCTAAGACTGCAAAGACATCTTTTAAGCTAAAATGCTGAATACTGATTTTCTGTCTAGGAGGGAAGTGGGATTTGAAGTTAAAAGGAAAAATAAGTCAAAAACTTAAGGTAAGTGCCAAAGTAGATACATATATAAATATGTATTTGCATATATCTACACCTCACTCTTCTCAAAACTTTTGCACCAGACCTGAAGTGTGATGTTTGTGCTTTACACTGCTCAACAGAATATACATTTTGAAGTCAGATAAAATAATGGAGGATACTAATTAGCACAGGAATTAAAATTCTACTCAGATAAACACAGACGAGACATAGACAGCCATTTGCAACATCTTCTAGAAAGGATCACAGGTGATATCTGAGGAGGGACACAATCTTCTTATTGATTTTGAGCCGCAGCTTCCACTGCGAATAGGTTCATTCAGAATCAGTAGGGCTATTTGCTGCAAACAGCCCAGTGACAGGAGAACTGTCAGAACAGGTTGATGAGAGACCTAGCAATAGGCCACAGTTGAAAATGGGTGTTTGGGGATTACAAGTTTGGGTCTAATAACTAGAAAATGTGTTACCTCCAAGTATTATTACAAGCTTAGTTGTAACCAGGTTGCAGCCAAAATAAGCTGCCTATAGGCAGCACAGTTGGAACTGATATTTTGTACAGGCAGTGAAAATCCCCCAAAGGAAAAAAAAAAAAAAAAACAAAACTCTGAGCAAGTAGCAGAGCTGTCAAACCTTGACCATTTCTGCCCATAATTGAGCTGCAGAAGAGCCTCCAGCCTCCCACTGAAGTGACTTATGTTCTTGGGTCAGCCACAGATATTCCCAGTACATCCTTGATGGGCAGGTTTTCTCTGCCAACAGCTCAAACAGTCTTGGGGGGCTAGAAAAGAGGTGCAGCCCACTCACATATCTGACAGATTAAGTCCTTCAGCTGGCTGCAAAGATACATTAGAACTCAAAGAAGAGCAGAGGTATTATCAGACTGAGCTTCCTCTTGATTTTTCACCAGCGTTTCAGAAAACTTCTTGGTACTTCTTACATTTTCTTTTTTCTTTTCTTGTATTTTTTTTTTTTTTTAATATACATATATATAAGCACTTATTCAACGGTAATTACCATTGTCCTTGGAGGTCCCACAGCAATCACAGATTAAATAAAAGGAAATCAAAACTGACTGAATGTGGAGTGGTAAAAAAAAAAAAAAAGTCATTTCCAAGGCTTATTGCATTCCTCTTTCTACCACACTAAGCTCTATTGGCTTTTTAATTTGCTGTCATATCAAAAGAAAGCTCATGATTAATTTGCTATCAACTGTCAACAGATAACTCTTTCTGAGCCCTGCAGTTTCTAATGTACTTTTCTACCACTGGATATGTGTTGGATTAAGAAAATGCCAACTAGGTGTAATGAATCAGAGCATCACACTAGAAAAGCACAGCTATACTGTTTCAGTTCCCAAATATACAACAGAAATGTCTCTTTACCTGGAATCTCATCCGTCCCTCCATTGGTGTGTTTGAATCGATCTCCTTCCACGTGGACATTTGGACACAGAACATCTGGAAAGCAGAAGAACCGGTATAAAATTATCACAGGTAAACACATCATTTTGGAAGCTACAGTACTAACAAAAGCTGATCTCTTGGGTTTTGTTCAACATTTGCACAGGATCTCACAGCAGTAACTGTTTACTTCTCTCTGCATGCCCTAAACACCCTTCTCCCCCTACCCTATCCCCTAATCACAAACTGGGCAAGGGACCCAATACACTGTAGTCTAGTTATGAACCACTTTTTGCTGACTGGCCAGCCAAGAAACCAAACAGAACAGATGGTTTGAGCCTTTCACTCAACGAGGACATTGTGGCAGGATGCAACCCCTCCCTTTCTTCCCCTCCCTCCTTCATCATGGACATCATGCACATCTCCCTCTCTCTTTGTTTGAGGCTGACAGCTTCTTTTGTTTGGCCCCAGAGCACCCGGACCAGGGCCATTAGGAGAAGGGAGTACCGAGGTGCCAGTGAGCCGCTGGGCACCTGCGGCCAGTGTGGGGAATGTTGGGAGGCTTCAGGGGCACCCACAGCCAGTGTGGGGGTGCAGAGAAGCTTCTAGAATGCCTACAGTCAGGTCTAATCAGCCAGTATAAAATGGGACTCTCGTCGAGACTCTGCCCATTGTCGCAGGTCTCTCGGAGCACGAGCTCAGCCACTGCCGCCAGGAGCCACAGCCCCCGCCCCGCTTCCCGGGACTGAGACTCCACTTGCCCTGCCACCACTCATAGGATTGCGAGTACATATATATATTCCGTGCACATTTGCACGTGTACTTTCCGTACTCACTACGAGTACGTGTATCCCTTTAAAATAATCTCACACCGTGTCCAGGCAAGTGTGTATTCGTCCCGGACTCAGGGCCGGCTCCGGCATTGTTTTGGTGAAGCCATGTGCATGCACTCTGTGGACCGCCTGTTGTATTAGTTGCTGCCCCTTAATAATTTTCCTCAACTGATATCCAAACCTGTGTTTAAGTCACTTTTGGAATGCTAAAACCCTGTTTCTCACCGGTTTAATAAAAGTTGTTTTGGACCCTACTGTCCCTTAAGATAACCTCGGGGTGCCTCCGTGACAGACACCACTCTGGGTTTTTCACTAGCCTGTACATCTACATGAAAGACACAAAAACTTAAGAAAATTGAAAATACTATTCCACTCCCAGATGTGTTGGAATTTCTGAAGGCCCAGCTGACATAGGTATGTTGCCCAAACTTTTTAGAAAGGGCAGCTCCTACTCAGAAAAACCTCAAACCAGGAGTGCTAAGACAGGAAAAGGAATCCAGAGCATAAAACAATGAAGTGACTTTAGTCACACCAAGGTCCCATCACAGGCCAGTACCAGACACAAAAAGTGAAGTCCACTCTCCTGTATCATATTGTCTAACATGTGATTCTCCTGTTAACAATCCTCCAGGACCATGACTCTTTCTGTCTCTGCTCCTTGAGTCTGTTCAAGCAGAAAGCAGCATTAAATATCACTAAAACTTTGAAGAATATTCACCCCTACACACAGGTTTCAAAAAAGTCATTAAAATACCCAGTCTTGTCAGCTGTTTCTCATGCTCCCAATTACTGTCAACACAATCACAGGTAAATGCTTTTCTGCAAAGAACTGTCTACTTATCCACTCCTTTCCTGCCATATCTCTGAAATAACATTTATTCATGTTTTGTTTTCCCAGATTGATAAGTAATTGCATACTTGTTAACAATGGGGACAGGTAGTTCAAGGAATCCGTTTAACGAGA
Source organism: Patagioenas fasciata (assembly GCF_037038585.1). Taxonomy (NCBI): domain Eukaryota; kingdom Metazoa; phylum Chordata; class Aves; order Columbiformes; family Columbidae; genus Patagioenas; species Patagioenas fasciata. The sequence goes on along the minus strand of NC_092521.1, from coordinate 6,683,278 downwards.
ATATAAAAATGAGCCTCTGACTTTTTGCCACTTGCACAGCCTCAAATTTATGTCCTTTATCTTATTTAAAGAACAGTCAGGTGAGGAGAGCCAAGTAGAACACATGCAAATACCCATATCCTGTGCAGTTGCAATACTTATCTTGATGCCTTCTTTGCTTCCGTCTTTATTACTAAGACTGGCCTTGAGGAATCCCAGACCTTGGAGGTAAGAGAGAAAGTCTGGAAGAAGGAAGACTTTCCTTTGTCTGAGAGGATCAAGTTAGAGATCATTTAGGCAAACTGGACATCCATAAATCCATGGGCTCCGATGGGATGCATCCACGAGTACTGAGAGAGATGGTAGATGTTATTGCTAAGCCACTCTCCATCATCTTTGACACTCAAGTCTTCAAGAAGGACAACCCAGGAAACTGCAGGCCAATCAGCCTCACCTCCATCCCTGGAAAGCTGATGGAACAGCTCATTCTGGATGTCATCTCCAAGCATGTGCAGGAGAAAAAGGTTATCAGGAGTAGTCAACATGGATTCACCAAGGAGAAATCATGTTTGACCAACCTGATAGCCTTCTATGATTGTATGACTGGCTGGGTAGATGAAGAAGAGCGGTGGATGTTGTCTACCTTGACGTCAGCAAGGCTTTTGACACTGTCTCTCACAACATCCTCATAGGTAAGCTCAGGAAGTGTGGGCTGGATGAGTACACAGTGAGATGGATCGAGAACTGACTGGATGGCAGAGCTCAGAGGGTTGTGATCAATGGTGCAGAGTCTGGTTGGAAGCCTGTAGTTAGTGTGGTTCCTCAGGGGTCAATACGGGGTCCAGTCTTGCTTAACCTATTCATCAGTGACCTACATGAAGAGACCGAGTGCACCCTCAACGAGTTTGTTGATGATAACAAACTGGAAGGAAGGGCTGATACACCAGGAGGCTGTGTTAACATCCAGTGAGACCTGTACAGGCAGGAGGACTCAGCAGAGAAGAACATGATCAAGTTCAACAAGGGCAAGTGTAGGGTCCTGCACCTGAGGAGAAACAACCCCAGACACCAATCCAGGTTAGCGGTTGGCCTGCTGGAAAGCAGCTCTGCAGAGAAGGACTTGAGGGTCCTGGTGGACAACAGGTTGACCATGAGCCAGCAGTGTGCCCTTGTGAGCAAGAAGGCCAATGGTAGCTGGGGTGCACTAGGAAAAGTGTGACTAGCAAGTCTGAGGGAGATTGCCCTCCCCCTCTGTTCTGCCCTGGTGAGGCTGCATCTGGAAAACTGCATCCAGTTCTGGGCACCCCAGTTTAAGAAGGACAAGGAATTACTGGAGGGAGTCCAGCGGCTACAAAGATGATGAGGGGTCTGGAGCATCTTTCTTATGAGGACAGACTGAGAGAGCTGGGGCTGTTCAGCCTGGAGAAGAGAAGCTGAGGGGTTATCTTACCAATATTTATAAATATCTCAAGGGTGGGTGTCAAGAGGATGAGACCAGACTCTTTTTTGAGTGGTTCCCAATGATAGGTTGAGGGGCAATGGGCACAGACTGAAGCACAGAAGGTTCTATCTAAACGTGAAGAGAAACTTCTTTCCATTGAGGTGCCAGAGACCTGGACCAGGCTGCCCAGAAAGGTTGTGGAGTCTCCTTCTCTGGAGACATTGAAAACCCACCTGGATGCATTCTTGTGCAATCTGCCCTGGTGAACCTGCTTTAGCAGGTGGGTTGGACTAGATGTTCCTGCTCCGGCAGGGGGATTGGACTAGATGATCTTTTGAGGTCCCTTCCAATCTTTAACATTCTGTGATTCTGTGATCTCCAGGTGTCCCTTCCAACCCCAGCCATTCTGTGATTTTGTGATATGGTAGTTAGTATCATTTCCACCTGGTGTTTAGTACATTATTCCTTCAGTATCATTAATTGTTGTGCTTGCCAAGGAGCAACGAGGGCCAGCTGCTCCCTAAGGGATGGGAAGTCAGGAGTTGAGGGTAACCCAAGCCCAGCCAGTGCCCTCACCAATGGGGCACAATCTCACAGGGTTCTCTGAAGACTTTCTAGAGCAAGCCTACCTTGAATTGTGCATGAAGCTTCATACAAAATCTTGATATAAAAATTGCTGTTCTCAGGAGATTGCCAGCAGGCTCTATATCTCTCCTCCTGGTTTCTGACTCTCAGTGAAAAAAACAAGTAAATAAATAATTCATAAAGTTTGGTTAAACCTAGCAATGAAATCAGATATTTTTTCCTATTTTACTGTGCTAATGAATTTATGGTCTGGATTATCAGCTGCAGATGAGGCACTCGCAGCTCAATGGAAAGAAAGGGGACTGTAAAAGCCATCTCCAGAAGCCTCAACAGTCAATGCAGCAACCCAAAGCAGCTGAACACATTTAGCCACCCCTTTGACACAGCAGTGAGGGAAGCCAGAGAGGGGTTGCTCATGCAAGTTTGTGCTACCCAGGACATTTCAGACTTTCTTTGGAGCAACTTTAGGGCTGTCACTTCTATAGATAATATTCAGAGTAGTCAATTTTTTTTTTTTTACCACACCAGGAACCAATACTGATTGATGCACAGTGTCATTTGTGCTCCCTGATGCCTATTGGTTTCAAAGCCGGGATACTTCATTCAAAACTGCTTATGCCTTGACATTAGAAGTTGAAACCGTGTTGTAGGTGCTCCTCTGTCATTTGGACTTGATGATCTTAAAGGTCTTTTCCAATCAAATGATGCTATGATTCAATGATCAAAGGTCTGCACAACTTCCCAACATATATGCTTTTAAATACATATTGTTTAAAATTACTTCCTTGTCCTTTATGTAATATCCTGTCAATCCTTTGCTTTAATTCCAAATTTTATCAGCAAAGATTTTGCATTTATGTCCATGTGCTTCATGGAAAAATTTAGTAGCACCAGAAATGGTATATATCCCTTTCACATTTGCACTGGAAATGATGACTTTCTACTGACACCTGCTACATGAGATCAGTCAGCTATTAATCCATTGTAGAGTGTTACTTTTTAATGCAAATGTCATTCAACAGACAATAATGATGCCTAAGAACAAATGTATTATATCTAGGCAGTTACCATAACAACGAAACTGTAACTCTCAACAGAAAGAATTTCGTTTTGTTAGAGATTACCTATTTCTCATAAAGTTATAATCCTTGAATAGGAATATCTCATTCCCATTCTGTAATACTTTGTTCACTGGCTTCGACATCAATTATTATTTTTTGTCAGTGAGATTAGGCAAACTGGTCTATAGCTGTACCTATGAATAATTTTTCATTTTTTAATAGTGATACTTTATCATCATTTCAAAGTCCCATAACTAGTGTTGAACAAGGGAGTTATATATTTTCCCAGGTATCTTTCTTCTCTTTTACTATTGTTATTCTCTGGTAGCCTTCATGTAGCCTCCTTTTTCAGTCCTTTTTCACAGATTTCCAAATTGTTCAGAACTGTTTGTGGTTCCCACATCACTAAGAAAACAGAGAATCCACTTCAGCGTTATGGAAGCTTTGGTGTTGACTCAAGGACAACAGTTTTTTACCTGCCTTGCTCCTGGGTTGATCTTTACTGATAACCACAGACACATAGAACTGACAAGAGTCACAGCCACTACTCTGTTTTCCACCTTGTTCCCTCTTCTCCCTCACTCCAGCTTTACAAGGTCCTCTGGAACAGAGGGACATTTGATAAGACATTTGCTGCAGGATCTGCTTAAGTAAAAATGAGTAACAATAGAAAATATTGTGAAATAGTATTGTAGTCCCTATCACTGAATCTGTAAAAGAAATGGACACTGTATCTCTTTCAAAGAGGCATTCACTTGTTTCCAAGAACTAGAGACATTTGCTTATGGAATATTTATCCTGAATGCTTTTTAAAGAGAATGGATCGAGAGCGGCGCTGAGGAGAAGGACTTGGGGGTGTTGGTTCATGAGAAGCTCAACTGGCTCAGCAATGTGCACTTGCAGGCCAGAAGTGGTGATTTAGAGAAGAAACATAGACAGAAACACTTTACCCCAAAGGGCTTTGTATTCTCCAGCAAGAATGCCTTTTCAGGAGATGGCCTTAGCCACAGTCCAATTGTGATCTTTTGAACACATCATTTGAAAGGGAACACACCAAGAACTGATGCAACACATTGGTCACTGAGAAATTCTTACCTAATCTGTGCTATCTTAGCACTGTCTACAAGTGTCTTGCACACTAGTTTTAAGATGGGATGCACCAGCCTTTGGAGATGTGCATCAGATATTGACAGAGCTTTGCAATGGATATGTTTCTTTAAAGCAGATGAAGTTGAGTAAGACAACTCCCATCATAAAAATGCTCAAGAACCTGGAGGAAATGGGGCTCTCTGTCCTGCTACATATGACCCTGACCTCCTGCTCTGAATCCTGCTCATCACTGAATAGGCAAGTTGGTACGTTTGAGCTTCTTGGTTCAAGAAAGCACAATGTAGTTTTCTGAAAGTGATCTAACCACAAATAATACTTTTTTCCTTAAGCAAATCATACTGAGATCAGTTTGATGATAATGAGTGATTCAAACCTCTCTCCTACATATCATCCTTAGACTATTCCCTACTAAAAAATCCTGAAGCTGTCAAACATTTTAAAGTTAAAAGAGACAGTACATCTTACAGAGTATATGCACTGTAGGAGAATGTCCTCAGAACACGTCAGATCAGGAACTTTCATTAGCATTAAATTAACATTAATAACATATTGACATGAAACCGTAATAATAGGGCTGCAGTTTTGGAAAACAGCAATGTGAATGTTCCGATCTTTTATGTCTCTTTGCTTCCAAGCCATTTCAAAGGCAAGTGAAGGTAAAGATACAGAAAAAAAAAAGGAAAGCAATAGAGAAAGGGAAAAGAGGAAAAGAGGGAGGAGAGGGAGATGAAGAGAGAAGGAAGGAAGGAGGGAAGGAGGGAGGGAAGGAGGGAGGGAAGGAGGGAGGGAAGGAGGGAGGGAAGAAGGGAGGGAGGGAGGGAGGAAGGGAAGGAAGGAAGGAAGGAAGGAAGGAAGGAAGGAAGGAAGGAAGGAAGGAAGGAAGGAAGGAAGGAAGGAAGGGGCAGGAAAAGAAAGTGAGAAGATAGAAGTGGGAAAGAGGAGAGGGAAAGGGCTATTTTGACACAGAAGGGTTCATTCATTTAGGGTCTATAAACATACAAATGGAGAAATGATTTGCACTGTAGTGGGCCATTAAATGTGAAACTTCCTTGAAACTGAAGCAAAAGAGATTGAAACCATAAGGCACTTTTCCCTTTCTGACATAATCTGTGGACTAGCTTATACGAGGAGCACATGAAGCACCTCCACCCTCTGTGTGTGTGTCTGCCTGGGGAACGAGCAGTAATTCGGACCCAACGGGCAGGTAATACATAGAGGGGACCTGCAGAGGGCCCACACCGATGGGCTGTGGTGTCCTCCCTCACCCCATGAGTTTATGAATCTCCTGTTCTATTGGTACCATAGGAAGAGCATAATTATGGGAAGAACTGCGTTCTCCATGAGTGCAATCTCTGCAGCTGTTTCCTAAAACATCCTTTTGAAGGCAAATTTGTCACTTGGAAAGTTTGGTTAAAGTCACAGTGTCATCCTACTACATCTTAGGGCTTTCTCTGGAGAAAACTTCCCTGTAAAGCACTAAACACAAACCCCAGTTGCCAGTGCTCCATCCTTTGCTCCTTAGGACTCTGCTTATATAGTTTCTTCATTTTCATTTTTATTCTTTCAAGAAGAAGTAAGCCCTCAGCTGCCAAGGGCTCCTCCAGGAACTTGTGTATAATAAATGCTGAACACGTGCAGCTGTCAAGTTACACAAGAATAAAGTGGAGAGGTGAGAACAGAAACACAAGAAGGCTAAAGCAAACATTATTACCATGTTTCTTTTTTTTTTTTCCAAACTGAGAATTTTAGGATTCCAGAATCTCATCAGCACCCAGTCCATTGCCAGAGATTCAGCTACTCTCCCTGCAATAGAAAGTCTCCACTTTATCTTCAAATGCATGATATTCCCAACCTAAACATTTGCATTTGCTCATCCCTTGACACTGGTCCTTAGCCCACCATAAATTCTACCCATGGATAAGGAAATAACTTGGCAAATGCAAGCCTCATTAAAAGCTGTCTCCCAAAACTTTAAACCAGATTTCAAAATATTTGCCAGGAATAACTATTCTTTAGCCACTATCCAAAGATGATCTCTGACTCTTACATGCTTTTCAGAGCTAAACAACTATAACCTTTCAAGAAAGAGTTATTTGAGGGATTTGGAGGTGAGGGGGGGGGAGCACATGCATAGAGTAAGCTTCATTTTTTTGTATCGTCAATATTGGTTTTTTTATTTCTACATTGAAGCAAATATTCACACCAAAGTCTAAACTTTAGAGGAAAGTCCTGGTGAATAAATTTTTCTTCAGAAGATTTCATGAAACCAGTTCCTCAGAGGAGCTTTCCCAGATCCCATTAACTCTGTTGTTCAATTACTTTGGTATTTTGCTGTGCAGCCGTTCCTCCAGCACATTTAACTCCCTGCAGTCAGTTTATGATTAAAGTGACTCCTATATATAGACTACCTTCATTTTATTCTTTTTTTGTTGTTGTTGTTGTTTTCCATAAAACATCGTGCATTCACTATCACGAAGTCTCGATATTCAAGGGTTTGGGGTTTTTTATCCCCACTCTTTAAAAAATATTACTTATTTTAAAAGAATACCTCCATGTTCTGCCCATATTCACTAAATAGTTTTCGCAAATGTCATTGTCAGATATTATTTCCCAGAAAATGAACTGATCCTTGAGGTGCCACCCACCTTTGGAAACAAATTCAGAAGGGAAAGAAGCTGGCATATCTTTCAACTACAGTGGTGGCACTGACAGTGTAATGATACTGCAATTGCTTCTATACTAACATTATAATTTGTAACAAGATGTAGGTAAAACAGAGTATCACAGCAATTATATGATTCCACCTTGCAGTTTAATGCCTTATGCAATTTTCACTTCCTTTCTGAAATCACACTGTATCTCACACTGTGAAGCTTAAAGTCTTATCAGTGCCAGGAAAATCATCTGTTCATGGCTGCTGCAGCCAAGGTGGTTTCTGCCTTTTTCTCTTGAAATAATGCCTGCACTGTTTCTGGATGAGGGTTCCATATTTGCACACCAAGGTATTCTGCAACCACAGTCCCAGCTTATAGGCTGAGCAAACACAGTTGCAGTCCACCCTGTTTCTCATACTATCCGGAGGCTGTGGCATTGTCACATTTTTCCACTAAAACATTATTCTAAAAATGCACCAACACCCAGCTGAATCACTCTCCAGACTCCCCTGGCTTCTGAGTAGTTTGCAGGCAACTGCAGCTGGGTATGGAGAAGTCTGCATTTGCAGGGCTCCTCCCCCTCTTATCAGCACAGCAGCCAGAAAACGTGATTCTTTGAGTAACCGCACATTTACTGCCTTGCAATGTTCAGTAGATGTTATATTCCACACAGAGGGAAAGCACAAGTACTACACCAGCGTTAATGCAACATACATTTAAGGTCCCAGGCAAGAGGACATTCTTCTCTGGCTCCTTCTGCAGGAATGGAGAAGACAGGCTCCTTCAGAGGGCAATTCAGAGCAGAAACCTAATTTAGATGCCCTGATTTACCCCTGAAAAAGCTAGTCTCTTCTTACTGGCCACAGGGGGAACCTAAGGACACACGGTTCCCAAGTTAGACAGCTATCAAAAGCACCACAGTTACATCCATCCAATTAAAACAAGCATGGTTGGGTGCATTGCTGAGCACTGAGGCCAGAGCATGTTCAAGCCCACATCTATGCTAGCAAATGGTCTTTGCTTCCAAAACAAGGTGCCTGCTGACCATGAACAGTCCCTGGCACGTTTTACGTACCCATCTGGGCCCTAGAAATGCTCTGACAGTGTTAGCTTGCCTGGGCCAAAACGTGCCAGACACCAGTGCAGATGAGTGTGTTACATTGCCCCGGAATGTTTCTGGCCACGTTTACGGTTACTGGTTTAGATTCAGCCCATAAATATTATCCTTTGCTAAGAGCTCTGTAATAAAGATCAAAAGGAGCCTCTTGGGCAACAATACTAAATTCCTTTTATGGTCACAGGTCACCAATTCTTAAATGCATTCGGTTCAAGCAAGAAAGTGGGAAAGAGGCTAAGTGCACAGCCAACAAATGTTGTATCCCATTTAACTAGGGACAGAGGAAATGCAAGGAGATCTGGCATTTGCAAAACACTTGAAGTTTTTTTGAAGGCTAGCAAAGAAAAAAAAATGTTAAATCCTTTTCCTACACTTGCTTCCTGTCCTCCCTCACACTGGTACTGTTCACATAAACGTGAAAAACATTGTTTTCCCCATAATGTGGCACGCTGTGCTGTACATTTATGCCACCTTCTCAGCCTGGATCTAAGCTTCTCTCTCTTCTCCTTTTGTCACTGTCCACTGCCTTTTTTATTTTTCATTTGTGTCTGTCCCATGCTCCGGATCTTGATTCCAAAGGGGACCATCCTATTACAGGTACTCACACATGAAGTGACAACTACACAACCCCACCAACACAGGGAATGCCAAACAGCTCAAGAGCCCTATCTCCAGGTTGAGGCCATTCTCCAACCTTTAGCCTCTCTTCACATGTCCTTTAAAATTTCTTGGAGAACTTCCTGAATCTTGGTGAAGGCTCATCTTTCCAAGAGATACCTACACTGCAGGACTCACTGATGGTCTCTCATTCTCTGAGGTGCCCACACAAATGCAAGAAACTCGTTGGATGGATGACAGCAGACGTATATTGTTAAGAGGACTGATGTAATTAGCACCATTTAAGTGAGTAGCATACAGAATTAATTTGCACATGCTCCCACAGGGAATAAGTGGCATTATGGGATCTATGAATATAGCATCAGGCCTCAGCACTTCCAAGCTAATTCGCTTGTTTCTGCCCCTAAACAAATACACAGACTGTGTGCCAAGGAGCTTGTCAGCAAACAGCACAAGGTTTTCAGGAAAGCAATTAGCAGCTGCAGCGCTTTCCACCCAGGCTGTGAGCTGATTGCTATTCTGGAACATGAGTCCACCCTTCTCTCTCTGGTTCTCCCGTCTTGGGAAAGAGGTGAAGCTTCACCTTGCAGAATGTGCTTGATCCCAGTGAACCACAGGGTTTCTCCTGAGTGGCTGGTCATTGACTTAGCAGATAAATTTACATGAAAATGGCTTCATGACTATGACCAGTAAAATATTCAACAGGGTGACACTATGGAGTTGAGTTGTAGCACAACGTCCAGAAGCCAGCAGCCACAGAGACAAACCCTTACCCAGTAGTTACGCTACGGGTACAAATGGACATAGAATCATAGAACAGTTTGGGTTGCAAGGGACCTTCAAAGCTCATCCAGTCCCACCCCTGCCATGAGCAGGGACATCTTCACCCACATCAGGCTGCTCAGAGCCCTGTCCAGCCTGGCCTGGGATGTCTCCAGGGATGGGGCATCCACCACCCCTCTGGGTCCTTGGGACAGTGTTTCACCACCCTTGTCATAAAAAAAATGTCTTCCTCATGTCCAGCCTGAATCTCCCCTCCTTTAGGTTAAAACTATTATCACTTGTCCTATCATAAGAGGCCCTGCTAAAAACGCTGCCCCCATCTTTCTTGCAGGTCCCTTTTAAGTACTGAAAGGGCACATCACTCCTGCCGCAGATACTGGGCTCCTCAGGGCAGTTTTAGCTGAGCTCACTGTCTGTATTCATAGGCTGGAGAGAGCAGGGTGCTGCAAGGCTGAGAACATTTCCTGCTTGCCCCTGTGTCCCAGATGGAGAACATAGATTAAAGGTAATGTTCACCTGGCTGTGAACAGATAAAGCTCCACTACCTACTAAAGTGAGGATCCTGTAAGTGAGGAAAGAAGAGCTCAGCACATAGTACCTCTCTAGGGATATAGATGAGGATGTGGATGGCAACAGCGGTCCAGAGAAATTGTCTAATCTGCTGGCTTTCTCACAGCTGCAGAACTGCTAAGAATCTAAAAATGTTGTTTTCTCTCCCCTTCTCACTCATGGAGTTTCATAAAATAAGGATTTTTTCTTCCTGGATTTTACATCATTAACTATGGGTCAATTCTGATATCCATTAACGTAACGAGTGAATGAGACTTCTATGGTCTGTGAGAAAAGCTGAACCGAAACATCTGTGCTTTATACTCCTTTAAAAACTTATAAGGATCAATACTACATGTGCAAGTGTTGAATGTAGAAATAAGATGAAAAGCATCTCCACTAACAGAAGCGGATCTCTCTTATCTTTTTTCCTGTGTTATTAAACAAGTAATATGGAAGCAAATTTTTGCCAGCAGCAAATTTCACAACAGGGAGAGGTAGCAACAGTAGCAAAAAAACACCGCTAATTCTCTTACAGCAATGACTGGTTTTAGGATAGACTCAAATGTTGTAAAATGCTATTGAAACAACAGTGAAGGCATTTTTGTTGCATTTGTTTTTTAAAGCAGCAGTTCTGTGTTAGCCCTGTAATTGAAACAACTGAGATTAAAAATAAACTCAGTGCGAAGCTTCGGTACGTTGGCTCTCACTGAATAGGAACATTACAATATTTCTGCTATAAAACCCCATCAATCTCACTTGCACTTGACATTCATGAGAGGCACATTCCCCAAATGAGTCCTGCAGAGCGGTACAGCTACAGATCTGCAGAAAACATCAGTTCCCACTGCCAGCTGGAAGTACAAGCCAGTCTGGCCATTATCCTCCCATGTGTCTCAATGAAGAGACAAGAGTATAGAGTCTCATAACCTGAGAACTGTCTAAACGGTGAGATGCCAAGTTAAGGTTTATAGCTGATTTTCAAAAAGCAAATCCTGAGAAGATTAAAAACATTCTTCTGTTTGTTAAATTGTTATAAAAATCATGATTTCTCCAGAATAATAACAAGAAATCCAGGTATGGCATTCTGTTACTTCACAGTAGTTCCAAAAGTGAACTAATTAGAAGCAACCCAGTTCAAAGATGATGCCTTTTCAGCTGATCAATAAATATACACTAGTTGTTCTCAAACAACTTTCAAGAGAGAAATATAGCTCAAGGACATGCTTAAGAGGGACTCTGACTGGCATTACTCTTCTGGCATAATTATACAACTGCAAATTGAACAGTATCGTCTTCCATATGGGTATTTTTGGGGGCTACTGCAACAGTGGCTTTCAGACTCAAAACTGCAGCAGTATAATTATATCACAACAGCAAAGCAAGGAGATTCCTGTATAAAAACAAAGCTTAACTCTGGTGAAGAGTTTGGGTTTTGTATGGTAAGGAACTGTAACATCACCATTACAAAACAGAAGGGTTTTTAAGATAAGTGACTTTAGTCTCCTCTTAGAAGAAGCCAGGATAAATTAATGTCCTGGCAGACGGGCCTGGATGCACCTCGGGACACTCAGCAGTTTGCCTGTTTGCAGTCCACATCCTCCCACTACCTGAATTTGATCTTTCATGGGTGAGACACTGAACTGGCTGCACACAGGCAGAAGGTAGCAGGGGACATGTGCAAGACCCCATCAGCAACTAGAAAAAACAGTCTAATAGATCTTTGGTGGTAAAGCTCTTCAAAAGAGATCTTTTGAGAGCAAACCATTCCCTTGATAATCTTCATGAGGGCAAACCTTGGGGACGTCACTGGAAACAGCATAGGGATGAAGTGACTGATCATGGGAGAACAAGGGCTTGTCCCACATCAGGTATCACCACAAGCTGTCGGCTTTCAGAGCTCAGTAAATTCTCTGATTCTGCCTTCTAGTCTAGATGGAAAAAAAAAGACATTATACAAAATGACTGAAGTATGGCAGAATCAAGCCCAGTGACTGCTTCCTTACATGCAAAGAGTTTAAAAGTGTCATTGCCATTGACGTTTGGCATTGTCAGATTTACAGAACTTCAAGGGACTGTTTGGGCTTTACGGCTCTCAAACACATTTTTAAAAGCAAGACTAAGAGCACTTGGTTCTCTTCTGACTTATGTTTTTAAATATAACTTCAGTCCAATATTAATTTTATCTGAACAGCCTTATCCACCTGCCAGTTCCTGCACATGCCACCAGGCCCATACTTTCTAAGGATGTTTGCATGGGATCTGGGCACTTCAGTCCCCTGGGTGCTTACAAGAATCCTTCTTCTGATGCCGAAAAGCAGCTGAAAGTGATGGGAAGTGATTTTGAGGGCATCTGCTCCCTCCTCTTTCTGCTTCACAAAGGATGTTACAACTGGAGCCTGGAAAGTAAATGTTTTGGGCTAGAAATCAAAGCAGGCACTACCTGAGCTCTGCTGCTCAAGCCAGGTGCACATAGCTGAAATTCACTCTTCTCGCTTTCCCTCCCCAGAGCTTTTCCTGCTCAGAAATGTCACTTTCTCCTTTTTAAAGAGAAAAAATGAGGTCTGAAATGATGCTTCAGACAAGACAACTCTGCAAGAAGGAGAAAGGGAGAAAATTAACACAGATCACAAAGAGGAAACAATTCAAGAGACAGAAAGCAGGCGAGTACCAATCAACAGCTACAATCCTGGTACTTCTGGGTACTGAGGTCTTCATTCCCCACTAAGAGCCTATCCGTGCCAGAAACGCTGCCTTTTATCAAGCCCTGTGCCAAAATACAGGGCTGCCCCACTGTGCAATGCACCTGTGCCATCTTATTCACCTATTTGGAATCAAATTGTACTATTTTTCTGCTAGCCTGCCAGCAATGCAACCCAAGCCTCCACACAGACCTGCCAGGAGGAGTTAATGCTGTAAAAGATTCAACTATACAGCCACAAAATGTTCATCAGTGTGAGAGAAGAGGTGTCTTCAGAGGACCTATAAGCTCGGTGCAATCGTACTCATCCCCGTGTTTCCCCTTTAGGGAGTCAAGCATGCGGACTGTCTGAAGGGGAACATAATTTGCACTGTTTTTTAAAAATATATTAAGTAACTGACATTTTTAACTAAAACCAGAACTTGCAAAAAAAAAAAAAAAGAAAAAGACATTTTAAAAATGTCAATACTTGTTTTTCCAGTCTCTCTCCATCACTAAAAACTCATCTAAATTGTTTTTCCCACAAAGCTTCGCTCTTAATGAATTAGCATATTTTCCTACAATAAGTATTGAATTAAGAGGTGCCAAACTAATTCTGAGATGCTTTTTTTTTTTCCTACACAATGTAGTGTCCACGAGCCTATACACATAGAGCTAGGTGATGCGGGATGTGGATAATTTTATCTGCTGCCAGTTAGGGAGGAGAGATCTGAAATTGATGTTGAAGTCAGAAATAAAATAATTGCAGGCAGAAGTACAGTATTTCAGCTTGAGAACCTCTGATGAGTCCTGAAGGATAACTTCCAGCAATCGCTCGTCTTGCACGTTCCTCTCCAGTCTCTGAAGGAAAGCAGTTTCAGAAAAGCTCTTGTGGACTCAGGAAAGGACACGTTTGCCCTCAAAGGTCACAGCAGCAGCTCAGCAGGAGAACTGGTCTGTAGTGAAAGCGATCTCCAGAAGGTGTCTTTGAAGAGTCACTGCACATTTTAAAGCACTAATTCCCAGAGGTTGTTGTGGGGTTTTTGTTGTTTTGTTTTCAGGGGTTTTTTTTGTTTGTTTTATATTTGCACACCACTATTTCTTTTCCATGGACCTCTGGAACCTGCATTTCAGATCTAGGCCTAAAAACAATTGTTTTTCTTCCTTTGAGACTTTTTTTTTTTCATTTTCTAAGTGACACTTCTGCAGAGCATATACTGGGAACCACTGGCTTAGAGAATCATCAGGCAGGGCTATGTAGCCGTGAATTGGGATTTCATAGTAAGCTCCCCATCCTCAGTCTGCGTTACCCAGAGAGGAGATCCACTGTGATCCTCTTCAGCACAACCCACCGTGTCTTCCCCCAGGCCAGCTCACCTCCGTTAGCTCCAACACAGCACCAGGTAGACACGGTCATGCAGCCTCTGAACCCCCACGAGTCTATACCTTTGTACAGTGCTAAAAAGTAGATGTACTCCTTGTACCAAAGAGCCGCACAGCCACTGAGAACTGGGCAGACTCTTCTGCTTTTATTTATTTATTTGTTTTTATCACATCTATTATCTCAGATATTGCTCCCCCCTTCTGCATTAGCATTTAGGCACACTACTACTAGTGCAGCTGATACCTGATAAAAAGGTAATTCTTGGAGGTGCTTAGTGTTTATTTATTTATTTATACAGAATGTGTTGGGCACAAAGCAAAATAAAAGTGGGGAGCAGCAAGGACAGAGGTTGGTTGGGGTGTGTCTCTACAGGTGAAGAGGGCACAGCTAGAAGGGCTCACAAACACCTGGCAAAGGACAGGGCAACCAGCTTTGTTTTTTCTCTGCACTACAGAAAAGCTCCTTGAGGGTCATTCCCAGTTGCCCATAAGATCCATAAACAATGGGAAAGGCGCTTGCATGCTACAGAGAGGTTCGACAACTACACAGTCAGCTACCGATCAATGCAGAGCTGATATTTGGGCTGGATCACAGCATCATGGACTATGGGAAAACAGTATCACAGTTTTACTTACTAAGGAAGTTGCCTATTCAGTGAGGTTTGTGTTGCAGCTATGAGTTACTGATGTAGAGGGAGAACTGGAAGAGGAGCTAATGTTATTGTAGGGACTGCAGTAGAGTTACTAGCTGCATTTTGCAGGATGGATTCCTCCCCTTTTAAAGAGACACTTCAGCCTCAACTAAACTTAGTGAAGGTTTGTGCATATTGAGCTGACCCAGCTTGCAGAGGTACAGCCTTGGGGAGTGGATGTTTTATGTGCTGACCCAACGAAGAAACTGTTTCTGGACAAGGATCACAGGAAAATGGGTTTGTGCTTGCAGAAGTGTATCAGGGCACTTATTGCTCTGAGTCTTTGTACGTGAAGAAAGGAACAGGGGTGAAGTCTGCTACAGGATTATGGCTAGACACATTAAAGCTTTTCATTAGCACTTTCTGATAAGATTATAAATATTCAGTACAATTACCATTGTCTAGAGTGGCCAAAAGCATGAAGTGGTAAAAAGTATAAGTTCATTATAAAAATTATGCAGTACATACACAAGAAGGGAATGCAGAGGACAGAGCTAAGGAAGTTAGTCCATTCCCTAAAAATTTTTTTAATAACTCAAAAGCACACCCCACAAGTCCCAGTGTGGACCAGTTGGCCCTTTGCCACCCTCTACTTCAGGGCAATGGATACAGGATCCATCAGCTCAGCAAATACCGCCAGTGAACAAAGGCCTCGCTGCCAGGATTTGTTGGCACCGGCACCATTCCCACGCATCGCCCCACATCCCCTCCTGAGAGCAGCACCGCGTGTGACATGTTTAGTCCGAGTGTCCCTGCCTGGCACCAGCACCCGGAGCTTTGTCCTCTTCCCCTCCCCATTTCCCCCTGGGTCTTTTTGGAGGTCTGAGCTGCCTGAACCATCCAGGGGGTTCCCTCGCACACCGAGCCGACCTCATTGTACTCTGCCCCAGTGAGCACAACTAATAGCTGCAGCTCGCCTCCTTTAATTGAGGCGCTGAATAACCCAGAGCAAGTACCAAGCCCTCCAACAAAGGCAAAGCTACCCTCACCACAGAGC
The DNA here is from genome assembly GCF_037038585.1 of Patagioenas fasciata. Classification (NCBI taxonomy): domain Eukaryota; kingdom Metazoa; phylum Chordata; class Aves; order Columbiformes; family Columbidae; genus Patagioenas; species Patagioenas fasciata. The sequence continues at coordinate 6,667,629 of NC_092521.1, read as the reverse complement.
ACAGCTGCCACTCACACAGGTCTGAGCTGCTGTTTCACAAAAGCTGGTTTATTCACATGGAAGGCGTCTATCACAAGAAAAACAGCTACGAGCAAACAGAGGTCAGCATGAATACCGGGAAAGTCCCCGTGGCAGAGAGCAAGTCGAGCTTTTCGCACCCCGCACTTGCTGAGCGCCAGCAGCTTGGTTATATTGTTTCGTCCTGCAACAGGATTTTCGAAGCAGCTGTGGAAGCCCAGAGGAATGACATACATGCTGCTGACAAAAATTACTGCAAACCAGAGGCTATTTTTGAGCTCAGAATACAAAACATATCAGCTTTTCCGCAGGTACTGGTAAGAAAAATACTAATTAGTACTAAGCATGATGATAGGCCAACTTTCTTGCTTAGTTACTCATTCATTAAAGTGAAATTAATCTGGATTTAGATCAATGTAAATGATTGCAGAATGTAGCTGAGGGGGTTTTTTTGTTTGTTTTTTGTTTGTCTGTTTTTTGGGTTTTTTTGTTGTTTTTTTTTGTGACCAACCACTTGCTGCAGTTGCTGGTGGCAAAGAAACAAAGCCAAAAGCAAAGCGTAGGACACCAGAAACTAAGCCCTGTCCCTAATGACTAAGGCCTGCTATGTGCCCTGTTATGGCTGCTGGCCACCAAAACTCAATTTTGAGGATGTGGAGACATTCAGGTGAATGGAGATTTATCTAGATAGGACTCACACAGAATTACTGGGGAGCAAAGGAAGGTGGAAGGAAAAGCAACATGCCTCATGTTTTCTATCTGGAGAGGTCACAGACAACCTTGGCCTGGGAAACAGTGAGAAATCTTTATATACAATACATCACACTCTTGGTTTTGGCCCTGAGGTATCCAGAGCTTCTGTATTTCACTGGGCAACTTCTGTATTTCATCCCAGCAACATCTCAAATTAAACTTCACACTTCACTGTACAAAAACCCAGATTCACATAGAAGACACCATGAAGGATGTGATGTGCATAAGGACTACTTATTAATACAAACCTTATAGATGTGCTGCTGAAGGAAAGATGATGACAGCATTCAGGAGTAGCTGAGGGAACTCAAAACAGTGTAGTATGGCCCCATGCTTCCACACTAAAATGTCCCATCTGCTTCACAGTGCTCAACTCTTCTATATTTCTGTACAATCCAAATTTGTTCTTTCAGTAGGAGGGCAGATCCAAACTAGTCTCTCTGGTCCCACCCACCCAAAAACAGGAGGCCACATTCCTGCTGCCTATTAGAGAAAGGTTCCTGGCGCAGCATTGTGTTATTCCCTGAACCATGTCTGGTCGTTGTTTAGAAAGAGCTCATTAGCACAGGGTGAATCCATCCCAAGTGTCCCATAGGCTTTGGTGGGACAGTGCCAGGGCCCAGGCCTCATATGGGCAGTCTTGTAGCTTCCAAGGCCCTGTGTTAACACAGCACATTCCTCTGGGTTGCATTTCTCCTTGCTCCACTGTGAGTGCACGTGCAGAGTCAGGCTCTCCATCATTACTCCTTAGCATAGTCATCCACAGAGAAGGATGACTTATTTAAAGTGACTACCTCAACCCCAGAGCTCACTCTGAGCTATCTAGAACCAGCTGGGATGTGATTGAGTTACTCCAGCATTGAGGACAATAGAGCACAAAGGAGACAAGTAAATGTTAAATCCTTATGTACTAGTTAGTGGTAGCTACTATTGGTAGCTTAAGCTTCACCAGGATGTTGCCTGTCCTGGTAGACAAGAGGAGACACAAGTAGCATGTGTTCCAGATGACAGTGACTCCATCCTACAAAGGTCTACACAGGGGCACGTTTTTGGACAGGACATATTTGTATATGACACATAGTGTTACAGAAAAAATCATATAAGAAGATGATGCAGGGCTGAGTCCTTTCAAAGTTAGACTTGATCTATCTTAGATGTCTTTTTTCCTAGACATCCACTAGCCATCACATCATTAGCTTCACAGCAGAACTTTATAGTGATCAGTCCCAAAGCCAGCTCCTCTTGCATTGTTCTACCACTGCATCTATGGGAAGTAGACAGGTCAGAGGGTGAGATATGGACCCAGCACCCCTGGTGAGAAAGTGGAAGCTGATTCTCTGCAGTGATCACCAGTGTGAGCCTATGCCCTCTTTCCCTTCTAAGTGTTAGATATGTGGTATTGTTTTCTGTGCCCATGACTGGCTCAGGATTAGTTACTGACAAACATCTTGGCAGCCTTCCAGGCCACCACACAAGAAAACCACTCTATTGCCTTATGGACAAGGTCTTCAATTTGTCTCTAATCAACTCCATTAGAGCACAGTTAGCCTTCTGATCAAAGGACATGTTTTCCATTTGTTCCTTCTTCCCATCTTCCACCCACACCAGGGCCAAGATGCTGCAAACCACCCTACACATGTAGACACTTACAGATTTAAATGTCCCTCCCACAAGGGCCTGAAAGCTTGGTCTGATAAAGAGATACTCTGGTAGCTCTTCTGCTGGCAGAAATCATAAGACAAATATATTGGTGATGTCACTACAAACAGTTTAGGGTTTTTTTCATCTTTCTCTGCCAGATTCAGAGATTTTATGGCTACAGAAAATTAAGACCAACATCAAGATCTCTTGCACAGGACATCAGACATCTCATGTCCCACAGCAATATCTGCTCATTTGGAAATGAATCTCTCCTTTCTCAGAAGAAACTGCTGATAAAACCAGCAGTCTGAGGCTGAACTGAGGAATACAACTCTTGCAAAGGCAACAACCTGCATTTTAAAGAAGCTGGAGGGACACCCTTTACCATCACCTTGGTGATCTTGTTCCAGTGATTAATTTTCCTCAGAGGTAGAAAAAAAATAATCTTACATGCCCCATAAGAAGTAGCTTTTAGTTTCCACTTTGATCTTGCTGAAGGGATTCAGACTATCAGTGTGCCGTACTATTTTTCAAAGTGTTTTAACATAGCTGATGGGCCCACTGTTTTCATGTTTCTACATTTCTCCAAAGGCCTGATGGGCCTTGATGGTCATGTCTCCTAATATATTATTCCACAGGCAGTCCGGGAATTTTGACCATTAGCAATACTGGTGTTTAATGTGGCATGAATTTTCTAAGTCATTGCAAGGGCATTTACAACTCCAAATAAAAGATTAATTTAAAGGTAAGATTCAGATTCAGCCCAAAACAAAGAGTGATACACTAAAGAGATGGGCAGCCTTGTAGTGAAAGTATATTTTCAAGTGTTTCCTTAGACTAAGATAACTGAAAAACCCACCATGTCTATTCTTTTAATCAGAAGATGTTCCTGAGATCATGTTTCTCCAAATGTAATAAAGGTGAGAAGCTCCAGAGAGACTGTACTGTCCTTTTAGTCAACATTGAAAACATAAAGAGAGAATGGAAGTATTATGTCTGGGCAGTGAAGTTCTTCTGATGAAAGGTCAGATTCATCCCTGGTCAGAAGCAAGTCTTACTTGCTGTAAGTACTGAGCAGGAATGAATTTGGACTCGTACATTGAAAACAGAGACACCAGACTAGACCATGGGCACAGCTTTTCTGCTGATCTGAAAGGAAGGAGGTGCAAGCAACAGCTAAGGACACGACCATGTTTTAATGGGGTTATGTTGGAAGCAGCACCAGTACCAAGTCCACAGCGCCACGACTCTCTTGTCATCTTGAACAAATACTGAGCAAGCACAAGTTTTCATCACAAAGTATCTGTCCAGGCAAACACAAAGCATGTGTAGATCAAATCTGTTATTTACATTAAGTACTTTATACATGTAGATAAACTGCTAAATGCAGTTGTTTTTGGATCTACATTGCCATGCTGTACCTTACTAGAATCACTTCCTGAGCTGGGCCATTTTGACTAAGAGAATATCCACCTCCCACAGTTGTATTTCATCTTTTTATGCTTCATCTTCCTTTAAAAGAGCTACCATAGTGTAATGGCTGTATCCCTCAGGGAAGCTTAAATGCCCTGTGTTACATTTCTTTTCTTAGGTGAAAGATAACATCAAACAGTTCTTCACACTGTCACCCTAGCACAGTTCCACCTCAGCTACAAACCCCAAAGTGTAGGGAGAATCAAACCTGGCATCCAGCCTCACATTTCAGTCAGAAAGTGACATGAACAAGTCAACCTAAGAGCAGGAAAACACCCATATACTGGTTTCTATTTATTAACTTCAGCTGCTTTTTCATAGTTCCTACTAATCCCAAGAACATCATCCAGAATGTGTAAAAAACACAAAACAAAACAAACAACAAAAACCCAACAACAAAAAAGCAACAAACAAAAAATCAAACAAATAAAAAAAACCCTAACAACAAAAACAAGAAAAATACACCAAACCCCCTCCAAAAATACAGAAATGACTATACAATTATAGACACATTGCAGACACATCTGCATTCTCCACTTTCCCAGGCAAAATGATATAATTAAACATCTACCGATTTAATGGAAACTCAGTCTGTACTATTCTGAAATTAGGACACTCCACTCCCCCCGTGGGAGCACAGATCCACCCAACATGAATAGCATGTTTATCCACCATTGTGGTTTCTATTCCCAAATTTCTTTGCATTTACTGAAAGAAAATCACTTTATTCCCTTACAGTTAAATATATATATATAAGCATGTATATAGATCAAAGGAAATAGTGAATGTTATAAAAAGAACTGAGTGCAGAAGTGGAGAAAAGAAGGGATGCTGGGTAGAGCCTGTACTCCAAAGAAAGCTAATTTCAAGGTAGGGTTGTGGAGGATGCTTGAGCCCATTGGGAGATGTGGAGTCCCCCACCAGTGACCATATCCATAACCAAATGAGCAACTGGCACCTTCTACTTAGTAACCTGAGTGATAATTCGTCTCCTACTGAGTTTATAACCACCCAGTTGCAGGAGGTGGGTCCCTGGGATGAGCAGATGAAGGGGTGAGCAACCTTGGTGAACTCAGTCCTGTTGTTTTCTGGTGAAAACAGGTTCTTGGAAGTTTATGCTATAATGAAGGGGTGGGGGAAACCACAGACAAACCAACCTCAGTGACAATGAACCTATTGGCACAAATTTATCTGCTATTCCTGACATTTGTCCCTCTCATTCCACCACAGCATAGAGTTACGGGTAGAAAACACTTTTCCTGAAAAGCTCTTTTTCTCCTGTACATTTTGTGGTGAAACAAGACAATTATTGAGAAGAAAATGTAAAGAACAGAAGATGAAAGGGCCAGCCTTTCACAATTACAGCCTCAGGTGCCCCTGCACCACTCCTGAACTGCACCCACAATGCACCATTGTGACATGACACTGGTGACACCTGTCAATCAACTGTAGAAGAGACATGAGCAGAAACACCATCTAGCAACCTGCAGAGCCATGACAGGTGCACGTTGAGTACTGGACCATGGAAGCACATTAGGGAAATGTGGGGACATACCCTCCCATACCACATATATCCAGGAATGAGAAACAACCTTGTAAGAATAATTTCTAGATTTATTTCACATATCTTCCCTGCTAGTGGGACATGACATTTTTATTTATTTAGTTAGTTATTTAGTTATTTTAGGGCTGAAGAGGCTAGATGCTAGACCAGGATCTCTCAGCCACAACACATATCGTCTTTATGCTTGGGTGCACCAAAATTATCATGGAAAATCTCCAGAGTTTCCCTTAGTTAAGGGAATTGCACCACATGTAAATCAGGTCAGCCAAGGTTTTTTTTCTCAGGTCTTTTACTACCCTGCTGTGTGAGCTTAAGTAAACCATTGGATTCACTCAGAATTGATGTAAATAATTAAAAAGTTGTGGCAAATCAGAGTCTAATACTTTCTCAGATGTTTGGTTCATTAAACAATTATTACATTGCTACATTACTAGTTCATGGAAAATAATTAGGAGTGAGATATTACTGAGCATAAACACAGATGAGTTAAACTACTCTGTGCTCTAGATGAGAGTCCCAAAATAAAACCTACTGCTTTAGTTATAATCTAAACTAAGACCATTAATATTAAAAGAACACTAAAAAAATAGGAAACAGATTTTAGTAGAACATGAAACAGAAAAACTTTCTTGCCCCAGACAGACTAAGAGGTGGGTTTGGAAACTTCAGAAGGGTATAACATTTTATGATCAAGGCACACGCCCATGAAAATGAAAGAAAAAAAAAGATGAGACTTTTCTTCATTCCAGGCCCCCTGCTCTAAAACATACAAATATATCCATCTCCAAAGTCAAATTACCTGAGCACTGTAATCAAATCAAAAATAGTTTGTAGAGCTGAATGTGGTGCCAGGGTGTAGCACCTCATCCACTAATTCCATTTGTTTAGTGGTCCTAATCTGTATTGTTGTGCTGTCAGCAAGTACCCAGGACTACTTTTAACTGGATAATAATATGCAAAAGGATTTACAATGAAAAAGAAATCCCACACTCTGGGATAAGCTGGTAATTAGAGATGATAAAAATCCTTGATTCTGAACCAGCCATGATTTAAAGAGATTCCTGTGTACCATCGTATATTGGGTGAATCTGCAGTATCTCACATCATATAAAACTGTGAGCATGTAAATATTTAGTTGGTGATAAATACATTATAAATATATTATCCCAAGGAAATTAATTTGTCAGGATATTATCAAAATGACTATGGAGTCAAAGAACAGTTTATCAGATAAGTAAACAAGGCAAGCATCAGTCACTGTGCTTGTTAACAGAATTATGAACAGCTAGTGGAAATGATGTTGAATTTTTGAAAGATTTGTAGCTCTGCAAATTTCATACTAGTCCTTAAACAGATGTTTTAAAAATCAACATGCATGACACTATTCCAGCACAGAGCTCTGATAGTTTGGAGGAACAGTTCACAGATACCTCCCTAAATATATTGATTTGTAACTAACACAGTAAATATTCTAGGACATTTTGCCTTTTTACATGAAATGTTCTATACTCACAGTTCAAATAAGTCTCATGGCCTATGTGATACAGATTAAGATAATGATTACTTCCTTCTGGTTTTATACTCTGTTAGCCTTTTCATTGAAGCAGCGAGCTCTGAACTAATAGGTCCACAACTGCAGGAGGGGGGTCATTGTTCTGTAAGGGGAATCATGATTGCAGCTTATTGATACACTGAACTAGTGTAGGAGCGTTATGCCTAGTGGTTGCACTCAAGCAGGACTCCTGGGGCTGGGCACTGACAATATATATAGGCAAACATAGTGCCAGGAATTGAAAAAAATGGATATCCAAGGTTCTTAGTCAAGACACCTAAGGGACTTTCCTTCTTAAAGTGCCAAGCAGACCTCTCTTACCCCTGTGCTGCAATGTGTTGTGCCATAGAATCACTTTGATCGGAAGAGACCCTCAAAATCATCAAGTCCAACCATTAACCTAACAGTCACTAACCATGTCCCTAAGAACTTCATCTACCCATCTTTTACACACCTCCAGGGACGGTGACTCAACCAGTTCCCTGGGCAGCCTGTTCCAATGCCTGACAACCATTTCCATGAATAAGTTTTTCCTAACATCAAATCTGAACCTTCCCTGGCACAAGTTGAGGCTTTTTCTTCTCATCCTATTGCTTGTGACTTGGGAGAATAGACCAACACCCTCCATGCTACAACCTCCTTTCAGGTAATTGTAGAGAGAGCGCTGAGACTGTGTTTCAGGAACCTGAGACTCAAAGGCCAGTCTCAATCATTTCAGTCCCCTGGGACTGTCTGCCCTGAGCACATCCCCTCTTTATCATGTTCCTTATTATGTGTGCAATGCTTATATAAGAGATTCAAAATATTTAAAACAAGCCATGATGTCTTTCAGCAGAGCAGGGAGTACTGCAGAGCCACCGCTCACATGGACACTTCTGTTAATGGCACCTGTAGGGAATTTGTTGAAAATTTGAATAAAGACCTTTTTTGTTACCTAAACCCATACCTAGGAACTCCACTTGTTCGAAGTAGCTTGCCAGATTTCCAGTCCCATTCATAGCCCCAAACCCACAAGATACACCAGCAATTCTTCCAGTGAGTTTTTTTCACCAGGTCCTACAAGTGAATTCTTAGCTTGTCTGTATGGGAGGACAATCAGTCTGGACCAGTAACACAGACCAGGTTAACACAAGAGCTGGTCTGAACTGGCATCCTTCCCATTTTGATTCCAACAGAGTACAGTTTGTTTTGGGGTTTGACTTTGTTACAGTGAAAACCAGAAATATCATTAAGCAAGAGTGGATTTGTGGGCCTGGGTCAGGATGCAACCTTCATGCTTCAATTAACAGAAAAAAGGCTATTTGCAGCAAAGGTGTCTTTCAACAACATTAATTAAAAAAGCTGTCGCCTTCTCTGTTACTCTTAATTGTATTTCAGCCATTAGTTGTTTTTTAAAGCATTATTTCCTTGCTATAATAACTCAACAGACTGCAGCAGGTAGTATCACAACACACTTCACTTCAAGAGTCAATTTATCACATTTAGGATGAAGTCCAAGATAAGGAAGAAGAAACAATTCTCCTCGTAGGAGTAGTCCCTTAGGAATGAAGTACAATTTTGCAGTACAATGTTTGACCCAAAACATATGGCAGCACTTGACAATAGTTCTCTAAACTGGCATTGTCTCCTGCGACTGCACAAACTCTGCAGCGTCATCTAGCTGGATGAGAAATACAACACACGCATCTGAGCTTGCAACTGCACTGACCTATCTATACATCACTAATGTAAATCCCAACGGACTGATTTACTGGCATAAGGGGCCAAATATTATTGTATTGCCGGAACGTGGCAGGGAAAGATTCAGCTCCTGCTTTTGGCTGTCGAAGTGAGGAATCTGGTGCAAACAAGTTATCCAAGCTGTCTCAGAAGTTAATGAAAAGAGGAAAGGCACTCAGAGGTTGAATCATGCCACCTGTCTTGGATAGTCTTCTTCAAAAAGGATGAATCACTCTCTGGAGGTTTTTATTCCTTTCTACTGACTATCAAAATTACCTAGACAAATAACTTCTAGGCCAGTGCAGTTAGGTGATATGAATCCCACTGCAAATGCTGGAATATAAAGTTACTATCCTGTTTAATTCAGCTTACAGACCTCAGTTGTGATCCCACATCTGTTTTAAACTCAGAAACACCCTCAAGCTATTAGTCATTTGCCAGAAAGCGTTAGCACTAGTGACTGAAATTCTGTTGCACCATCCTACTAGTGTCATATTAGTACTGCAGCCTCTCACAGAGATGTTACGTCTTCACTGCCGAAACTGAGAGGTTTTTATAATAGATAACTAATATATGCTATCCATCCTGCTATGAAACCCCAGGGGAACAAAGCACAGTAATTCCTACCGCAGTGTAGCTAAACAAAGTCTCACCTGGATGTGGTGGATTGGGTCGATTGTGTGTAGTTACGCTGAAGTAAAAATGCCCTGTATTTCATCTTAACCACGGCTTCAATGTGTTATGGCTTTTTATCTACCTCACTGTGAAAAAAAAATGATGCTCCTGGCTGAAAAGATAGTTTTATTTTCCAGAGTTATATATATATATATATGTATATACACATATAAAATATAAAAATGAATATAGAGTACACATCAAGTTATAGCCAAACTGACACTAAATGTTGACTACTAAGCTGTAATGAAATGAATGAAGTTTTGAAACCTGACATCACACAAGGCTGCTTTTCAAGAGTTTAGGACAGCAAGTGACAAAAACCACAGTATCCAACTGAGGTACCTCTCTTGAAAAATACCCTCCCTACTTCTGGTCAACATTAGCTGTAGTACCCACCATTCCCAAAATGAAGAGTACACTGAAAGGCATTTTGCGCAGAATTTTGAACTGTTCTCCATCATTTGTAACCACACTAATATAGCAGACCCTGTTACAATCTCTTATTTGCATTTTAAAGAACCTAATTACTCCATTATCCAAAAGCAGTTCTCCTAGGTGTTGGAAATGCTCCCACTGCTTTTGTTTCACATTGTAAACAAGATTACTGATTTGAAAAGAAATTTGGTCTTTGGGTGTAACTTCTAGGGAACTTGATGGGATTGAAGCACTAACCCTATAATTTACCAGCAAAAATAGTCCACCAGCTAAACCACGCTTCAGCTCTACCACTGGGGAAGAAATATTCTCAGCAGACTAGTACATTACAATTCAATTTTGCATGTTGGCTCAGTTCATTTAAAAACAAAATGAGAAGTTGAAACTCGGTGACAGCAAGGGCTGATAACCTTCACAAACTTCCACAGAAGAAAAGGATGAAAAAGGAAATTATTATGCTATTTCAGTTTGAATTCCAGTAATAACATGAAGATCTCTTTCGCAGAGAGCCCACACAAGGTACCCATGCATCAGAGACCTACCTACAGCTTCAAAATAAGCCCTTAGAAATGTCAGTGATGAGCTTTGCTTCTGTCCTATGCACAGGGATATATACCATGGACTTCTAAAGACAGCTCAGCAAGACACAGAACTGGAAGCAACCGTTTCATCCCAGATCTTAAAAATAGGTGGTCTTGCCCATTTTGTGTTAATGTGATGGCTTATCTAGGTCTGAGCATGGTTTTGTTTTTACAGTTCACTCCCATCAGTGAAACTGTTTCCAAAATCAGTTTAACTTTCAGGTGATGTGAAGACCTTGATTCAACACTGTGAAAGGTCACGAATTTTCCAGTGAAGCTATTTGATGAGAAAGTAGCCATTTACCCAGGCTAGAAATTTTGTGCTAAACTTTTGCCCAAGTGTCACAAGCAGCCTGTGACCAGTGGTGGCTGTATCCCTTCTGCAAGACCCTGCACCCCTGTGGTACCTCCAAGCTCCTTCATTAGATTGTGCAGCTCTCATTGCAGTTATTCATCATAACGCTTTGAGGCTTGAACATGCAAGCCAGGAGACCAAGCTCGCCATTGCTATATGAGATTTACAGAAACATTAATTTCGTAAGAAGCTGTGGGGTTCAGGAAACCTGTCTGATTCCAGGAAAGGTATAATATGATAGGACTTCTGATGCACTGCATGAGGTTTTGCATGCCCTGACAAACATTCACACTTCCTTGTGATTTGCAGTAAATTCTACCAGCTCCATCAGCAGAACTGGGGCTTAATCTCCATAGCATCTTTCCAGACTTGGTTTTCCCTGTCCTAAATCGAAGTACATTGCCAAATCAAGTGTGAGAAGAGTCAGTCTTTAATTTGCAGATGTGCCTAACTAGGGTAGGTGACAATCTAGCTCCGTTCACAGCCTGTGTTGAAAGATAAAACTAGGTTTTTATGGGAATAGCTACATAAAGCTGAAAAAAAATAAAAAAGGCAGGCCTTTCAGTTTAATGTCAGTTTAGGGCCTGTTAATGAAGGAGGAAGAAAATCCTGACGGCCTAAGAGCTGCTGAGGCTTAAAACATTTTAGCTTTGTGGAGGACACATGGCAAGGGTTTTCTCCTCATCTCTCTGTTTTCCTTGGACAGAGAAGCCTGTAACTAAACCTGAAACCTTAGAGGTTTTTGTGTGCCTTGCTCCAGTCTCCTGCTGAGCATCTACCCAGCCTCAGAGGTTGTTCTTTCTACTTGAGCATTCCTTACAATTCCATCAGAAAGCAAACACCGAGATAGGCAGTGCTGCCTCAAGGATGAGCCCTCGGTTCTATCTCCTCATTTGGACTCTATGGGAGCAGGGAGAAAGCCTCCTTCTGATTGCAGCTGGATAAGTATTGGGCTCCACAGCCTAATTTTGAAAGTGCTGAGCACCCACAGCTCCTGCAAAATCAATGAGGGCTGCAGGTGTTGTTGAAAAACAAGCTACCAATAACTTTCAGCACATGACAATATGTTCCAGTTTCTTGCCTGTTCCTATTTCTGTACTTCTGTTTAATTCCTACACTATTTAGAAATGGCTCCCATAACCACCATATTTTTTCTCTTTTTGTTTGCTAAATGGCACATTACTTTTTCATAAGACATAATTTCTTCTGCCACTGAGACCCATATTTTTCCTGATTGTCTCAATATTTCTTTCGAATTTCTGGGAGTTACTTTTATTTGTCATGAGTCTAATCTTCTTTCTGCCTTTACAATTAGTTTTACTGTACATCAAATGTTGTTCACACAGATTTCTTGTCTGAAATGCAAGAAAAACTATTACAAGCTAGGAAAGATGTTATCATTCAGCTAGATTCTGTGATTTCGGAGAAGACATTGTCAGCACAGAGATTTATTGCTTTATGAAAAGTGATTGTCTGTGGTTTATGATGCCACTATTTGTACATCACTGTTAAAGAAAGAAACCAGGGATAAGAAAGTCAAGGTTTAATTGGTCTCACTTAATTATACACCTGCCTTCAGAGTCCCTTATTAAGATTCTAAGTGGTCTGAATGAAGCTGCAGGTTTGGAACAGCCTCCTTTTCTCAATTGTAAAAAAGAGTAGAAGGAACACCATTTTCTGTCACAGACTGGTTTCTAAAATGCTGTTGTTTGGATGACTGTTGGATTTGTACCTTTGCTGCCTCAGCAAAAGGGAGAAATTGGGCCACAGCTGCTGCAATGTTGAATTGTCTTCCTCACCTGAAGGCAAGGCCTAAGACATTGCTTTTTCCAAGGTACAAGGGAAGAAAAATAAACTGATAAATCATTTTCCAAAACTGTAACTGAGCTAACATCCATTTTGAGAGGAGAGAATGTACCTGCATGAAAGATCACAGAAATACCAAAGTGCTGCCTGGAGGGACAGAGAGACAGTCTGCATCTAAATTAAGGTGGTGGTCAGCTTGTTCATCCCACCTACCAGCAACCCTGGCAAGATGCTCCCAACCAGACACAGTGTGTTTCCAAGAAGGGAGAGCTCTGTCATTCCAATTGCCCGCCTGGGCAACCAGAAGTTACCAGTGAAGCAGCAATAATTATGCATTCTAAAAAGCCTATTTAAGGAAATGGAACAGAATCATGAAGAGATCTGTCTGCAGTGGGATATTTTTGTTGAGCATGCTGTTTATTCAAGGCAAGCAAGCTGTGCTGAAGCCTAGAATTGGAGTTTGAATGGGAAGAACCTGCCTAGAAATCCATTTTATGCACACTTAAACCAGAGGAGAGCAGAGCACAGGCTCACATTCACAGTGGGAGCACATGGTGGATTTTCCTCAATTTTCTGAAGTCCTTGGCTAATGTTCATCAAGCTGAGATGAACCAGCACTGGATCGAAGGATGCTGTCCAGGTCTTCCTCCTGCCCCTTGTTATTTGTTCTCACCTTGTGCCGGTTCCTCCCCTGGGACAGCAAATGTCCGTGTGGCTGCACGGTGAACTAAATCTGAGTAAAAACTAATCTGGGAAATAAAACAAGATCATTCATTGGCTCCCTGCTGTAGTTCGTGGTGAGGACACATAAACGCCTGTGCTGGCAGATGGGAGAGGGAAGTTAGGAAGACTATGACTTTCTTTTTTAGCAGCAGTGCTGGTTTTAACTGGTCATAAAACAGCACTGTTGCTTATGTCAGAATAAACCTATTCATTCCAGAGTCCCAAGGAAAACAGGGATTTATTTAAATGATACGGAGATTTCACAATGGCAGAACAGAACTGTAGTCATGATCTGGGTAAACAGTCGGTTCATCATGATCTGTGGAGGAACTGAGGAGCGACCAGCAGCTACTGCTCCCTCCCTGAGATCAAGGATTTCTGCCTGCCAGACACCAGCTCTGGAACTTCCATGCTCCAAGCTGGTGATGACTAGGCCAAGAAGAAAATCAGATCTGAGAGTTTTAGGAGTTTGATTTGAAAACAAAAAAATGCTGTAAGAGAAAAAGAATTTCTTTGCTGTGCTTCCTAGAGCCGTAATTCAAAATACCAGGCTGTCCTTCAACCCACCCACTGGCAGAAGAATCTTGTATAATGTCATCACCACTAAACCCGTCAAATATTTTATGTCCTCCCGGCATATCATCCATGAAAAGTGGTGTTTTTTTTCCTTCTCTTTCAACCAAAGATAAATCAGTTGTAAATTCTGTCACAGGCCTTTCATGCCTTCACAAGAAACAGCAGTTAGCCAGCAAATGTGGTGATGAAAGGACGTGCAATCCTGTCATCTGTGACATGAGAGATTGCTACTAGTTGGAGATGTTACAGAGCTTTAGAAAGCCACCACTGCAGCTGGGGGAGAAGACCATCAAGAAGCAACAGGAGATATCAGAGGTGGCAGAATCTGGGTCACTGCCTAGTTGCAATGTTTAAAACAGCAGCCGTTATCTACTGAGCTTTTAGCAGACTTCCCAAACCATCTGGAAGTGACTAGATTTTCAATTGAGAATCAAAATCGTGCATGTTAGTAGCTACACTTAGCCTGAACATACTATTAAGCAGCCAAATGTGGTATAGCCCACTAAGAACGCTGCCTGCAGCAGGTGTGGTGTATACATGGGTTAAAAGCACAAGAGTTAGCTAGATTATCTTCATGTAATATATTGTGCTAATCAGACTTCATCGAGTCTGTTAGACATGATTTATTTCTCCAAAACACCTCAATCTTCTCTGCATTCAACATGGAAATGGGTGCCACAGACTTTTCCAAGTAAATGTATAGATGCATTTCTGGCATGCACCAAGTTCTGCCAGATTACAAGAATTTGTAAGATGTCTCTACAAGCCATTTTAACAATGAGAAAGAGCTCTTGCAATAAGACCAAGCAAGACCTGGAACTACTGCTAAGATGAACTTTTGAAGAACCCAAATAAAGTCAGATTCCAACTACGAAAGTAAAACCAATTTACAAATTCCCATGACCACAAATTCTTCTCAACAAACTAAAATAATTAAAACTAATACCACAATTGAGTTCATTAAACACACTAGTATTCTCACTCCTGTCAGCTTGAGTTGTGCCTCCTTTCCTATTCCATTAGGTCTAATACAAAGATATCTAGAAATAAATGCTTTTGGAGTGAAATCTCAGAGCTCCATGGGAAGTATAAACTGGAAGTCAACAGGCAGATACTGTTAGGTGCTGATGTGTTCAGTTATTTCAGTACTCATGTGAGATTTGACTATTGATAAGTCTCTTAGGAGCTGTCAGTCAAGATATGGCAACTCATAGGTCAACCCTTTGTCATGCTCTCTGTGCATGAGACTTTTAACATTGAAGGCCAAGAAGAAACACCTTGCTGTTTTTCTGTGGACATACCATGAACCTGAGCAAAGCTGACTTAAAAAAAAAAAATAAAAATAAAAAAATAGATGTATTTGAAGCTTTTAGATTATTATTTTGAACGGTGTTCAAGGTGTTGCCTGGAAGGCTGGATGTCCTTTGCATCAGAAACAGAACAGTGGTTGCATAAGACTTCTTTTACGCACTGCATACACAACCCAAACTCAAAGACATGTACAAATTGAAAAATAAATGTTATGAATCATCAGAATATGTGACTGCTTTTGGTATTTTATCACAGACCTCACTACATCAACTAAAATCAACGACAAACCATTGGTACCAACCAATCATTGAAACATTTGAGATTGATTTCCTTGCGTTTGCAAAGCATTTGAGATTCATAAGATAACATAGTCGCTTGGTCTTCCACATATTTGTAGGGGAACTCATCATGGCAAGGAGCTCATCAAGGTGACAGACAACTAAAAACTGCTTGTAGAAAGGGCTATATTATACATGAAAGTCACTTACTAGACACAGACCAATGCCAAGCAGAATTCATCTATAGTACTTCCTTAGAAAACATCTGCTTGTGTTTCTCCTATTACTAGCTGTAGAAAAAAATAAAAAAATAAAAAATCTTACCAGAGACTGTACTTCTAAAGCCAAATTTATTTTCAAGCTGTGAAATCTGGCTTTTGCAGTAGAACAGAGGCTTAGTAATCTCACATAGATGCCATGTACTCCAAGAGTGCCAAGTCACACACTTCTGCTTTATGGAACCAGAAAAGAGCCAGAATGCTTCTGGAGAATGCTTTTGCTCAGCTTTGAAAACTATCTTATCACCTGTCTGGCTTACTGGCAACAGGATAAACTCAAATATTACAGCATCCAAGGCACTGCAATCAGCTTTTTAAGAAACAATTACCTCTGAGCAGGTACAGGTGTTTTAGATCATTAAAACATCTCCCCCCATTGAGGCTTATATGTCAGATGATAGTGTTAAAAATCAGGGCTACCAGTTTCAAGCCAGGTTGACAACTTTGTACATGCATTAACTTACCAAATCAAGCTTTAAATTAAATCTGGGTTGAAATCAAAGCAATTAGCTCTCTTTGACAAACACATTCCTACTATTTACCTACCATAAGCAGATGCTAGTACATTTTTAAATATTCCACAGCTGCCCGTTGTTATCTCTACAGCATATAAGCAGAAACCCTATTTAAGAAGCATGTAACATCTCTGGAATTTTTAGCAGAATGTATCTCTCCTGCTTTCCTGTGAAAGCATCCCTCATTTTTGCCTGCTGACTATAGCCAAGAATGTAATGGAGATGTTTGGCAAAAATATCTCCCACTGCCACAATATCCCACTGAGCAGACAAGTTATCTTTTGATTTTGCTATGCTTACTTCCACAAGATGAAATGAGAGCTAAAATGCTATTAATGCACCTAATGACATGTTCTTAGTGATAAATTCAGTCAAATATAGCAAGATGGAATGACTGAGTCTAGGACAGACGTCCAGTGAGACCTGAGGCAAGTGATGCTGAACAGCTGTTGGCATGAAATCTGGTATTTACAACACTGCACGACTGTTCGCTTTTTGGTAGTACAGCAGTATAAGGACTGGAAGACTCATCATCGGTTGGTACCACAAAAACCTTTCTCTCTGACATTTCTGCTCTTTGGTTCATGTGTCTCCCAGGAGCTCACAAAGGATTATGTCTGTTAAAACCCTAACTTGGCTGTGGCAATATTTGCTTTTGTCTCAGAAGGTGCACAAACTAAACAGCAGATTGGCATGTGCCCTTTTCACATTCTCCACCCACCCAGTAGTTTGTACATTCCTGTTTTATGCAATGCCATCATTAAAACCACAGAAAGCTAACTACAACAACTATTAGAAGTTCTACATTCTAAATTTGTGCAAGGCAAAGCCCTTACAGTGAACTCCTTTCCTGTTCCTACTGTGTTAACATGAAATTTAGAAGTGGCACACACACAAGAAAACACTTGGCCTTGTTTTCCACCAGCCCTCTCTCACTCCCCAAAACAGTTCCACCTCACATATCCAGATAATAAATAAAGTTACCTGATCTCTACATTAATAGTTCTGCTGATGGGGATGCTGATGCCTCTGTTTCAGTGGCTGGCTTCAGTGAAAGCAAGAGTTTCTTGTTTGTTTATATATAATTGGAACATTATGCCCATTTGAAATATTTTGCATGCAAAACAACAAATTAAATTAATAAATATGAGAAGAGTGACTAAGGGCATTTTCCTTGCTTAAAATCTAGAAAGAAAAGACTTAGGGAGATATGTAATGTCCTTCCAAGCAGAAAAGACTGACGTACAGAGGAAGAACATTAACTCTTCTTGATATACAATGAAAACGGGACAAAACCAGGCAGTAATTGCAGTGAGTAGGACTTAGGCCTGACACTGAGAAGAAGGTGTCCCCCGTCACATCTGGAATGAAGGATCCAGGGATGTTACGGCATCTCATCAGATTTTCTGGACCAGAATAATGCCACCCAGGAATAGATATGGCAGACCTATCTACTATAGCTTCTGTTGCTGTGGAAATCAGTCCACTGCACCTGTGTTTGCTGCCTTATTTGATAACTCCTCTTTCTACCCTGGATCCACTTCTCCAAATCCACTTGTGTTCACTATGTCCCATGTATCTGAATACTCAACCTTGTCACTGTTAATGTCCTCACATCACTGCCTGGGTGATCCTTGATATGTGCACATCATCTACTTGGTGTTTGTTCAGCTAATTCCCTCCTCTCTGCTCCTTTCTTTATTAATGTTCATTGATAAGGATCTGATCCCCTTTGTCCTTACAATGCAACCAATACCTGTGGCAGCCTGTTTTCCCCTTAAAAGTTCCCTGTATCTAATAAAATTAAACCCTTCCCCTTCACTTACCCTTTTAGAGCCAAACCCACTATTGCACCATGAAGAGTGACTGCTGTCACTTTCAGAATGAAGGGTGTGTTCAAGAAGCACTTGGCCAATGCTGTTACTAACATGCTTTAACTTTTAGTCAGCCCTGAATTGGTCAGGCAGTTGGACTAGATGATTGCTGTGGGTCCCTTCCAACTGAAATTATCCTCTATTCTATTCTATTCTATTCTATTCTATTCTATTCTATTCTAACAGAAGTTTCTGGCCTGCAGAGCTGGTCAGTGTAACACTGCAACGTGTTACAGCATCACAAAGGGAGGCATCTGTTGCCTCTCAAGTTTAGACCTAGAAACCAGAGTGGTGTCTCATGATTTTGACCCAAAGAACTCATAGTCACCCCAACACATGCAGAGAAAAGAAGCAAACCAGATAACTTTTATGTCATCACCAATATCAGTGGTGGAAAGAGAAAGGGCTGTGCGACTGCTGTTTCCTTTAAAATATTGAGAGATAATAGCCATAAAGCCATTGCAGTCCTTTTCAGCTGACAACCAAAGTTCATTTATTCAGTGTGAATTTCACATACTAATCTCCATTAAAAGCCATTCAAATTATCAGCAAGGTTCATGTGATTGATAGCCAGAGCACCAGTGAATGCCAGCTGTCAGTAGAGTTGGGATGCTGAAAGGTAGAAAACTACAAGTATCCTTTTGCTTCTCAAAGGATCATTCATAGCAGCATCTAGAACACTCTTTTCACAGTATAATGCCAGAAAATAACAGAAAACCTCAGTTCCTAGAAAAAAAATTAACCAAATTATGTGTATAACTACGATGCCACCTTTCATACTCAGTAGTCAAAAATATTATAAAGTAACTGGACTATATCAGAACCAAAAGGGAATTTGCATTTTGGTCTCTAGTTGACCACAAGAAGTTGACCTATATTCAGTTCTGACATGACCAGAAGAACGCAGAAGCGAGCACTTCATCATGCTCCACGTAGTAAAATGACTTCTTACAGAATGGAACAGAGTGTAAGACATTAAAATAGAGAATTATCAGCATAGGATCATAACCCTTAGAGAAAGCAATCACAGCTTTTCATATGTACATGGTAAGTGAACCTATTGTAACTGTGTAGAAGGACTGGAAGCTCTACTTACTTTCACAGAGACGTCTTCTTAGCTTCCCCCGAATTTTGTCAATGGCGTTGTAATCGGAGACATGAAACACATGAGCAGACTTTGGTTCTGAAGCAATCTCATCGAGTTCCTCTTTTAAGGCTTCGCCAACACCCACAGCAAAAATCCTAATCCCAGCCTGATGGGCTGCAGTGGCTGGATCCAAGACATAATCCTGGCTCCTTCCATCAGTCAGAAGGATAGCCACTTTTTTAACAGTCCGATCACTAAGTCTCCCACCAGCTTCTTTGGAAAAACTGTAAGTGTTGATATATCTGAGAGCATCTCCAGTGTTCGTATTACCCCCATAGTACTTAATTTTTCGTGCAGCCTCTTTGATTTCCTCACGAGTTTTGTACTTTCCCAGGTCAAACTCTGTGGTTGGACGATCGCTGTACCGCACCACACCTACACGGGTTTTGTCTGGGCCGATCTCAAAAGTTTCCACCAAATTAGACACCCACTGTCGAACTTTCTCAAAATCTTCTTTTCCAACACTGGAGGAGGCATCCAAGATGAAGACAAGGTCATAGTGAACATTCTTGCAACCTGCAAGTGTACCAGAAAATATTGCTAAGGGAAGATGAAAGAACAGCACCAGACACACCGAATATTCTCTAGGCATGGTTCCCTAGGGAGCAATTTGGAGGAGGCAGCAAACCCTCTCCCTATCCTGCAGAGAAAGTGCAGATTCTGAGCCTTTCTTCCTTGCAATTCACCTCATCTGTTCCAGGACATCTATGGGAGATCAGCACACAGTTTGCTTTGAAATGCAAACCCTTTCTCTTCCTGCAGTACTAACAACCTCTGCTCAATCTTTTACCTACACCATCTGCATGCATATGAAGCTATTTTTCTCAAACTTCATTTGCAGTGCTTTTGCTCAGGCAATTTCTAAAATGACCTTAGCGGATCAAGAAACCTGCCCTGACCTTGCCTATGCCAATTCTGATGGTGAGTAGTAAAGCTTTCATGTTGCCTCTCGCATTAACATTATGATTTATTTATGCTTAGCTAAAAGCAGTTATTTTGCTCAGCATGATATCTCGGTGAAGCAAGTTTATAACAAGATTATTTTGATTTTGAGGCTCTCTGCCATTGACTATTGAATGTGATGACTCACTGAATACTGGGATGGCTTTCTTGGCAACAAAGGGCAGTTGCTTTGTAAGGGAAAAACTCAGCCCCACAAACAACCTTTTGGCTCCAGTCATGATATTTGTAATCTGAGGTCTGTGTAATCCAAAAGGCAAACGTATTTTAATTGCAGCTTGCTTGCCCTATGAAGCCAGATTGGTCATATATATGTCAGCCGATTGCCAAGAACGTAGATCTCCCAGGAGATGCTTTCTAGCTCTTTCTGAATATATGCAAGCCAAGAGGCAGTAGCTTCATAAATGTCCCACAGATGCCAAAGATTTATCAACACAATGCCCAAATCAGGCAAAATTTATATATATACATATGTTTATTTAATTCACGATTATAGACCATAGTCCCTAACAAATTATGAGTTTCAAGATTGAAAGCTGCTCTACACAGTTTGTCTATGGTCTCAGCCACCAGTAGTTTCCCCACTAGTTCTTGTCTCACATCATCCCACAAAGTACAACCGCTTGTTTGAACCAATGGTAAAAAGCTAATTTGACCAACCACGCGGAGAACAAAACACATATGATACAAGACAAAGAGCCGATCCATACCTGTGCCTGTGCCATTTTATTTCTCTCAGAGTAACTGTCCCATTGAACTGGAGGTGTTATATCTGTCCCCTAAACTATTAATAATTGCCTTTAAACCCTGATGCTTTATCACCATCTGAGCTTGTATCCCACATCTAACCAAATGCACTGAGAATAAATCCACTCTGTTGACTCCCATTTCGCTGCAGAACCCTCATTCCTCTAACTTTTTTTCCCACAATGATGTTAGTAGCCTCCTCTGAGCACTGACCTGGACTGACCAACCTACCTCCTTTGGTCAGAAATTCTGAGAGTACTTGTGAGAATGCACAACTCCATGGTATGCCACTGAGGACAGTTTAGTTCTCCATACACTAAAAAGATACATTCCACTGCACAGTTTGCGTGTTTTCAAATCACATTAGTTCCAGTCTGATCCCAGCAACTAAATGTCCACCAGTGACTTATACCTCAGAGCTGCCTCATCTCTGTGGACTTCCCTGGAGAATGCCCGACCCCAGCTACTATCTTTAGTCCTGATCCACACCTTGACTTCCTGATTCATGTTTCTGGCTTCATCTTGGACCTGCTTCATCCCTATGAGCTTGTCTGGGAATCTGGATTGTCTGTTGAGCCTGTCTGCCATCCCCTAGCTTGTCCTGTTCCCTGTTTGGAAGTGGTGGGACAGGCTGTGGCTGCTGAGACCCTGTCCTTCCAGCACAGGGACAGCCCCAGCTCCTGGCAACCCGTGCCTTAGGAAGTAGTCTGTACGTGCTACACTCCTGACCAGAGCTAAAGCACTGGTGTAAATACATCCAATGTGGGTTTTAGCTGAGGATATTTTCCCTGTAGCAGACCAAGGAGTACAGAGGTACCATACACTGTTCATCCAGTTAGGTACTTCTTTGACAGTGAATAGAAAAATGAACCATAGAATCATTTTGGTTAGAAGAGACCCACAGGATCATCGAGTCCACCCATAACCTAAATCTAGCTCTAAACCATGTCCCTAAGAATGTCATCTAATGCCTTTTAAGCACCTCCAGGGATGGTGACTACACCCCTGCCCTGGGCAGCCTGTTCCAATGCCTGACAACCCTTTCTGGGAAGAAATGTTTCCTAATATCCAATCTGAACCTTCCCTGGTGCAACTTCAGGCCATTTCCTCTTGTCCTATCACTTGCTATTTGGGAGATCAACCCCCTCCATGTTACGACCTCCTTTCAGGTCATTGTAGAGAGTGAGAAGGTCTCCCCTCAGCCTCCTGTTCTCCAGGCTAAACAGCCTCAGGTCCTTCAACCGCTCCAATCACACCTGTGCTCCAGATCCTTCACTGACCTTGTCGCCCTCCTCTGAACTTGCTCCAGCACTTCAAATGTATTTTGTATGGTGAAGGGCCCAAAACTTAGCACAGTACTCAAGGTGTGAGTACATACTACCCGAAGATGGGCAGAATGATGATGTTGCTGTACTACCTCACTGAGTCCCAGCATTCAAGCCTACACGAAGGTCATAAAGTCTTCTCCCACAACCAAATTTGACCTTACAATTCATTACTTAGCTCTGGTGCTTTTGATCATCCTGAGGTTGTGCACTTGCCCTCAAGAGGACAGGAATCCCAAAACAGTCCACTGCACTGGAGAGTGTGGGTAGCTCAGCTACATGAAGAGGATTTGCCTTCAGATAAGGGTAAAAACATTGTAGAAATACATTATAAGGCTGAGTTCAGTGTTCATGGTATTTCATGGTGGCTGTGAGAGTGATTGAATAGAAATCTGGTGTGTTGCAGGACATGATGAAACATGAGCATCTCCTGTTGCTGTGTTATCTTCCACAGCACAGTACATCCGAGGTGCTGCTGTTCCTTCAGTGTCTATGGGAACAATCTACGCACATGGGATTGGGATCACAGCAGGAACAATCCATCCACATGGGATCTTGTTGGAAACAACCTTTCCATGTGGGATCATGTTCTGTGATGGCATTTTGTGAGACAGGGAATTCTTGTCCCTAGCCACAGTGCAAGAAAACTTTGGCTGGAAAAGCTCTCTCAAAGGTAATCAGAGTATGGAGATGACTGAATATATAATTTTATATTATGGGATGTAAGTTACATTACATCTGGCTAGACTGCCAAGCGTAGTTCTGCTTGATTTTTGCAGAATGTAGAGGATATAATATGTAAAAAAAAACGGTAAGCAAGAAACCTCCACTCTGCCCCTCCCAATTCATTATTGTACTAATCTATTCTGTCTAAAAGAACACTAATTGAGACTAACCAGAGAATATAAAGATTTAAGTATAAAACCCACAAGCTACAGACCTTGCTATTGCTTATTTTAATGACTCTCAGCAGGTGAGACGACCGCAATTCAAAACCAAACAGAACAGATAAAATGAATCCTGTTGGTGTTCAAGGGCAATGAGCCTTAAAACAAGAGAGGTTTAAGGTTTAAAAAGTGATACCTATTTCAGGCAGTATTGCAGGGAAGAAAAAGATGGTTTTTCAGCATCATTTTCTTAGAGTCAGTGATTCTTTGCTTACAGAACTGATAGCAGTGGGATGAAGTATGGCAGAAAAGCTTTTAGTAAATATTAATTTGCATTTTTAGCACAGTAATGTCCACTGCTGACAAAATTGATTGCTTTCCAAGAATGCTATAATAATATTGTTTACTGGCAGAAACAGTTCAAGTCGAGGGAATATGGGAGATAATTCATAGAAAGTGAACTTCCAGTTTTGTAATTACATGAATACTCTCTGGAAGGAAGCATAATTCCAGGAGTTGTATTCATCCAGTGAGACACTGAGTCAACTGTTTTGCAATACTGTTAATAAAAATAGTTGACAAACAAGCCATAAGTCCAAAATTATTTAAAGTAAGCACAGAATAAACATATGAATGGTACCACCATTTCCTTTCTGTGACTGATCTATAGACAGCCAAAAAAGATGAGTTTTCACTTTGTTTTGTTACTAAGTACTTATTCCTGTTAAATTTCACCCAAAACAGTCTTATATAGATCATATAACAAAACTATAAAGCAGCTGTTCCCTAGACTGAGAGAAGATCTAAAAAATCCTTTTCTTTCTTATAAAATACACAAGGCAACAGAACAGCATCTTTCCTAGAAAAAGAGACAGAAAGCATCCATCTCAAAGTACCTTTGCACTTTTATACCAATAAACTACAAGCATGTTCTGTCCCTGAGGTATAGCAGCATTCACAGCCAGACAACTAAACCCTTCCTCCTACCTCCCAAAAAACAACGTGTCCTTGTCAAGACTGACTATAGGAAGAGTCTCTCAGCCTCACCATCCCCTAATGCACTCAGTGATGTTTGGGGGAGCGTGCTCATCAGCACGGGCCAAAAGCCACAGAATCAGAGCCATTTTGGTTGGAAGAGACTCTCAAGGTCATCAAGTCCAACCATTAGCTCAACAATGGCACTAAACCGTGTCCCAAAGAACCTCATCTACACGTCTTTTAAACACCTTCAGAGTTGGTAACTCAACCACTTCCCTGGTCAGGCTGTTCCATGCCAGAGACCATGCTAGCAACTAGAGCGTATGAGCCAAGAGAGGGTATGAACAGTGCCCTGGCCCTTTTTATCTCACTAGGAAAGTCCCAGATAAAAGGGGACAGCATGTCTAATCCAAAACCCACTGAAGGCAATAGAAGAAGTGATATCCACGCCAGGGTGGGGTAGATGAAGCGTATCCAGAGTAAACTGTGTGCTCCTCCCCTTGCTTTAGGTACCTGAGCTAAACTTTCTGAGCCCACAGCAGAACCAGAGACCCCAGTCAAATCATAATCTTGATCCCTGGGCTATCTCCATTCCTAAATTCTATTTTGTATCTTTTCAGCAGTAAATGTCTTGCTTGTTTGGTTGGGTTTTAATTATTATTTTCCTCCTCGCAATGACAGCTCCTCAGCCACATAAAAGCCCCAGCAGTCACTTAGCAGGAGGCAGTAAGCTGAACACCGCGTACCTGCTCTTTGTGACTCAACTCTCCCCCTGCTGAACACAAATGTGAGAAGAACCAGGAGATGGGGCACGCAGCAGCTTCTCGTAATGGACATATCTCCTTTCTCGCATCAGCTTGTCTTTCCTCCGTGGTCAGAAGCTCGCTAGAAATCCAATCCACAGCCTAGAAAGGAAAATAAAGAGTAAGTGTTATCTCATTGAAACACAGACAGAAGTAATGATGCAAGCCACAGAAGCAACGCTTTGGGGAGTTGTCTCTCCTGCCTGTCATTTTACTTGACTAGGCACAAACCACCCAGACAAAGAGGAGCGAGTTCACCTACTTTTCAAAACCTACAGTCTTTCACTGGCTCTATTCAGCGTGCAGCAGCCTGAATGGAAAAAGGAGAGAGATTACCAGATTATTATACTTTAATTGAGCTCACTGCCAGTCACACAATCAACGCATTGGAGTGGAAACCATTCCTGACCTGGCCCTCCCACGCAGTCATCGTTAGGAGATAGACAACACAGAGCCAAGATACTAGCTGCTGAAAATCACACACAACCAGTTGCTTCTTCACCCATTGCCGGTTCCAGTTCCTGAGACTCAGAAATGACAAGCGCTAAAGACACATGTCTGTTTTCATACATGTATTTGTTGCTATCAGTCCTCCTCTATAGGAGTAAACTCGGCAGCTTCAAAACACATCCTTCAACTGTTAATTTAACGGAGCTCAAAAGCTCAGGGGGATGATCTTCTTTTTTAAGGTCATTGCTTTGAGTTTACCTTGACTGAAAAGTCATCTGGTGTTGTGACAAGCAAGACAAAGTGGTCAGGCTATTCAAAGTTTAGTTATAAGATCAACTCATTTAAAAAAAAAAAATAACATGAAAAAAAGTATAATTATTGCTGGTTTATTATTTTTTCTTAGGCAGACCATGAAGTCATTGCAGTTCTATATTCGACGTGCACACAGACAGAGGAAAACAGTTTCCACTCTGCAGCTCTTTACTGCTTAAGGAATCATTCTAGAAGACTTTCTCCCATCTCCAGAATCCATCTTTTCCTGTTTAATGCACAGACTTCCTTGTTCATTTTCTTAGGGAATTTCTGTTTCCTCTGTATTTTAACATGCACATCAGCTTGTTGCTGCTGGTAGCCGGGTAAAAGAGGCATGAAAAGGACACGGTGTGTTGATCATTGCTGCAGGGTTGATTATGCATTCTGTATATTTATTTTCAAAGCAGTAGGATTCTGTGGGAATCACAGACAAAAAGAATGGTGGTATCAGCACTTGTTAACACCACTATCAATCAGTCAAATGTTAGGCCTATGTCTACCATGTATCTCAAAAATTAAGTGCACACCATTCTGGTTTAATAAATAAGAAAGGGGGAAATCTTATGTAGTTGTTGAGACTTAGCTGTAAATACTTATTCCCAGGACAAAACACAGGCTTCTATATTTTCAAAAGTCTGTATCATATTCAGGCAAGGAGAAAGCAATATAACTAATAAAGAAACAAACCCTGCACTCTGTAAATAAAATTTGTAAATGTCTGCCAGGAGTGGAACATAAATGCAAGAAAGAATTTAAAATAAATAAAAATTTTAAAAAATATATTAAAAAGTGGGCTTATTCAAGTGCCATCCTTAAATCCAAAGAGCACAAGCAGGTGCTGTAGTTTGCACCTCAACCAGATGGTGTCCCTGTGAGACAGTGAGGTGCTCAGGTTTGAGCAAGATGGAAAAGGTTGCAAGGTAAAAAGGGCATGAAAATATCACCATGCCCTACAGTAGTTAGAATTTCCTTTTAAATAAGTACATTACTGAAATACCGATCAGAAAGCTGCCTGCAGAGGGATCAGGACAAGTATTCCTTAAAATAGCTATGGAAGCCTTCAGCCCAAGGTATTTCTTCCCGTGTATTTTTTAGGAAACATAGTTTTCTGGCACTGGTGATGGGCGAGCAGGTTAGTGGCAGCAGCAAGAGATGGGAAACCAGATCTGCCATGCAGTCAGTGTTCTGCACTTCCAGTGTTGGGAGCCCAAAATGTCCTTTGTGTCTGGACTTGCACGGCTGCTAAGTTTTATAAATACATTATTAAAAACAGTCTTTGCCAGCTGCTGCCCTGCATGAGGCTGGGATAAAAGGAGGAGAACACCAGCCGGTGTCAGTCAGCAGAACAGCGATGGGATGATCGATGCTGGATCAACGTGGCGGGGAACTTGCTGGACCTGTATCACTTGAAGTCACACATACACGTGCTGCAAAACCTTATGCCCAGGAAAAAATACAGGCTCCTATATTTCTAAAAGTCCATATCACGTCATACATACACGTGTGACTTCTGCCCCAGTAGACTAGGTCTGAGAGCTGTGTCTCTAAGGCATCATTCTTTTCCACTCTTTGCCAAAACACTTCAAGAGCTCATTGCTGCATTATGAATGCTGAAAGGAGTCTCAGAGCAGTCATTTAGGTTAAAAATAGTGGAAAAAACCCCAAAACCCAAATCAGAACATCTGCTTAAAATCTATAATCATAACCTGTGGAAGCTCTAGTACACATTTGTGGTTCAATATTATTCTTACGTTCAGGCCAAAATACATAATTTTATCCATTTATGTCCATTTATAGCGTAAAGAAGTTAACCAAATCTCTTAACCTGCATAGTACTTTATATATGGATATTTCAGTGAGAGAAAATTGCCCCATTCACACCAACAGCATTCATATCGTGACAAGGAAGTATTCAGGGGTATTAGAAAAAAGGTTGGAGATAAAGCGTTTTTATTGATGGGTTTTCCACACTGGTTTCCTTCCCACCTCAGTTCCACATTGTGAGATGGAGCCCAGTTTGAGATTGCAGAAGCTGATCAACACTTATTTCCCCTTCCACAAGAAAGGGTCGAAAAGGAGCCAAAAGTGGGACAATTTAGGCTTCAGAGTGATCCAAGAATAAGGAATTATGTTTAGTGGACTTATTTCCAAATGACCAATATGGATTATTTTTATTGCTTTTATTTTTAGTTCAGCCTATCATGTGGGAATAATTTTCCTCAAAGTGTCCTAAGTCAAAGTACATCCTTTAAAAATACCTCCTTTTTCCTTTTAACCTCACAAACATCACTTTGAGATTCCTTCATGACACATTTAGATGTGTTAAGTGATGTCTCAAAAAGAACTGACAAATCCTATCACGTCTGAGTTTATAACCAAATTGTGGACTTTGTGTCTGAGGTCCTGTATTTTATAGTTTAATGGGAAAAAAAAAAAAAAAAGTGAATAATTCTGGCTACATGCAAACATGATGCGGGAATGGCATCCAGGCTGAAAAGCGTGCTCGTAAATGCTGAAGTGAGCTCTCTACATTTAAAATACAGGCATAGTACTAAGCTATTCATACCGCCTCACAGCTGAACAAACAATATGCAAAAGATAGATAGAAGCTCTGTATAACCTTCATCTTTGGTATTGCTTTTTCAGGGGGGTTGGTATAGAGTTTTAGGTCAGTGAGTATCCATGGTAAGGCCTCTCTACTTTTGAACAGTAAATAAACGCTCTTTGGGAAACTCTCATAAAAAGCAGTATTTTAAAAAAATAGAGCTGACAAAGAATTGGGTCTTCTCATCTCAAAAATATTTCAATATTTTGCTCACTGTTGGGTTTTCCTTGCACTCCTGCATTTTAAGGGATGCTACTTTGTCATCTTTATCCCTTGAGGCTGGGAACAGAGCTCAGGCTCTGCCATCCAAAGAATCACATACATATCCAGAACCGAAGCACATAGCTGGGTTGCATTTTGTCACGGGGTTTATTCCTGACTGAACCAATGTTGAAGAACATCCTGACATCAGTTTATTTGGAAAACAAAACCCCTGTCCACTGCTAATAAGATTATGGTATTTTCTATCCCACTTTTTCTTTGTCCTGCCTGGTGGTGAAGGGATGTACAGGGACTTTGTTCCAGTCCTGCTTCTCAGATAATGCTGTCGCACCATCGTAATTCAGAGGACAAGGAGGCAAAACTGTGTGAAAGAAGAGAAGCAAAACTGTTTGTTTAGAAATAGCATCTTTGGAAAATGAAGGGAAAAGAAGGGGCAGATACAAAGAATGCGGCAGAGAAGAAAGCTCCATGGCATTTCTAGGACAAGCAATTTAAGCACAAGCACTGGATACTCCCTATCTCAGCCTCTCCAGAGACTGCTCTTCTGTCTGTTTAAAGAGATGTCACCAACACCAAAACCCATGTGACTTAGACATTAGAGTTAGAAATGGGAAAAAAAAAACAGGGCACTTTCTGTGATCTCTTTCATTCTTCAGAGTCACAAAATTATATTTATTATTCAGCCAAAAAATTATATTTATGAAATAAATCAAACAAAAACTGGACTCAATAGTAAAATGAGCATTTCAGCAGCATGATCTAATAAAACTATTTCTACCTCATGCAAGTAAAAGTTCAAAGACCCTATAGAGACGGTAGACAATTATTCAAGGCTGAATGTAAAAAGCATGTCCAGTTATGGACTTCAGTCTGCTCATTAACATCTCTGAGCTTTTAGTTACATTTTATTAAATTATACCACTAAACTCTTTATCCTGCTGTTAAAGTCAAGGGGGGGCTGATACTAATATTGTGCTTAATTTCATCTATTCACCTGCTGCCACTGAACATCATCGTACATCATATAAATGTTCCAACTATGCTGGCGTTCATAATGTGATTTTGAATGTCTTTGGTATGGTTCTCTGCAGAAGGGGCTAGCCTGGGTTGAAAAAGAGAGTGTCCAATTATACAGCTTTTGAAACACACACACACAAAAAGAAAAACAAACAAAAAACCCCAGAACACTAGTACATCTGACAGCTTAGTAGAGTCAGCTTGTTGATCGTGCCTCTTCCAACTACTGAACTAAGCAATTTAATTATCTAAATTATTGCTGATAGGAGCAGGAAGCCAACTATACAAAAGAGAGATGGGGCTCTTTTCCCCCCTGATCAGCCCATGCAGTCGTATATCTTTGTTAGATGCTTTTTACAGAAACCATTCAATGCCATTTCTGGAAGATATGCATCTTCCCAGGCCTGATCCAAAGCCAACTGTAATTAATGAAAAGAGGGCCATTGATTTCAGAGGGCGTTATTTCAAAACCCATACAAATAATAGAGCAGAAAACTCTCTGCTACCACCGGAGTTGTTCTTGAGGTACTTTGTATGACTAAAACTGATCCAAAGTCTGCTGAAATCAAGGACGAGACTGTCAGCAGCCCCTTGGTATGTTGTATGGGGACACCTTGCTTATGAGCAGCTCTCCAACATCTGCTTTAAGTGCCAGCGAGGTTGCAGGGGCTGAGACGTTTCCTCTCTTCTTTTGCAATATCATGTCTCAAGAACAACTTCTACCCAAACCCCTAAAAAAAGAGATCATATTCAGAGAGATTGGTTAGCATGAATGCTAGCCAAAGCAATCTACCAGCTTTGTAGAAGATGAAATGGTGTGGTGGGAAAAATCAGCAGAGAATTCAAACCCATTTATTGGTTTGTTTTAGCTGAATTCTATTACTGCCCTGAAGTAGTTGGTGCTGGAACTACCAGAGTCCGTGAATGATTAATATCACTGCTTTTGGAAATAAGTTTGACTGTGCGAAAAATAAAGTCCATACTGAACAATTAGGAGGGGAAAAATAATAGCTAGCTGTTTCCTAAATGACAGTTATCTGTTCGGGAGACAGAATCAGACAGGAATCAAAGGGAAAGGAGCATAATCCAGAGTCTTAGACGGTCATAAAACATACTCAAAGTGGGACTGGATCAACTCAGCATGGGTGTTTCCTTATTTCTGCATGCTCCACTTTGCAGCCTTAGAAACATACTTTTAACCTCTGTCATGTTGCACCCACATGATCAAGGGAACCTGAGAGGTCAGAATTAGAATTCAGCCACTCCTGATTCTTCAACCTATGCTTGGATCACGCATCCCTCAAATTGACCCCTTTGTAAATGCATCTACCACAGACACTTTGAAACAAACTCTTACTGGTTGCCTGCCAAATTGCTGCCATTCTAAAATATCCTAAGTACTAGACGAGGACTTTGCAATGTATTTTTGCCTACTTCAGCCACGCAATGTCTGCAGGCTAAAGCCTTGATGCAATACACCCAACTATAACTTCTCAGTGATTTGTTCAGAGGAAGTAACTCCACATTTAAATTGTACTCTTGCATGTCAGAATTAGAAATCTTTCAGCTTGATTGGCTAAGAGAAACCAAAACTAACCTGCAATAAAAAGTCTATATGACAGAATCTCCCAAATCCTGCAGTCTATGGTTAGGGTACTACCAAATCCACACCACCATGCCCCAATTAATTTTGTTATGTCTCCTATAAGTATGTTACACTCACATAGTGGGACCAGATGTGTGCTGTGCCTGCATCCCAGCTCCCTGATGGGACAAGGTACAGGTGTGCTTTATTCTCCAATGCCCCAGTTGCTGTGCCCAGGGCAGATGCCACAAAGGGATGCTCCAAACTTTTTAGATATGGCCAAATGGGTAAACCAAGTCTTAAGGACGTGCCACGGAACCCAACTGTCTCTTGGTGTCCCAACATAAGTTACCTGAAGCTAGAAACAAGCTCCATCCCCTGCTAGTGTGGAAAAAAAGAACAGCTTCCCAAGTCATTTTTGATAAAGTGAACCCCAGCAGTTTTTTGGCTTTGGCATTATCCAGCAGTCTGTAAGGAAAATACATACTGCATCATATGAACACATGTGCTTATCAACCAGGCAGCTGGTAACCCTGTCTCACTTCAGCTAATAAGGAATTGGAATTTCAAAAGAAATCCTGAACCTCAAAGTCTGGCTCTGTATAAAACACTATTCCACAATCATCTTAGTTAACCTGACTGAAATAATTACCCAGGTAAAGACTTGCGGGAAGTGACTCAGAGTGTATGTGGGGCCCAAGGGATTAGGAGAACAGATAAGGGGAAGTTTTGCCTATCTGATTTGGGAAAGCGATGCCTGGAAAGCAGGGTTAGCCAAAAAACCAGGTGCAAGCACCTGTAGTGTTTGTACTGACAGCTTCTTTTCCCAGTATTTTTTTAGTAGCTGGCAAAAAAAAAGGAAGAATATCTTGAACTTGGAACTAAAACATCAGTTCAATACTTCTAAATGTGTTTTTCTTTATAGTAAAGTAACAGCTCAGTGCTGCATTTTGTTAGGATCAATTTTCCACCTTTAATTTTTACTTACTTTCATTTGGAAAGCAGTAGCCTGAACCTCTTTAGCAAGGACCGAGGAATTAGGAACAGAAAAAGAGACTCAAAGGTCAGTTAATTTGTCATAATCTTATTTAGGAGACATCATCCCCTATCCCTCAAATATATAATTTGAGTCATGTAGATTGCAAGTCATTTACACAGCACATTAGTACATACTATGCCTCTGCAGTGGCTCATCCAGTGGGGATTAAATTTATTTGAATCCTGCAGATATTAATACAATTAAATTATTAGATACATAATAATTTATGAATGGTGATGGACTTACTAAGGGGGAAAACACACTCCAAACTACTTAACTCAGTAATAGCAGCACAACTCAGCCATCCCATCAGTGACTCCACCACACCCTGGCCAAGTTGTAAAACTTTGTCCATACTCACTTGCCTATTTCTTTTAAACTTAACACAACTCTGAACTGCCTCTCATGTTGTCACTGAATCAGGATTTGCAGTATACACATGTACAGGAACCGGAAAGCTCATCACCTACATGCACTGGTTATTTAGGGTAAGTAATAACATTATACACTGGCCTTCATGGGAAGAGGAATCCAATTAATAAATTTAAATTAACAGGCATGGCTGGCTGCAGGATACCCAGATGAATGAGGAGTGATGTAAGCAAGACAAAGATCAAAATTATGTCAGCAAAGGAAGCAGACAGTTCAAACTGTAGAAACAGTTTGCTGTGAAGTGCAAAATCCTGAGGTTTGTCCCCAGTACTACGTGCTCAGACTGTCCTTACGGTTGCACATGTGGAGCACGTTGATTTATTACAGGGTCACAGAACACCAGTCCTCTGGCCTAAGCCCTATGACCTGTATGGGGAAAGTCCCACAAATCCCGTTTCCTCCCAGGCAGACGCAGAGCTGTTCCAGCCCCAATTCACTACGAGGAAGAAGCCTTTAACATTGAGCCCCTTGAGGCTATTCAATATGAGAGTGCTCTACTCTTACAGAGCCCATTTCCTGCTTTTTATATCCTCATGGAAGTTCTTCCAGCTCTTGGAATGAAACCTAATATTTTCTTTTTTAGTACAGTACAGGATTATGTCAGTAAAAAGACCCATATGTCAGGGCTTTATATAGTCAGCTAGCAGCGATGGAACAAGGAATTGAGATGGGGTAACAGCCTAAATCTGTTTGGAAAATAGACAACATACTTTCTAAAAAAGTGGAGCCTGGTGAATGCATCTCCCAAAACTCCTGCAGGGGCCAATGCAAGGAAGAACTGCTTTGGATTTCTTGTCCTATGCCTTATGACAATGGCATGGATAAGGATTTACAGAATCCCTACAAGCTCCAGAAATTAGCTCAGATCAATTGTCTATCACTCTCTGGGTTATTAACAGGGCTAAGCTAATTGGAAATGTACCACACACTCACCCACCACTTCCTCAAAGAAAATTTCCTAAATATAGGAATATAAATGTCTCCTATTTGCACTGCGTGTGTGAATTTCTCCTCCATGTGTTCCAACAAGTTGATGGCCATCCAATTTCATGAAACTTTTTACAGAAAAAAAAATATTATATTTAATTAAGAGATTTAGTATTGCAAAGCCTTTCTATGATCTAATTTCCATGGTCTTGACCTTTGTAATGAAACTTGGAACTCTACTGTGGGCACCAGTACACCAGCAGAAGTGAAAGATCTGTGAACAAAGGCCATGAAAACAAGAGCCAACTACTGTTACTTGGGGAGGTGCAGGTAGCAGGGTTACATCCTCAGCCTTGCCTCTTTCTGAAGCTTTCCCTCTTTATCCAGCACTTGCAGGAGACGTTGTCCCTTGTGCAGTATCTACTACCTGAAATCCACCAAAGCTGCGTATCTCTATGTTCTTGTCTACTTAAAACAAGCATTGCTACTTCGTTTTTAAAACACTAGAAAGAAAAAGAACAGCTGAAGAGATATAGGCAGTTTGTAGGCAGCTCTTTCCATCAGATATTCTAGAAAAAGGCCATTTTTTGATTCCCTGTTGCAGCAGGGCCCAAGGGTAAAAAGCAATACTTGGTTAGTTGACGTTTCAGCATGGCAGCAAAGCATTTTGGAAAGTAAACTGAAACACAAAGCAGGACTGGAAACCATGTAGAATTACTGCTTTTACTTCTCATAATTGCATAATCCAAATTGTTTAAGGCAGAGGTAATCCTAGGAAGACCCAATAACAGAACTCTAAGGTTAGACACCTTGGTCAGTTTAGGTGTCTGCAGAGCGAAGAAGTTGTATGGAGGATTCGAGACTGAAAATCTTGGCAGTGAATGCCTCAAATATTTTTTTGGCTCTAACTTCAAATGCTTTTCTCTCCCATGAAAGGAACAAGGTCTGGGAGGAGAGAGGAGGACTCACCTTCTCTGATCACAGAGGTCTTCATTGTGGATGTCTTCACCATCACCATAGACTCCTTTCAGTTAAGGAAAATCAGAGAAATAAGAAGCACAGCCTTAATACAGCACTAGCTCTGAGTGAAGGCAAGTTGGATAATATTTCCCTGACGTCTCAGCCATCTCTGCCCAACACTGTGGCCACCATCAACATAGGGCTAGCAGAACACACAGGAGTCAACCAGAAGCAGAGTTTATCCAGTGATCACAGTCTGAGACTGAGATGAAACACACTTGACTCAATCTTGTCTCTCTGGTGACCAATGATAGGCCACAAGGGAATGGCAGGAAGATGTGCCAGGGGAGGTTTAGGTTGGACATGAGGAAAAGGTTCTTCACCCAGAGGGTGCTGGACACTGAACAGGCTCCACGGGGAGGTGTCACGACCCCAAGCCCAACAGTGTTCAAGAAGAGACTGGACAACGTCCTCAGACACACGGTGTGAACTGTGGGGTTGTGCTGTGCAGGGACAGGAGTTGGACTCGATGGTCCTTGTGGGTCCCTTCCGACTCAGGACATTCTGTGAATCTGTGATTCTAAGATTTATTCCTCTCAATTTCTGAGTGGAACAGACAGAAAATCACTGCCTATGAATCCTTCAATGATCTTGCCATGATCCTGTCAGTGGAAGACCTGCAGCAAAGTTACATCCCAACCCTTTTATTGACATTGCTGATTTCAGAGCCATGAGTAAGAAGAAAAACAGGCAACTGATGAAGAAGACAGTTAAAGGAAGTACAGCAAATAAGGGTCTGGAAGCCATAAATGAAAGACGAAAGAAACTGTAACCAGAGAAAGCATGGAAGTTATCCTGGTTTTCTACCACGAAGGGTTGTCATCACTGCTGCCACTCCCATAGAAAGGATAGGAAACCAGAAGCTGATAGTTGGAGGGAGGATATTTTCAAATGGATAAAGACTCAAAAATTTTCAAAGTACCCGTTACTTCCAAAACTGGTGACAGCCTCTCAGACTGAGGTGTTATATTGGGGACAGGGTACTGATCTTTGGTTATAGATCTTCTATGATACTATATCTCTGTCCATGTGCTCTGTTCAGGTAGATGGCCAAAGTTTGTGTGATGACATCAGGAAAGCAGTATACCCTTGAAAACAGAGAGAGAACTGAAAATGAGAGAGGCAGGATCAGATGGCAGGACATACAGTAGTCACCAGGAAAAGAATTGCGAATGCAAAATTTGAAACTTTGGTGGAGGAGAAAAGACATGGAAAAACTCCAGGAATGGAAAAGAGATACCCACTTAGACAGCAGTGCAAGAATTTAAAACAAATTATATCTCTGCCTTTCTGGACTTCAAAGATTAATTGAAGATAGTCTCTTATACTAGGCTGTTTCCTAAGACATTACAGAGCTTTGACTGGGATTTATCTCATTTAAGTTTACATTGTAGGTGTCTCACTAACATTTTATGTGGTTGTATACTTGAGCTCCTCAGGATGGGTCTCATTTCCACTTCATGGAGCAAATAAATAAATAAATAATCCATAGCCAGATTGATTTTATCTCTTTGTAAGGAGGATGAGCAAAATAAATGAGCTGCACACAAGAAGTGCTTCTTTTCCCCAGATGCAATAAAGGGAGCATAGACAAATAGCTAAGATTTAGATATTGATATTTCAACAAATACGGATATTTTAACAGATGTATATCTGGTCAAGGTGAAATAAGAAAGTCAGCCAAAACCAGAAACAACTAACAGATGGTAATGGTAATAATAGGAAACTTTAGCAAGTTCAGAGGCAGCAAGTGAAAAGACTTGAGTATAAAGTTTCTGTCTAATTGGGAACAGAAGAAGCACATACAAATTTCTAAACAGATACCCTTTCTTGAATGATGAAATTCTTAGAAAAGCAGGCTTGAGTTAAAAGACCAAAATGGAGCTTGGAAAAGCAGCCTTTTTTTTGACTTTTACACCAGTTTCCACAAGGAGATTTTAAAAACACCCTACTCAGAATTTAGTTCAGTTTCTGGCTGAATCATAATGGATAGGAGACCTATGATCTATGATTCTGTGATCTTAGAATTATGGGGCATTAATAGAACCCTGGATTATCTAAAGACTTAAACTTCACTCTTAGTTTTCTGTATCCATAAACTTCATAAGATGAGGTCAGTCCTGATGTTCAACTCTCTTAAATGCCAGTGAGTGATGCTTTGCTCTCACTGAATCTGCAAGGGGGATCAGGGACCTGGAGGTCTGAAGACATCTACATCTTTTTTGTCCCTAGGTATCCTGTCCCACTGAGCAGCAAGCAGGTGTTTTGCTTTGCTTTCCTTTTGATGTCAAAGAAAATCCCAAAGTATTAATACACCTTTATGATGGGCAGAGATGCACATGAATTTACGCCATATGCAGATAAGCAAATATTTCATACACAGTTATGTTCTGAGGAGTAACTGTTTTAATTTATCTGTTGGCAACAAGAACAAAAAAAACAGGTTGTGTTTATTTTGCTGTTTTTCCTTTGTGTCAGCAAGACTGACAGTCTATTCTTTGTCAGATAAAAACAAGTGTTATAACGCTAATTTTCTGTGGATACATAGAAGATCTAATGTATTAACATTTTTCATATTCATGTTGATATATTCAAGGAACAGCTCTTATTTATAGATTATTACAGATGAAAAGGATAATTATGTATAGTCTGACCTCCTGGCTAACTTAAGTCTAAAATAATTCTTAGTAATGTCAGTATCTCATCTATATCCTATAGAAAAGTTGCAGTACTTTTCCTGCTCTAGAGAGCCATCAATCTTGATTTAGGAGACAGAATATTCCCACACCAGAACTAGAAAGTTGTTCAAGTCCTCAGTTACTATCGCCTCGTGTACTCGATCTCTAGAATGAATGCATTCATTTTCTGTTTGCAGTGACCTTACATCTCATCATGTTTTCATGTGAAACCTTTCCCTGGCTTCTGGGGCCCAGGATGAGTTGCTAGGATGGTGGTTAATAATTAAAGAATCTGAATTCTGATTTTTTCACCACAAAGGTAAACATAAAACCCTGCAATGCTATTAGCTATTCCTTAACCTAAAAAGAACCTCAAGCAGATAGACAAAAAATAAATTATTTCACTTGTGCAGTGAAGAGAAAAAACAAATCTCAATATCAACATAGCACCATGCCTTTTTCTACTCTCTCCAGAGACTCTAAACACTTCTGCTGCTTACCAGTGGCGGTTTAAATGCTTTAGGAGAGAATCCAAACAGAAGATGATGCTGAATCGTCAGGCTAAGGAAAACTATGCATTTGTGCACAACTAAACAGTGTCTCAAGAAGTTCTCCAAAAAACCCTGCTAGTAGCTATAGCAACTGC
This sequence comes from Patagioenas fasciata, assembly GCF_037038585.1. Taxonomy (NCBI): domain Eukaryota; kingdom Metazoa; phylum Chordata; class Aves; order Columbiformes; family Columbidae; genus Patagioenas; species Patagioenas fasciata. The sequence goes on along the minus strand of NC_092521.1, from coordinate 6,629,719 downwards.
ATTCACTGTATTTTTACTAGAAAACATTTTTTAAAGCTACTTAAGAAAGTACATTTTTCAGCCATTATCTAAACATCCAACTTTCAGGCCTTTCGATGCAACCCTGCTCTCCATTCAACTTCCACCCTCCCGCTCCCACTTGGCATGCATGGCATGTGGGTTGCTGGGGTGACCCCCAAATTCGGGGAAGGAATTTTCCCTCCAAAATTCAGCAGGCTTAAATCTAAGCTGCTGAACTGTGGCTTTCATTTCCAGTGAAATGCCATGCCGGCACAAACACTTACATCTCTCAGGCAAATCGGACATCCGAGGAGAATTACATTTGAAGCAATAACTGAAGTAAGTCCCAAAACACTATAAAGGGGATGGGAATTGAATTAATCTTTAAGAACCTTAAATTGTTAGATCTTGAGAAATATTTGCTTTATCAGAATTCTGGTCTTGCTACACTTACTTACTAGCAAGTGCTGTAAAGCAGCAAAACTTCAACACTACTTGGAATATGAAAGCCATGGAGAGCCACTATTCTCAGCTCATCTTATAGAAATTGCACCTTTCCATGGCATGGTCTTCTCTGTATGATTGGCACCATACAGTATGACAGTCATATTTGATATTTATCTGTTGAAATGGATTTTTCGCCCCCTTGACATAGCTATGTAAGTCAAGGTGAGAGTTCTGCTGGTTTACTGTGTTCCTCCAATCAACCACCTGAGCAGAAGATGGTTGTAGGCTTAACTCTTCTGTCTGGTGTTCCCACCTGCACAACCAATAGCTTTGACTCTTGAGTCTAAGAAAGAAATACACTAGCATTTCACATTGGGTCTTCCCTTTGAGAAGACAGAATTTTATTTTCCTCCGATGTGTAAGAGACAGATAAAAGATTGAAAGCAAAACATGGGTCTTCAGTCTTGATGCAGACCTTCTGTTTCTGAAATCTGTGGAAAAAATGTTTGTTGGAGCAAATTGCAAAGCATATTGACTCTCACATCCCCCGAGACTCTTCTCACTGACAATGGAACACTTCTCACTTTTCCACACAACTACATTAGTTTGACCTATCGATCCATTTATTCACATGTAGCAGCTTGTCTAACTTGCCTGTGGCTTCACTAATTATGAAGAGTTCACCATGAAAAAAAAAAAATAAATAAATCCTTCATCACATACTATTAGATTTCTTCTAAAATCTTTATTTTGGGATGCCTTCTATAAAAGTTAGTCCATTACTTTTATAAAGTATTCAGTTATATCCACAGAAATGTCACTGGATAGCCATAAGATCAATGTTTTCCCTGTTTTTGCATATTTGGTACGTGAAGCCCCTGTAAGATTGAAAGCACTAAAGAACAAAAAACGGTTAAAACCTTTATCACAGGTTTCACCATTAAGACATTTATGCCCACCTTAAGCTAGAACAAACCTGCAATCCAATGTAACAGAAACACTGATTCTGTCACACATTGCTGTGATGTTATCACCAATGTTATTCAACATTCCAATATATTAAAACATTATGATACCTGGAAAACATTCACAAGTTGTCATCTCGTTCCTAATAACATCCTAGAGGGAAAAAGTTTCTTCCCCACATACCAGCGTACAAGAGTGTCAGCTTTATGACTCCTGCCTATGAATTACACTGGGAGGACTCAGTTTCACTGGCAACAATTCAAGAGCAGGAAAGTGAGGACAACGAAATGACTTCAAAGGAACATGAGTTATTGGAAAAATCATGCAAGAGCAGGTTAGCTATTCATCCTTAACACATTTCAGTTTCATCAGGTTCCAAATAGCAGGATTCAATTATTTTCTTTCATAGCAGCAAGTCTCTGGTATCTCAGAGCCTGGCTCCATTCTGATGTACAGCTGCAACTCTATGTATTAGTGTAAATCAAAAAGAAAAAACTAAAACTAGCAAGAAAACCCCAAGCCTCAATGGAATTACAAAAGTGCTAAGTACGAATGAAGCTGCATAGACCTTGATGCTGACCCACCTTCCTGCAGAAGACAAGCTCTTAAATATGTTATGAAAGCATTTAAATCCATTCCACAGTCACTCTAAGATGACTCTTCTACTTAATGAGAGCCTTCTCTTCAACCACAAGTTATAAATAGGAGCGTTGCCTTTGCATAGTGTGAATCTCACAGTGAGGGAGCATTTCTAAGGGAAAAGCAAAGATTTTGTCTCGGATCAGCTTATAATCTCCAATTTCTCATCTTAGGAAAAGCGTGAGAGGAGGGAAACATTAAGACCTACCTTATTTCTGAGCTCTGTCCTGCAGCAGGGTCCCTTTCTTGCAGGCTACAGCCCTGCGAGTAAACAGGCAGGGATGGGCAGGATGTGGGCAGAACTTGGGATCTACTCTACCCCTCCCAGGGACCAAAGTAGCCTCACGGCCACCACAAACACAGAAGAGAAAGACGGTAACGAAGGGTTATCCCCGCTGTGGTGCCTCCCACGATTGCTGCTTGGGCAATATCTGCCCTCGCCTCCCGCCTGGCCCAGGACAACACACGAGCCCTGCTAAAACTCTTTTTCTGTCTGCAGACAGATGCACCAGTCTCTACACTGGTCCCAGTACTGGTACTTGTGTTAAGGAGAATGCACCAGTATTTGTAGATACCTATTTAATTCAAATTACTGCCTGGCAATCAGTGATTTCGAGCATTTCCTGATGCAATTGCTTAGAAAGGATATTGCATGAAATGTTCTAGTTCACCTGCTTTCGCTGTAGAGACTATTATGAGTGCACCATTCTTTCATAAATCATCATATAAAACTTTTTAAAAATATTTCTCATAATTTTCAAAAAAATATTTTGACAATTATTGAAAGCATTTTAAAACTTATGCATTTAAAAAGTTACGCGGTTTTAGTACTTCAAGTGTACCTTGTGAGCTCATCACACCAGTGGAAGCCAACACAATGACTTTTTGTTTAAATATCACACCCTGCATTATGTGATTCAAAAATGACTACAGTCTTTGATAACTCTGCTGATTTAGTAACACAGCTCACAAAAAAATCAATGTTCAGACAATCCCATTGGTGTCTCAGCATACCTCTTAGCAGAGAAAGCACTCCATAATTTTTTATTGGAGTGACAGGTTCTGCCCCTAAATAAAGACACCATGGTAGAAGCCTCAATAAATTGGGAGCCATTTCCCACTTAAGTCTGTATAACTCCAAACACACTGTTAAAACCTTAAATCATGGATAACTATTGCTAGTGACAGAGCCCTTCTTAGACTTTATGGATTTATTCCCAGAAGGTATTAAACCTAAGGGTAAGATTGCATTAATTTTCCTATCGCTATTTCCCATTCTATTCAGACATCTTTTAAGCCATATCCCAAAGAATCAATTTTTACTGGTGAAGACAGCATTGGTGTGAACAAACTCAGAGATCTTTCCCTGAATCAGGTGAAAGACCCTATAGAAAGAGAAGTCTGTGCCTTAAATATAGAGTTGGATATAAAGCAATCTCCAAGTTCCTGTCCATCCAGTCTTTTTCTGTAATATTTAAAATCTGCTTACTTGCATCACCAACATTTCTCATTAAAAGTCCACAATTTGGGGGAATTAAGCTCAGTCCAGCAGTCCGAGCCTTCCACCCAAAGGAAAGCCCTCCTGTCCCACGCTATCTCTGCTGGGACAGGAGCAGAGGGTGCCCTGTTTACCAGACATGATCCCTGTGCCAAAAGAGTTAATGATCTAATAGAAAGAATTGCACAAATCCCATTAGTACACAGCCATAAAGGATTCAAAGGGGATTAATAGCCTCTTCACCCTTCCCATTCTTACAGAGGGTATTTAAGGAGAAAAACTCTGCTTTAGGCTTTGCTGCCATCCAATACAGCATCATGTCACATAAAAGAGAAAGGATTAACACTTAGCATCTGATCAGGCAAACAAGTTAGCTAAACAAGAAGAGCTGGTAATGAGGCAGAAAAGCTGTATGCACAATAGCATGAATCCCCCACCTAAGTATAGGTCAAGAATATTCATAATACTGTTATTTAATTGAGAGACTTCACAGATAAGGGCCAATTTTTGTAGAGTGTGGGACTGACAATGGAAAAAATCCATGCTCTGTGGAGCCTCTTAATCACAAATCAGAATTAATAAGCAGTATCCCAGTTATAACAGGAATAACCAAAATGACCATTTGCTTGTTTGTTTCACAGAAATTTGTCACTGTGCTCCAACAATAATTTTTGCTGGCTGGTTTCAGTGCAAGAAAAACACTGTCTTCATGTCAATATTGTCTTAAATTGGCTACAGGGGACAACTAAATCAACCCAAAGGCAAGTATTCCCCAAAGCCAACATAATCTCTCCTTCTGCACAGGCCCTGGAGGAGAGAAAGAAGAGCTTTCTTAACATAATGTGCAGTTCAACAGCCTAATACTTCCTATATCATCTATACATGACGGAGCACTTAGCTACATGACATCACTGTCACACCGCATATGTCCTAAAAGATCCTAACTCTGATATCTGGGATAAAATTGTCGTATTAACCTGCCGCAACTATTCCAGACTCTCCCACTCTGCTAGTTTTAATCAGTACAAAACTTTTCTGCAGTGCTAATTTATTGAGAGAGATGTCAACATGTGTTGGTCAACAGCCACGGGCCACTGCAGTCAGTCTATGGGGAACACTGTCCTGCTTAGCTCTGCTGAGTGATACACTGAGGCATTATTGAAATTATAGGGATTAATCTGACCAAATACAGAGATTTACAGTGTAGTTGCCTATATCTAAGTAAACCACCTACCAGCCCTTTATAATCCATAGAGGGAAACAACACTTCTAGGGAGTAATATATTTCAAATGGGTCAGATGAATCATCTTGCAAATACTCCTGTTTTTCTTTGCTGGGTCTGAAGGCAGCAAGGGTGTCTGGCTGAGCAGAAGAGTCTCCAACAGATATCTAAAACTACAATAGGCGAGGAGACCCATCGTGACACCACAAGGGCCTATGTGTGGACACACTTGGTCTCTCTGCCCAAGGCAGACAGACCCAAGAGAGGTTAAACACCACACATACTAGTGGTACAGCCATTGCCCCAGGGCTCTGTGCATCCACATCGTGTGGCATGGCAATTATTTAAGGGAATTCAACCTATGATATGATGAATCATAGAATAGTTTGGTTGGGAAGGAACTTTCCAAGCTCATCTAGTCCAACCCCCTGCCATGAGCATCTTCACCTAGATCAGGTTCCTCAGAGCCCCGTCCAGCCTGGCCTTGAATGTCTCCAGGGATGGGACATCTGCCACCTCTCTGAGCAACCAGGGCCAGTGTTTTACCACCCTCATTGTAAAAAATTTCTTCCTCCTATCTAGACTGAATCTCACCCCTTTTGATTTAAAACCATCACCCCTTGTTGTATAGCAACATACCCTGTTAAGAAGTCTGTCCCCATCTTTCTTACAGGTCCCTTTTAAGCACTGAAAAGCCGCAACAAGTTCTCCTGGGAGCCTCCTCCAGGCTGAACAACACCAACTCTCTCAGCCTTTCCTCATGGTAGAGCTGTTCAAGCTCTCTGATCATTTTCATGGCCCATTTTTCATTTTTTTCAAGTAACTAATGAAGAGAAGGACAAAGGCATATAGCTAAGGATGATGTGACAGTGGTTAAAACAGAATTTTTCCTGCTTATTTTTGGTTTTGTTTTTTTTTTTGTCCTTACGAATCTTGAAGACCTACAAAGCTACTAGCAACTCCTCCAACTAGGGGAACAGACTCCCCAAAACTCAGTGTACCTGAGAGCTCCCTCTCTGGCTTCCTCAGCTGCCTAGGTCCTGCCTTATGGGTTATTGCCTTCAAAAATACTTTCTGGGAGAGAGATGGGGAGCAAAGCCACAGACATGGAAATGAGGAGAAATTAAAGCAAGAGTAAATAGTTTAAAGTTGTTTATCATACCAGTGGAACCTTGCATAAGGTATCCTTTATCTGTTTTGCTGTTTGCTGTTACCAGTCTTAGCTCAGAAACTGCCAAAGGAAAGGTGATTTCTTTTTATGTTTGCATACAGCTCAGTTCCGCGATGCCCTGGAAAGCAGCATTTCTCTGATTTCCCCATATCGCTGCATCTTAAATTAGCAACTTAATTTTATAGCCCACTCATAAATGCCACAGCCTTCCTGGGGTCTTGGCCCATAGCTTGGGGACAGCTGCTTAAGTGAAGTGAAAAGAACGCTAAGGGAAGAAAATATGATAATAGAGATAACTATTGAAAATGAAAAAATTGTTAAAGGCAGCAATAGAAAAGACAGAACACTGAATTAAAGAGGAAAAAAAGAAAGCACTCAGAAATACACAAATAACTTGAGTGAGAAAAGAACCGAAAATATACTTAGTAATAAAACCAAGGTACAGCAAAGAAAGAAACTAAAATAAGCCCACTTGTAAACAGTTTTAATTTCAGGTATCAGTCATAAAAGTACTTACCTGTATAATTAAGAAAAGCCTCCAGAAAACATAAAAACCACCTTTAGAAATACTCTAGAGTCAGTTCCATAATTAAACAGCCAAGCAGGTCAGGGGAAACTGGTCTGAAACAACTCAAGCACAAGGTGGCTTATGAAATGTCAGACTTGAACAAAGTTGTCAACCAATCTCTTAGGAATGAGCAATTCACTCCTGCCTCAATCTCAGCTAAAGTTTTATTATATATGAGAAAGTGTTGTCCTTTACAAAATGAATGATTTTTCTTTTCCTGATGCAGGAATGTGAAGAGATTGGCCATTGCAGAAGTAGACCATGAGGTCTCATGTCCAGATGAAGAGCATCCTGGGCTGTGATGTGGTAGATTGTATAAATGAGGCAGATTTGAGCTTTGCCAGCGCTGACACAGGACCAGCTGAATTTTAGGTGCTACAGAAGGGCTGTGCCTTGCTGCCTCTTAGCAGGTACTGAATTAATTTCCCAGTCAGGAGTTACATCCACTGCGCCTGAACACCCTGTCTAGATCTAGTCAATGGGGTTTGGTGAAGATTTTATGGTATATTTTGCAAAGATCATCACTGAGCACCCTCCTCTTATCAAACACTACAATGGACTGAAAACCACATGTTTCTTTGCATTCCTACCTCATTTTTTTCATGATGGATAGCCAGTACAAAAGCTGCTTTGAAATGGGTACCAGCTGTTGTTTCATTTCTGAGAACTGCAGTGATAACCAAGACAGTCCACGCAGATTATCTGCAGCCTTTATCTGTTGATGAAATTGGAATTAAGGAAGTTGTGTCGTACAAGTAGTAATTAGTTTCATACTAAACGTGAAGCCAACAGAAATCTCCCTGGTATGCCCAGCTCTAAACTTTCCAGCTCAAAAAAAAAATCTTTGCAATTGATATGCAGAATAATTTTTCTTATGACGATCAATACAAACTTGGTTTCTCTGTAAAGAAATAACTGGATGATGCCAATAGGAACATAATTCAACACAGTAAACAGCACTGCAAAAATTGCACTTGGGTAATAAGCAGTCAAATCACAACCAAGTGTTGGCTAAGCTTAGATCAAAGAGCATGAGTCCAAGAATACTTAAAACTGTCAATGGTTTAAGCCTGGCCTCAAATGTGATGTGAAATACGGTAGTTTTGGCATCTCTCATTAAAATCATTTAAGAATCAATATTCAGGACATAACAATAATCAAATCAAGTTGTTCAAGTTGAACACAAGGGATCCTTCTATATTGCAAAGAATCAAAGATTAATTTCTAAGGAACTGAATCGATGCAAAGTAAATAGATTCTGATAAACTGGGGAAGGATATCTTACATCCACTGCATAGCAGATAAGCTCTGCGATAGCAGTAATCCCTGAGCAAGGAAAATCCAGACAACTGCATAATCAGGACTGACAGCACTTGCAAAATATGACCCATAACTCAATTTCACTCATTCCTAATGAATTGCTAAGGCTAATGTAGCTCGGAGAAGCTTTTTGACATGTAACCGGATCAGGTCCAGGTTTTGCAATTCTTGGCAAGCTCTGCAGCCACATCCACCCTGGTGTGGGTTTTGAGACCCTGCAATGGGCTCTCAGGATGGGTGGCTTCACTATTTCTGTATCTCAAGGGTTTGCAAGCAAGAGCCAGGGCTCACAGGCACCTACCCTCTCTTTACTGCTAAATTTCCTCCCTACCAGGGAAGAAATGGGAAGCTACTAAAGAGTATTCATACTGTTTTATAGGAACAACTCTTTTAAAGTCAAAATACTTCCAGAAATATCAGGTTATTGCTTGCCACTGTACACAAATATATCAGGTATTTGCCATGAAACCTCCAATATATCAAAGAATGGCAACCCAGCTTGCTTACTCCACCAAGCAAAGAAACTTTCTCTTTTTCAGGTTGTTTCTACCTGCACAAGGAAACAAAAGTTATCTCAATACTTGCATCACCTGTGATGTGAAATTAATTTTCCACTAACCAGTAGGAAGTAACACATCTGCTGTACATCAATAATATTTATTACAGAGGTGGGTTTTTCTTTTTTTCCCCACTCCAGATTAAATCTCTAACCTATACCACAAATCCCTGGTAGGCGATGTACTCACCATCTCCCCACCTACTGCTAATCCTGAAACAGTTTTCTCAAGGCAATATAAAGTGTGCACATTTTTCCTTTGCTAGGTGGATTATCGGCTATTTAATCTTTATAGACCTTTTAGTGATGCTGAAAAATAAATACTATCAGCCCCATCCCACCCGTGTATTCAGACTAGGAATGAATAAGCACCAACAAGTGCAAAGGAGATCACATAAAGGAAAGGAAAAGTCCTGAGGTGGAAAAAAGAAGGGTTGTAGTATTCTCAGTGTTGTATTACTATCTCTGAATAGAAGACCATGTCTTTTTTTGTTCACATTTCTGAATAACTGACGTACAGACACACTGCAAGACCCACGGAAGTGGGCTGGAGGCTCAGTAAAGTAATTTTGTGCAGTTGTCTCGGACACAAAAAAGGTTTCCTTACTCTTCATGGCTTCAGAGCCACACCAGAGCAATTACGGGTTCGCAGGGTCTCGTTCCCCCACATAAAACAGCTATGGCCAGATTTTTCCACCAGTGACACACTCCAGGGTAGAAAGGGAGAGAGATTTTTAGAGGACAAGTCATTCCTTACGTCCCAAAAATCGGATCTAGCTACTCTCTCTCTGCAACTCGAATTCTGGAAACATTGCCGATCATTAGAGAATATACTATTCAATTAATCAGAAATCAGAATGCTTTGAACTAAGAAAAATCTTTTTTTTTTTAATCTTGTTTTTTTTTAGGATCTCAAGGTCACATTTGATGCAAGACCTCCTTCAAATATTATCTGTCATTCACAGGTGGAGGAACTGACTGTGCACAGATTCAGTGACTTGCAAATCTGCCAGAGCAGCATCCTCTGTCCATGGCCCCTGACTACAGTCCACTGTTCTTTTTAGCTGTGATGTTAAGGTAAAAATCCTTAATTCCACCTGTAATTTGCTGACTTTTGATGTAATTTATAAATCAAGATCATTATGACTAACACCTCCTCTGCCCTGAAACACCCCAAAACCTAGCAATGTTTTTTAACAATATTTGAAACGAGAAACCATAAAATAAATGTTATGATTTATTACCTCACAAAATCTCATACTTGCCAAAGAGAATGTAAGTCTGAGTGTGGCTTGAGCAGACCACCTCAAGGCTTAAGAGGTGTAAATCTCCCAAAAACACAATGGGAGATCTTTGCAGAAGCTTCTCTCCCTGCAAAATACACGCATCTGTTTGGCTCCGCACGTTGATCTGGGATAGTCATCTCATCCAAGCTTTGTGCCACCTTGAGAAGCCTGGTGTGACTTCCATTGAAGGGGATCACAAAACCTTCAGCAGCAACTGGGACAAACCATTTCACCAAGTGAAATGAAGTACAGGATGTTTCAAAAAGATGGACCCAATTTGAAATGACGCTCTGAAATTGGGTACACCTTTTTGGAACACCCTGTATATGACAGAGATATTAAAAGAGTGAGATTGTGCCCAAATATGACTAGACAATTTCTAATATGTTCATTTTTCTGCTCTTTATCTCTTCTACCTACATTTGCTACAAGAATTTCAAAGTATGTTCCAAATTCCTCAGTTACAGTTTAGTGTTTTCTGTAGATGCCTTTTCCTCATTCACAAAATTTGAGCTCTGAAGCTCTAGAACATCTTCATACTTGGCAGTGCCTAATACAAAGTGAGCATTATCTAATAAGGACCCAATATTCCTGTCTTTAGACTTGTTTGGCCAAAGAAAGACTTGCAGGAATGGCTCCTCTCTAAAAAGCTTGTTGTGAAGTCAGAAATGCACTGCCACATGTTCCTCACTAGGGACAACAGAGTTGGAAAGGCTGGAAGGGGTTATTTTGGTGCCATGGGTGACAATATGTAATTGAGTTTACATAAGAAAAGTTGGAGAACTTGCCATTGCCTGAAGAGCTGAAATAGCCCGGTATCACCTGTATTATTCGGGTATGGTGGTACAGGCAAAGCGTTGACATAATGCAAGCTTTTATTAAATGTTTTTGCTCCTCATTATGAGGAGAGTTTAGGAATGGTTTTTAAAAGAGAGGAATTGCAATCCCACAGCAGCAATTACTCAAAACAGGTTTTAAAAGAAAATGTTGCAATATGACAAATATCCTTTGAAGCCAAGATAACTATCGAGCAAATCTCAGAAACTTATTTTAGCAAGAAAGTTATGATGTGCTGGAAACAAAAGCATTCTTTTATTCCTATTATTTTCAGCATTGTAATCTCCAGAACATAAAGCTAGCTCCAGCATGTAGCAAAGGTCTTTGCCCTAAAACTATATAAAGTATCAGCAGAAGTAAGAAAATACTTCTGTGTATGTATAGGTGCTATAGACGCACTCACCCACACATTGTCTGGGTTGCTGAGCTCAGAAAAACCTTCCCACAGAACACAGAAACAAATTAATTCTTCCACCCAATTCTTCCTCTGTTAGGTCCCCATTGGGGACCTTGTTTTTCCTCAATACTGACATGAGTCATATTCATGAATCACATTGATACTTCCCCCACAATAAAACTTCCATAGGATGTACTTTTCTGAGCCAAAGCCTCTTCTCATTCATGGCATAAGTCTGACTCAAATTTGAGAGACAATCACTCGAATTTGAGAGAAAAACAAGAAAGATTTGGTCACAAACTGATCCCAGGAGAGAGTAGCAAAATCATCTTCTCTTCTTGAAGCCAGAAGACCTGATTTCTTCCCTTCACTTTGCAATGTGTCGAGGATTGCCCTTCTGCAAGTTACTTGGAATAATTATATCCAAAACCAAATGAGATTCATCAGTTGGAAGGTGGTCCATTGCTAAATTCAGAATGGGACTCTTAACTTATCCCAGTTTCATTTTCACCAGAAAGGATCCCATAGCAGCACAGTGTCTCTTATTAGAAGCCCCAAAAGCACAACACAGTTATTAAAGACACACAGTGAATCTGCAATACATATTTCAGAACTTCCTTTTGTAATAATATTCCATAAACACTTAAGTGATGTAAATTCTAATATATATCCTCATGTGCTTGGTATGTCTTACTGGAAGCTACTTCAGAGCACCATCCGAACTGTGGACAAAGACCACAGTCTTTGTATATTCTGAACAGCACCATCATGTTGGGAAATATACGACAGTCAGTAGAAGGATTGAAACTTCAGTAAAAACTACTAAGTACTCACTCTTAGAAAAAAAAAAAGTCATGATGGAGCTTTTGAAGTGGAATAAACCTTCCAGTTGCCTGCCTTACCTGTTTGAGAAACTGCCCCTACTACCTTCTCAGTTTAGTATTTATCCTTCAGTATTTATACAAACTCCTCCGAATCAGATATCTAAACAGGCATTTGTAAAAGAAAAAGAGATTCAGGCATGAATCTAGAGCAATCCTGGGTTACATAGATTTTACAGGTGCATCTTCCTGAGAATGATTCCATCAGTGTCCACGCTGCGCAGATGGGCTGTGTTATTTTAAGGTCTTAATCAAAATACGTGCAAACAGGCACAGCACTGTGTGCATATTAATGCCTGTGAAGTGTCAGCTGTGAATCAGTCAGTACACTTTTTTAGGAACACAAGCTATTGTAAAAATACAGAAGAGAAAGAACTGATGAATGAGACAACTTAGGGGAAGAGTTAGAAGCTACAGTTAGAAAGTGATGCACAGCACATTTGTATTGAACATGAAATGAAGAAAATAAGAAAACTTTATCCTGTTAACATGGCATAGTATTCCTGGATACTGATAGAAACTGAAGTGCCACACAGACGGAATACAAGAAGGTGTCATGTCATCGAAATCCCAAGATATATACTATTAGGAGAATCAACCCTGAAACAGTAATTATAATGTAATCTTGACATCCATAAACCTCCCGTCAGCTCTGAATTTTTTCAGTGGGTTTCCTCAATGAGGGCATTACGCATTCCTCAGTCTCTGCCTTATCACATGCAGTGATGGCACTTTGCATCCGCGAATCACAACCTGAGGGCTGAACCAGACCCAGGTTCAGAGGACAGACTCACCTAGCAGTCTGTGGTCTGAAAACTTTGTTAACTAAAGAAAAAAATAAATAAATCCAGCTTAAGAATAATGTAACACAGTTCCTTCCGGATTTTCTTTTTAAAAGACAGATCCTGTTCTTGCATGTCTGCATATTTAAAAAAAAAAAGAAAGAAAAATTCTTCTGAATTTGAGCTGCCTCCCTGTGCAAGGGAAAAATGAAAAGGACAAAGCAAAGGTTGTGTTCAGAGCCACAGTGCCCCAGGTGTCAGACGTGTAAACCCAAAAAGGTTCTCTTACCTGCACAAACACAGCACCACCCAAAGTGGTACCCGGTGCCCGGCTCCTGAGCTGCCCTCAGCCCACAGCCCAGTGCCTTTTACAGAGCTGTCAGCCCAGGAGGGGATGTGTGGTGGCGATGGGCTTGCAGGGGCAGGAGCACGCAGACAGATGGCCACAGCCACACAGACAGACAGACACAGGCACACACCCCCAAACACCCTGCGCACACACACGGGCTCACAGGGACATGCTGGTGACAGAGCGGGGATGGGCAAAACACTGCATCTTATGCCCACACACCCATGCAACAGCGGAGAAAAACAAGGGAGGGAAAGAACAGAAAGAGAGAGAGAGAAAGAAAGAGGGAGAAAGAGGAGAGGAGAGGAGAGGAAGGAAGGAAGGAAGGAAGGAAGGAAGGAAGGAAGGAAGGAAGGAAGGAAGGAAGGAAGGAAGGAAGGAAGGAAGGAAGGAAAAGGAAGGAAAGAAAAGAGAAAGAAAGGAAGGAAGGAAAAGAGAAAGAAAGAAAGAAAGAAAGAAAGAAAGAAAGAAAGAAAGAAAGAAAGAAAGAAAGAAAGAAAGAAAGAAAGAAAGAGAAAAGAAAGAAAGAAAGAAAGAAAGAAAGAAAGAAAGAAAGAAAGAAAGAAAGAAAGAAAGAAAGAAAGAAAGAAAGAAAGAAAGAAAGAAAGAAAGAAAGAAAGAAAGAAAGAAAGGAAAAAGAAAGAAAGAAAGAAAGAAAGAAAGAAAGAAAGAAAGAAAGAAAGAAAGAAAGAAAGAAAGAGAAAAGAAAGAAAGAAAGAAAGAAAGAAAGAAAGAAAGAAAGAAAGAAAGAAAGAAAGAAAGAAAGAAAGAAAGAAAGAAAGAAAGAAAGAAAGAAAGAAAGAAAGAAAGAAAGAAAGGAAAAAGAAAGAAAGAAAGGAAAAGAAAGGAAAAAAAGAAAAGAAAAAAGAAAGAAAGGAAAAAGAAAGAAAGAAAGAAAGGAAAAGAAAGGAAAAGAAAGGAAAAAAAAGAAAAGAAAAAAGAAAAAGAAAAGAAGAAAAGAAAAGAAAAGAAAAGAAAAGAAAAGAAAAGAAAAGAAAAGAAAAGAAAAGAAAAGAAAAGAAAAGAAAAGAAAAGAAAAGAAAAGAAAAGAAAAGAAAAGAAAAAGGGATGAGAGGGAGGGAAGGGACGGGACCGAGCAGCGGACGGGCCGGACGGGCGGCAGCGGGACCTGGCGGAACAGCCGGGCCGGGCGCCGAGGCGGGAGAGGGGCCGGGCCGGGGCGGTGTCGGGGTTTAAGGAGCAAGGGGAGGGGAAGGGGCTGGACGGGGATGGCTGCGGGGGAGCGGGGGGGCGGCCCGGGGATGCGAAGGGACCGGGCTGCGAGATCCGGGGGCTCAGCGCCTGGGGCCGGTGGGGCTGAGCGACAGGGGGGTGAAAGGTGTGGGGAATGAGGGAGATGCTTGCAGGAAGGAGGCTCAGGACCCAAGGGCATGTGGGGCAACCCGAGCCCCTGCCCCCTAAGAGAAGGGGCAGAGAAATGTCACCCCGGATGGTACAGAGAACCGGAGTGAGCCCCCGAGCAGCGTTGGGGGGAAATGCCCTTTTTGGTTTAGCAAACAGGTGGCCTCTGCTTTTAACTCCTCCCTGAGCTCAGTGTCTAAATAAAAAGCCCTCAGCTGGGATATTTTTGCTTGAATTTCAACTCTGACACTTGTGTGCTGGAGCCGCTTGTCTTCCACCCCTCCTCCAGACACATTTCTCCATCTCCTTCACTGCCACTCGTACTGCAGCTTCCTCCCCTCAGCAAGCATTTCTATAGCTGTCCCCTGCTGTTCCATCAGGGGTGGACGTCCATCAGAGTGAGCTGTGAAGCTCAGAAATTAGCCCAGTCAGTCCCAAACTGGTGGTCTCAAACGGGAGCCAAAGGACAACCAAAGGATGTCATGAGTCCCCTGTGTTTCCATGTGCTTATTTAGCCTTGCTGTAAGTGTGGTTACATCTAGTGCAGGTCTGTGAGCCAGGATCTAGAACAGGTTATGGAGACATCCCAGCGTCTGCTAAAATTTCCCAGCACAGGGTTGAGGTTGCTCAGCTCTATCAATGTCAACACAGCTTTGGTACCAGATTATTGTTTTATTTTATCTGCTCTGCCTGCTACGTGGTATCAACAGACGGAAAAACTGATTTCTGTTATGTTGCAGCTGACCCTCACGCTGAAGGAGCACTGCAGACACCTCTCCTCAAAGTTTAAAGCTTTCCAAAGGAAAACCATTGACCATATTCAGTTTGCCATGTTTCAAGCTTTATTGGGGAGCACGTATCCACTTTATATGTATGTGTGTGTGTGCATAATTTAAATTTTTAAAATGCATACATACAATTCCAATTGTTTGGGCAGAGAAAATGTATTGTTGAATGTAATTATTTTTACTTTTTAATAAATAAAGAAAAAATAAGCCTTTGCAATAATTTATTTTAGCATTCTGTGGCAGTCACTGGCAGATGGGTACTGAACTAGATGCTGTCTTTTCATTTGGCCTCTCTCACCACATTCCTGTCTATGTCTGGTAGGTGCTCGCTGTAAAGTAACACATAGGAGGAAGGTCCAGAGCCCTCTGTGACCAGGATCTCTGGAGCTTTTCCTCCAGTGGAAAGGACACAGAGTTACACAGGGCAGATAATACGGTGCTCACAAACTACCCCGATGTCCTCCAGGACATCCAGAGTGCATCCAGTGGGCCCCTGTGTCCTAAAGGGGTTTCTCCATGCATGATACCTACAGCAAAATAAAGCTCCTCTACACAGTGCCACGTTCTCCAGTTTCTTCATACAACTAAAAATCTTTTGACAGACACAGAGATTAAGTGGAGTCACTCCAGTTTATTCCAGGTGCCAAAGCTTGTGGTGTGTGCAGCTGAAACATGCTTAAATTGAGAAGATTTCTCTCCTCTGAGATGGAGATGGGGTTGCAGGTCTCAAGTGCTTTCTGTCAATCCTCTTGTCAGTGATAGATGCTATTTTCACTCATCCCAGCCTCCTCCTTGCTACTGCCAATGAGACAAGGTGTAGTAAAGCTATCCTTTGCATTTTATTAAGACCAGTTGACAGCCATCCTGTGCATTTGTAAGAGACCTGTCTCATCTATCAATTCATCCCTTCCTTGGGCAGAATACTTTATTTATCAATTTCTTATCATTTTGTAATGAAGAAGGTTCATCATTGCTGTTCCATTTCAGGTTTCCTGCAGAGATCATTACCTCAATACAAGTGAGAGCCTAATTCAGCAAAGCACTTAGGTACGTATTTACTAAATTGGGACTTGAAGTTAGTGTTCATAGTGTGGCTGTTTAAAATGTCTTTGCAGCATTTCATTTTAAGCACAGGTTATTAGAAAATCTGCTCAGAGGCATGAAAGGAAACATCTGTGAATGCAGGAAGGTGAGAGATTTCTTGAGGACTCACAACCTACTTTACCTCTGCCCAGCTTTTGGAGTGGTTACACGGTTTATTCAGAGCTCTACCACCAGAATCAGCCTTTCATTAGTCTACAAAAAATAGATGCAGTCTCTAATTCTGCATATGCATCTATAAACCTGAAAAGGAATCATCTGTTCCTATTCCAGCCTTCACAAACTGCATCTAAAGAAACAGGACAGGGGGTTGCCCATCTCTTAACCAAAGGACAAAATCAGATTTTTTTTCCCATAATAGAGTGCTACAGTATCTATGTCAACTTTCTGCATACCTTCTTCTTCAGACTGCTTTGTTTTTCAACCCAACACTTGATTAAATACTATCTTTACCTAACGTACAAATGTTAAGCCTATGGGATGCTGCTGGTTTCCTTCCTAAAGCTTCACCCTCCCAAGAATTTAGTGACAATTAAAGGAATGATATCTTTTCACCAGCATATTAGCTCAACCAGCTGTAGATCAAACCAAGTGACATATCAAAGATGAGTGCTGCATACAGTGAAAAAAAAACCTAATATCCTCACTTTGCCTTTAACAGTGGCCTAGTATGTATTTATATTTTGAAGCAGTTAGTATTTCAGCTACTACATATAATAATAGTCAACATATTTCAAGTAAGCTCAGCTGTTAAAGCTGTTGCTTCTCTTTACATTCCACCAAGGTGATTAATGGAAAGGAAATAATTGCTTTCTACATATATTTTACTACCGGTAATCTGCAGATAAATATATACTGTTTTAAGACTATGATCTACATGTTCTTAACTCAAGGTGCTGTCTTACTAGATTTCTACTGGAAACCAGCAGCTCAGATGGCTGTAATGCATGGATACAAAACTCAATTTCTCTGCATTTTGCAGTTCTTTCTGTTCTGATTGTGAGCCTTTTGTTTCCATTTTCACCCTGGGGTTTGGAATATAATAGATGCCTGTCTTAGGTCAGGAATAAGGTCTGAGAAGCTTGATATCCCACCCTCCGGAATGGATGCCTCAGCAGGTGTGTAGGAAAACAGCAATCATTCCACGATGCTTCCCCAGAATAGCTTCTCAGTCCGCAAAGGTGACGTGGGGGTTTTCTCACAAAGACCAGTCCTTTCTTCTCCAGTAAATTCGACCAGCCACATTTGAACCCATGTAAATACCGCTTCCAAAAGTTTTGTGGCAAGGTGTTCCACGATAGTTCACTCCCAGGAATTACACAGTCTGCAAATCACAGTGCCTTCACTCCTAGTTTGATCACAGATGTGACCATATCACCATAACCATCAGCCAGTTTTTTCTGCAGTAACTTTGCTGCAGTTGTGCAGTGCTTTGTCTCCTGACTGGTTAATGGTGTCTCAGGGCTCTGAGACCATTCTTTTACAAATTTCCTCAAAATTCTGGTGCTGGCAAGGCTCAGATCAGTAGCTGTGTGTTGGCAACTCATAAATGCCTAGGAAACAAGCAATTACATCACTAGGGAATACCCCTGTGCCTTTTATATTTTTATATATATTCTCTCGTACACATTATGCTTTATAGTCTCTAATGGCTTACATTTCAAGGCATGAAGCAGATTCAAATGGTCTCTCTTTAAAAAAAGTCTATCTAGCATAGAAATGAGGGGTTTTTTTCCTTTCCTGAAGTGTAGAATTTTCTATGCCAAAACCAATTAAAAACAACACAAGAAAACCGCTAAATTCTGCAGTAGAATACATGTGCTGCCTTGCATTGCATTATGCATTGTGTGCTCTGCCTCATTATTGTGCACCATGTCATGGTTTAGTTTGTTATAGGTTTTATATGATACATATGACACCACGTTATTTTGGTATTTCTTCTTGTTATCTAACTTCATTGTTGTTAATGAATGACAGGATTTGTGATTCCTAAATCCTGACTCATATATAATTTCTGTTTGAGCAGCACTTTACCCAGTACTGAAAGTTACAAAGTCATGAATTAGGGAATCCTCACAGTTTAGTGCAAGGGCTTGCAAAGTCGATCTAACCACAAATAAATTTTTTACTAATCCTATAGTGCTTTTTGAAAAAACAACAACAAAATTTAAAACAAAGCACACCATCATGAGCAAAGACTTTCAAAATCTGCTGTCTGGTCTTTGGAAAAAACATTCTTCAATTGACTACTTGAGCCATATATAATTAATTTCTGTATTGATAACTCCAGCTACATGTAAATACCATTTAATGTACAACAGCTGTAAGAACAATAACTGACTCAAATCATTATTCTTGTTGTATTCTAAGTATTTCTTATTTCCTGACTTATCGGATGGACTCATACTGCTCCATCTTCCTGATGCACACTGTTTATGTTTATCCTTCTCCACAGTCACCAGCTTCTGACCCTTAACTCACAAATCACCTTTATAAAAACGTGAACTTTAATATATGTATAATAAATGTGATTAATCACATGGTTCTCTCCACAAAAGTCTGCAAAAGCAATGTAAAAGCCAAACATATAATTTAGTTTTAGTTAGTTATTTAAATATCAAACAGGGCCAGCTATCATAATTCACATAGGTCTGATTTAATTATCGTAAATTAATATTACTGGTAGATTTAGTAGCTTCTGTAAACCAGATAACTGATCATGGGCGACAGTACAGTTCTATATTAAATGCTCTTTCTTCTTTCCAGCTATAGGTGATAAACTTCTGTGGTGTTGAGTTCTGGATCAAGGTAATAAATCACATCACACTTGAAATCAGGACACCTTTAATGATATTGATACCGTGAAACAGGTTCTTCTGAATATATCCATGATTCAGTGGCTCAGGTAGTCAATGAAATGCAAAATGGAGCTGGCCTGATAGGGTAGCATTGAACAGCTTTCTTCCTCTTTATTGAACAACATTTCAAGGATTTGCCTGGAGTGCACTTCAACTTCACATTTCCTTGTGATGTGGTAAATCAACACCAATGCCTCTTACTGGCATTTCAGTAGAGCCAGACAAAGTGCACATGGCTTTGGATGCTGAAAGTAAAACATAAATTCAATATTTCCATCTCTGTTCAGACAGTGGGACATCCCTCTTCCCGTCACATTTCAGGATCCTGACAATCAGCAAAGAATCTGGAATTCCACAGTCCTAATTCATTAACAAACACGTCTGCTCACTGAACTCAAAGGCATCACACATGCCCAGAGTAGAACTGTACATTCAATATCACCAATACATTACTCTGTGTAGTTTACCTTTAAACATGGACAGAAGGTTTTTTACCAGCCTTTGGAGAATGTAATGTAGATTGAGATAAAAGGTACATGCTATGAACAGTCTTTGTAGGCTATTTTACTTTTGCATATATTCTCTATTTCTTTAAACTTCTGTGTCATTGAAATCAGATATTTTTTAATAAAGACAAATAAAACAGGAGCACAAATTAAAGATATGATTATGACTCCAGAGTTAAGGGTATCAATGTAGATATAAAATATTACAATCTATATTTTGAATGAAACAATTAAGCAACTTCATGCCCTTGTGGTCATCCATGACCTTGTAACAATACCTATACAAAAATAAAATATTCTGACATTTTAGTCGGCACTGGGACCCTTATTTGTGCTGAAATATCCTTTACAAGCAATTGATCTGAAAAGATTTGTTCTCCAGCTTGTGCTGGTCGATATGTCCTGCAACAGGTCCACATCAGTAAAACGTTTTCATGCACTGAGCATCCTCGCTTAATTCTATAAACACACTGGAGAATTTACAACTGAACTTACCAGCAGTGTGAAAGCAGTAAATCAGATGTAAGAGACTGTGCATGTTGTACATAAAGGAAATACATGAGGGTGAGCGGTACTGTGGATGTAAAAAACCTTTCACAACACACGTTTGAGATGAGGCTGTTATTCATATATGAAGGAGTCGGGCATCCTAAGCAAGTGCTGATCAGACATTTCCTTATTGCACTATATTATCCTGTCATCTGGTATGTTAAATGGTTGGAGGCTGATGTTATTCATCCTATCAGCCGTAGGTTCCCATGCTTACACCACCCAGGTGTCCTTTTCTGTGAAGCCGTTTTAAAAGCCTAGCAATATTTCTATAACATTTTTCTCCATATATTTTCAATGCAAAATAGCATTGTCAATGTAGAAATAACTTTCCAATGTGAATAATTTCATATCTTGGTACCTTCTGAGTCTGTAAGTCATATTTTATATCCCATTGGGAGGCAAGAATCTCATTTTAACCAAAGGTAAAGTCACATCTCTTCCCCCACAACTTCCAGAAAATAAAGTTCTATAGATTATTATATACAGAAGACAAAAATAATGACTCAGACTGAATATGGCTTATTCATGGTCTCAGGCCAAGACAAAGATAGAAAGAAATTTTTAAGGAATAAATTCTAGAGATTAAGATTATATTCTTATATAGAATAACTTATTTTAAAGGGTAACTGCCTAATGTTTCTTCTAGGTTTGAAATATTTCAATTAGTCTGGGAAGAAAGGTTAGAGGGTATTGAACTGGTGAAGTTGTCAAAGGGAAATAATACACGGATTTGTTATGTGGATATCTATAACTCATGTACAGTATATTTACTAGAAAGACTTTTTCTTTCCATTAGATTTCAACATACAGAGAAAAATCAGTGTCAGCAATAACAGACAACAAATGCAGCCAGCCGCTATGTATTTACAAACTCAGCAAGGTGGTGAAAATAAAACTATGAATATAAAATACATTTTTCAGTTGAAGAGTTGATTTCATGTTTTTTGGTCCTGTTAAATAAATATTAACACACTAACTGACATATTATTTGAGAAAAGTCACAAGAAAAAAAAAAAAATGAGAAAGTTTGATAGATGAGAGCACTGAACACAAGGTTTGTCCTATCAGACGGGTGGGATGAGTTGAGGTGAAAGTGGGGAGAAGAACAACTTTGAAGATTATTCTGTGTGTAAAATACAGTAGATGACTGGGTGATCCAGAGTCTATTGCTGAGTGGAAGGGGCTGCAAGTCTGGTTTTCAGACATAATGTAAAACATGAACAGAGGGAAAATTTGGGAGGAGAAAAAACTGTGAGATTTCTGAAGGAACACTGAAGAAACTTGAACTTCACAAAGTGCACATCAGGCAGCTTAGGGCAGGATGATGGGGTGAGTCTGCAAGAGTGGCAAGCCAGAAAAATCATTTTACTGGTTGCATTTTGAAGACTGTGGGATATTGTCTGTGTTTTAGAAATTACAAGAACATAAGAAGAGGTGTACCGAATCAGACCAAAGTTGCACTTAACCCCTAATCTTAGCTCCACTAATAGCCTAGCAAAACACAGGGTGAACCTACAGTGAAACTTTCCAAGAATAATCCCCTTTGCTCTAGTAATATGTAGTTTAGTTTGTTGTTAGATGAGAGGGTGCTATCTAACAGCTTTCATTCTCCCTCATGAAATATATAATTCCTTTTTGAACCCATGCAAATTTATCCTGTAGAAAGTTTCAAATCTTTACCAGATTGTGCAAACACCCAGCTCCCCATCTACTCATTTTATTTGATGGCCCTTAGTACCTGTATTAGACTAGAGTGAAATCATTCCTGATTCAACGTCTCTGTTACCCATGATTTAATAAGCCTCTGTCGTACTCCTCTTCAACCTTCTTTTCTTGCAGGATGAAGAACTGTAGCTCTATGATCTTCATTGGTCTCCAGTTGTGCCAGGGGATGTTTAGATTGGATATCAGGAAAAGGTGATTAGGCATAGGAACAAGCTCCCCAGGGAAGTGGTTGAGTCACCATCCACAGATGTGGTGCTTAGGGACATGGTTTAGCGGTGGACTTCACAGTGTTAATGGTTGGGCTTGATGATCTTAAGGGTCTTTGCCAAATAAAATGATTCTATTATTCTATTCTATGAATAATCGACTGTCCTGCCCAGTAATACTTCCCATAATAAGAATTTCACTTTTCTGCAGTAGAATTCTGTTGCTTGTTGCAGGAAATCTACACCTGGAAGTTAACTATGATAAATCAGACATAGCACATACCATAGGAAGACCACGGAAAAGGAAGGCTGTTCATTGTATTAGGAACACAATGCTGTACACAGCTGCATTGAATGCCACCAGGAAACAAAATGTACAGTAAGACAAGCTCAAGAAATTCTGAAGGAGGATAAACAGCCACACTATGGGAGAAGAAGACAGCAGTGGTTTTCTGGATCAGCCATTAGTGCTTTGACCTGAAGATAGGTGTGTGAGTAGATTCATTCAATTGTCCTAAGAAACAAAGATATAGAAATAATATTAATAAAGCAGGGAAAGAAAAACTGAGCACCAACATAAGGATAAAAACCTCACTAAAAATATTTCATGTTGAAAATTACCTTTTTCTCTTTCTAGAATTCCCAAAATCATCAATGTGAAAATTTTTATTATCAAGTTTTTCCCTAAAGCTTATGTGGCGGCAAAACTCTATGAAGCAATGTGATCCTTTTTTCAGACTCCTCAAAAAACACATTTTTTATCAAGTCCTCTTAACTACCCAATGCACAGAATAAATGTGTGACCTTCACATGTGGGTTTCTCAGGAGAATGCATCCCTGCACATCCAGTTATGACACACATGAAGAAATGCACTGTACTTGGGCTCTAGCTTAGGCAAAACGAGACCCTTTTCTGGTAGCAGCAAGTTTGGCAAGCACCAGACACAGCAATCAGTCATGATCAGTAACCGCAGCTAAGAAATGGGAAGGCAGGTTCAACCTTTACCACTTCTTTGCCCTCCCAAATGCCAGAGCAGTTAAGGAATTGCTCTTGTTTCATCAGATGGCACATTAATCTCTGTCTGGTCTTCTCAGCTTGTTATGTTCCTTTTGCTGGGATGAGGGTTATGTGAGTCTAGTGAAGAGCCCCATCGCAACAGATTCTTCATGGGCTTTTTATAGGTTTATCACCAGCGGTTAAATATTACAAAGGAGCCAAAAACTGGCTCAGTGAATTTAGTGAAGCGTTCAGCACAGTTTCAAAAATCTGTCCCTGTAGGATCTAACTCATAGTCTCAAAGCGAGCCTTAGAAAACATTTCCCCTGCTTCTCTCAATGTTGAGTGCTCCTCTCCTAAGCTGAAAATCCTGTTTAGGTGTTACAGCTTGTAATGACTGTAGGATATCTCACTCCCATCACAAACTAAGCAAAATATCAACAGTGAGCACAACAGCAGAGTTATATTCTCTACAACACAGTCTTAGAAGTTGTCTGCAGTGCCATTTAAAACCTCAAAGGAGTGGCAATGCTACATGGTGTATCAGTGAGCTTCATTCCATGAGTGCCACCAAGTGTGTGCGGAATTTACCTCACTGTAAATGTGCATATTGGGGCCAAAGAGTCTTAAAAGTCTTGAATCTTCCCTGTATTCCCTGTCCATTTCCATGTATTTTATTAGTCACAATAAATTCCCCTTCACAAATCAATGACTAAAATACATGCAGCTCAGGGAACAAAGCTTCTGCTCAGCTCCACTAAAAGTTACAGTTTAAAATCACTTGTGAGATTACCTGTGATTTAATGTGACCATGTTTTGAGGCAAATAAACAGCTTCACGAAGTTCTTCCATTTAGCAGAAATTTGTGTGGTAAGGCAGCACAGGCTGGCGCCTGGTGGTCTGAGCACCAAACCTCGCTCACACAGATAAGCAAAAATGTGAACATTTAACTCTACAAGTGATTTATTTCTGAACAAATTACTATACAGAAAGTCACAGTTCCTTTAGAATGATCTCTCTAGTCACTCCCATATCAGTGTCATCTGGCCTAAGATACCTTCACAGGTGACTCCCAGTTTTGGAAGCTTTCTGGTGAGACTATCACTGCAATATAAGTGACATTCTTAGTTATTCTCGATCAATAAATGGCTTTAACCTGCTCACATGGTGTTTACTCCTCAAACAGCTCTTCCAGTCTTCTACAGGAGGAAGACTGTCGACTAGACAGAAGTACCTCAGGGACTCGGTTTGCCATGCAGGCCACCAAATGTGCCTGATAACTTAGACAATCCCAGTGGAGGCCTGCCTAACCTGAGTAATGATGATTGCCCTCAGAAATTACTATTGTTTTCTTAATCCTTGGCAGGTATTAGAGTTAGGAAGTTTTTCCTAAAAGTCCTTTGCTATGAACTCAGATGCATACTGCCTCTGCAGAATGAAATGGGAAAAGTTAATCATTACGTCTTTAAAACAGTAAATTATCCGATCAGACAGTTGAACAGTGCTACTGTGTTCCCCCTCAGCACTTTCTTTTCTAGTCTAAACAAGCCAGAATATTTCATATTCTCAAAAGCTTTTGCCAGCCTCGTTGCTTTTTGCTTGTATCTCTCTAATTGGCCTGTGTATTGAAGTCTATGTCAGTAACCGCACATATATAAACATGAATAAAGAGAAATAATTTAATCTCATCTCTTTTTCCGCTGTCAGGGTGTTAGCTGTACCTTTACTAAAATTCACTCTCTTCCATCATCTAAGTCTTTAATGTAGATAGATCAGTAACCGTGTATTCAGTATAGACTCTGCTAGAGCCCACTCAGCATCTCCACTCAAACTAACTGAATGCTTTTGGGAGTGATTTTGCAATTTGTCACTCACACGTCATTTTTGCTCATTTTGTGTATCTGAAAATGTCACATCAGACCTTTCCAAAAGCCAGCAGAAGTCATGAAGTACCATTATGTCACTTCCCTTGTATCTACTAATCCATTACTCCTTAAGGAAGGTTAATAAATTGGTTTAATGGGATGTGACAGATTGCTAGACCCAACAATTTAGCAGGCTGAGAACTCGAACAAGCTTCATGAGTGAGGATTATACCAGGCTTTTAAAAGGGGACATACACTATCAGACTTAAAACATTAGCCAGTCTCTCACAGAATTCAAACACTTTTCCATGCCCACCATATCCCACAGCAATCACGTATGAGGCTAATGGTACCTTCTTTAAATATCAAAGATGACAACTATCACACGGAAAACACTGCCCTGGATGATCTATGGGTCTGTTTGTTTCTGTGATGCAGATTGGATGTGAAAGAGGACCTTTGAAATACCTTCCAAAGTATTTTTTTTCAAAGTACTTTTATGCGTTCATTCACATTCCAAATATAAATTCCCATACAGTTACTTGGAATACAGGCAAATGCGTTTAACCCCTTCACCTCTTCACCTTGAGAGGTCATAATGCTAACAAAAAAGAAAGGCACATGTTGAATTGACAACAGCCATGCAGGCAGAACATGTGCTTTCATTTGCAGACCAAAAGATCCTTATCCAACACTCCTAAACACTACCTTTTTACAACACTCAGTGCCGTGCTGTGTTCTGTTTCAGGCCCTACATCACAAGAATGAAGTGACTGAACTGGATAGTATTCAGAGAGTGGGATGAATGCTCAAAAGTCAGGAAAACACAACCTAGGAAAACAAATTGAAAGGAATGGATTGTTTAGCCTAGCAGAGAGGAAATTGAGAGTGGACATGACAGAAATCCTGAAATATGTAGGAGGTTGCTGAAAGGAGATAGGTAGTAGATTTTTCTGCATACCCATCTGGCTTAGGTCAACATGCAATGGACTTCAGTTGTCTTTAGGGAGGTAAAGATAAATTGTCAGAAAAAAAACCCAGACTATTCACAAAGTTACTGAAACAGACATGAAATCGTTATTCTTGAAAGTTTGGCCATTTGGAATGGTTGTTTAAAAAGAAAAATGCGAAGAAACACTGTTAGGACAGATTTGTGTGGAATAAGACCACAGACAAAATGAGAGTCTCTGGAAGTCCCTTAAACTCTATTTTCTGGGATTCGCTGTGCTACAATATTCACCCAGAGCTGTGGTTCTCTGGCCTTAACTTCATCCCTTTACTGAATGCAGTGGCAAACCTCAAATCTTCTGTCAAGTTAGTTATTGCAGAGACAACCGGCATAGTACCAGTGTGCCAGTTCCAGACAAACATGTATGCTATGTCGTGGTTGAGACGGACAAACAACAATGTCATTTATGACAAATAGACTTGAGACACTTTCCCCCCCATTTTACTTCAATAGTTGGGAATAATTGGGATCTACCTACTTTTGCACACAAAGAGACTGAAAACTGGAACATTTCAGGGCGTGTTTCTGTCTGAAGCAACCTGAGTCCAACAGCTCCCCGTTTTTGAAGGTTTGTTTGCTTTGCTGTTGAGCGCACTCACTTTAATTCACAGATCTGAATGTTCAGGAACTCTTCATCTCACCCATCCTCACTTATTTCATCTTTCACTCTCCTACTGAAATAAATCAAATCTGTTTTCTTAAATACATTCGGCCCTTTCCCTTTGGTTCTAGGGAAGGGGAATGGTGCTTATTTTAGCATGATGCAAAGACAATCCATCCAGAATAAGAGTGTTAAATACTTTAGCAGTGCCAGTTTTTTAAAAAGGAGAGTTTGAACCAGAAATGGAGTTTTGTGGCTTTTCTTTAGGGGATAGTGAATCTTTTCATGTCAGCAAGTTACTTTGCTTTGTCGTATTTGTCTTCCTTGAACTGCACAGGGTTGTTTTTATTTCAAGTTTCATTATTGAGACCGAAGTAGAAAGAGAGCTGCCGTATTAATCAATAGCCAAAGGAAATAAATCTCTGCTCTTTCCTGCAAATGTGCTGCTGCATGATGTGCTTTCCTTGGGAGAGTTTTATTCATGACAGAAGCCAGCCATCTGCTGGAGTGCTGCTGCAATAACCCTTTCGAGGCCCGCAGGGCAGAGCCAGTTGGTGATGTTTGGAAAAATCCATATTTTTTTATGTAGACTTTATGAAAAATAAGCGTCTTGGAAAAGAAGGTGGGAAAACTATGCAGAGAACCCTTAAAAGCAGGCCATTAGACAGGTATTAAATGCTGATGGAGGTGAAAATGTCTGTGATGAGCGGAGATAGAGCAAAAAAAGTTAAGCACAGATTCATCATCTATCTGTGTGGCGAAACCCAATCAGTGAAAACCAGAGCACTTAACCAGCTGCTCCTCAGACCTTCAGAGGAGAAGGAGAAGAACATTGTCCTGGTGTGGAACCCACCAGGAAGAGCCAAACCAAGTCACTCCTTCCCCACAAAGCCATACCACCTGAACAGGGTTTTTTTTTGCCTAAAAGGGTACAGGACTTTTTACAGGAAAAGCATTTTGGGATTGTGTAACATTTAAGATGGAAGGTTTTAAGGGGGTTATAGAAATGTGCAAAATGTATTATGGGGTGTTTAGAGGAAGAACCAAAGGTGAGGAAGGGGAGGGATTGAGGTGAATTGGGGAGAAAGATGAATAGGGAAAAAAAGGGAAAAGGAGCTGGACCTTTGTTAGGATATTACTGATGAGTATATTTCTCTCATTGTACCGACAGTGCTTGATCACTATAATCTATCCTTTATCCTCTTGAAATCTTATTTCCAGCTAACCTCTCTATTCTAACTGTGTGTGTGTCAATGCTATTAAGCTGCAAGGTGGGCTGGCTGTTGACTGGGATAAGAGGTCCAGGGGATGGATATTGGGTAGACTAGGGATCCCAGGTGCTGGAGAGACCCACATCTTGTGTGTATATTCCAATGGCAGCCTTCAATCCTGATCATCCAGAGGGGAGAAGACTGAGCCATCTTTTTTCCATGTTTCTGTGAGCATTGAGTTTATCCATGTGGATGTCAATTTAAAAAAAGTAATCTCTGTCTGCATTGGTCTGTGTCTGGGCATGTGTGGAGTCCGGGGGGTGTTTGTTTATTGGGAATTCATGCTCAGCCTCACTCCAGGCTGGACCCGGGACACAGAACCACAGCAGCCTCACAGATAATTAGGCACAGAGAGGAGGAAACCCTGAATCCCAGCAGGTTTTTCTACCTCTGACAAAATGGGAGTGAAATTCCAAGTCTGATCCTTTGCTGTCTAATGCCAGGGAAGCAATCATCAATGGCACTGAAGCGATTTCACAGCATGTATTCAGTTCTCAAAAGTAACTGCAGGCAGAAGGAGGAGGTAGGTGGAATGAACTAACCACCATCTTTATCTAGGAAACTAGGACTGTATTTTTATTGTTTTCCTGATGGAACCTGTAGCTCCTGATTCCAAACTTGTCTTTACTACTTGCCACTATGGCCAGGTGAAGAAGAGATTAGGTTCTATCACCCCTGAATGCTCTCCTCTTTGCTCCAAAGTTCAAGTTGCTGTTTAGTTATGATGTAGGAAACCAAATCTCAGAAGCAAAAGGCTGAATACACTGATTCAAGGCAAAGTTGATTAGCATCTTTACTTGGGTAGAGAGGTGTATCCTGTTAGCTAATGGGGCTGAAATAATAATGACTTGCTTAATAGTCTCTGGCAGCAACCTGGTGCAGCACTGCTTAGAAATGACAGCTTGATGATAGGACAAACTGGTTGATTTACCAATTACCACTGGAAGTGCACCCAGACCTCAAACTGTGATTTTTAACTTAAGACCAAAGTTTATCACGCAACCCTGGCTCGCTTACATTTTCATTACCTTCCACTGACACATCTCTAAAATGAGAAAATGATGAACAGAGGAAACCTGGTGATGGAAAAACATTAATTGAATTAAAGACATGAAAAAGGATGCTCACTTTCAAGAGAAAAA
The DNA here is from genome assembly GCF_037038585.1 of Patagioenas fasciata. NCBI lineage: Eukaryota > Metazoa > Chordata > Aves > Columbiformes > Columbidae > Patagioenas > Patagioenas fasciata. Next base: position 6,600,816 of record NC_092521.1, on the reverse strand, counting down.
AAAATTAAAAATATTCCACACCTCTGCTCCTAATTTTACTGCCTGAGGATATAGAGATTGCATTGCTGATGAGGTGACTAGACCAGGGACTGTGACTTGGTTTCCCATCTATGAAGGAAAGACCCTTGGGTGGGGAGAAGGTGTTGTTTTAACCTTTTTGTCTTGTTTCTCACTATCAGAATCTATTTCAATCAGAACAAAAAATAAAAATTAATTTTCCCTGTTTCAAGTCTATTTGGTCCTTGACAGTAATTGGTAAGTGATCTTCCTTTCCTTATCTCAATGCACAAAGTGGAAATGGAAATATAAGGGGAAAAACTCCCCCCAAACTTTCATTTTGCAGAAAATTAATGACAGGAACTCCACAGTTCCTTCTCCACTAAGTGATCAGTAATCAAGCAACTACTTTTTGACATTTTTCCCCCACGGTCTCATGCTATGTCTGCCCCTATATCTTAAAATGTTCAGCCTGGATAAAACAAACATTACCTGAAGAAGTCAGCCGAGTCACTTGAAGTCAGCATTGCAGAGAGGATGGAACTTCCACTCAAGTGAATTTCACTTAGGACATTTTGGGTTTTGTTTTCAAGGTGTTTCTAATACCTCCAGTCGAGCTCAGATATTTCTCACTGTGCATTTGACTCACCTCTAATTTACAGCATAGAACTATTAGAATAAATCCCTGTTCAGGTGTCTGTCAGGAGCTGGATAGGTTTAGCTGCAGGAGGCCTAAGAAAAAAAGGATTGCCTCTGAAATTCACTGGAGTCCTGCTGATAGATTCTCATTGACTACAAAACAAAATACAAAGTATTGGTCACACCAAGACCTCATATGCTTTTTGCTCATCTCAACTTTATTGGACTTTTTGGATCTTTCTTGCTCTGAAAACATGTCAGATGCATTCACAAAGTGCTTGCATGCTGCTTTTTGTTCCTTACAGGGCCAGCAACATTCAAAAGGCTTTACAGAATTTCTGTTCCTATTTCTAGCAGGAATTAGCAAGAAAATAAGCATGAGGAAGAAAAATGCACTGTGTGTTTTGTACCTGTAACAGCCCATCCTTTGGGTTTGCTGCTGGGTTTAGTTGGAGGCTCCACACATCCTTTATTTTAACTGAACCAATTTCAACTTCCACTGCGACGATAAATTTGTGGAGACAGAAGAAGTGTCAGCAGCCTGCCCAGAGGAGAAGCCCACGTACACAATGAACAAAATTAAAAGTACTCTCTGCTAATGATTTTCCAGCACTGCTCCTTTTATTGATGTTTCTTCTGCAATTGCCTGAGAGCATGTCACCCCAGAGCCTCTGTGAATATTCAGAGGAAGCTATTATGTTTAAAATCATGTCTCCCACAAACTGAAAATTAAGGCAACCTGTTGGTACAAACAGCCTGAGAGTGTTAGCACATTGATCCCAAAGGCAAATATGGTGCCAGCTCATTTCTCGAAGTTCTAAGTTTGTTTTCCAGGAGTGTAATGTGCCCAGGTTACATGAACAGGAGAAACCAGAGCCAGCATTTATGGTCTCCCAGTCTCACACTGACAACTGTAATAGAAACCCCAGTTTATAATAACAGTATTTTTCCCTACTGCTGCTAATTGCTGAGCTCTTTTGGAAAGAATTCCACTGCTGCTTAAATTCCCAATCAGACAGCACCAGTGGGATCATGGACTCCTGCTCCCTGTGATTCACCCCAGAGAAGTGCATGGACAAGGTCCAGTGCAGAATCTTTGATTCATTATTAGCGGGCCCAGCACAGGCTCCTCCAGACTTACACCATCTGATGAACAGAGACTTTGACCAGCAAGTGTAGAGTCTTGCATCTGGGCAGGAACAACCCCAGGTTCCAGTATAAGTTGGGGAACGAGCTGTTGGAGAGCAGTGTAGGGGAAAGGGACCTGGGGGTCCTGGGGACAGCAGGATGAGCATGAACCAGCACTGGGCCCTTGTGGCCAGGAAGGCCAATGGTACCTGGGGTGGATTAGAAGGGGGGTGGTCAGTGGGTCAGAGAGGTTCTCCTGCCCCTCTACTCTGTCCTGGTGAGGACACATTTGGAATATTGTGCCCAGTTCTGGGCCCCTCAGATCAAGAAGGACAGGGAACTGCTGGAGAGAGTCCAGCGCAGGGCAACAAAGATTATTAAGGGAGTGGAGCATCTCCCGTGTGAGGAAACACTGAGGGAACTGGGACTCCTGAGTTTGGAGGAGACTGAGGGGTGACCTTACTAATGTTTACAGATATATAAAAGGTGAGTGCCAGGAGGACGAAGCCAGGCTCTTCTCAGTAACAACCAATGATAGGGCAAGCGGTAATGGGTTCAAACTGGAACACAAGAGGTCCCACTTAAATTTGAGAAGAAACTTCTTCATGGTGAGGGTGTCAGAGCCTGGCCCAGGCTGCCCAGGGAGGTTGTGGAGTCTCCTTCTCTGCAGACATTCAAACCCGCCTGGACACCTTCCTGTGGAACCTCAGCTGGGTGTTCCTGCTCCGGCGGGGGGATTGGACTGGATGAGCTTTCCAGGTCCCTTCCAGTCCCTGACATTCTGGGATTCTGTGATTTTTAAAATTTCCAGTCTTCACATATTGAAGAGACAGGGAAAAGCTTACAGCAAGTAGGAACAGCAGTCGAAGTGAGGACAGCGTCTGGAGACCTTCTTGGGTCCATGTTTCTACTCCTTATCTCTCCCTTCCTCTGGTCTGTTGATGACTGCATTTTGTTTCCTATAATTATTCACAAAATCCATATGGCTATCACTGATGGTGTAAGGGCAATTGCAAAGCATAAGAAGTAATCACAAAGATAAAAGATCTTAGTCTACTGTTCCAGGTCCTGGCTCTTTAAAGCTTTGCTGAATCTCTTCTCTGGTGTCTTGCCTTCCATCCAAGACTCTTCCTGCTGCAGGCTGAAAAGAGAAAGAAACTCAAGCAAATACCCTGGCAGTGTCTCCAGGGATGCTTCTGCACATTGTAGAGGGCAGCAGAGACATTTGGCTATTTCATAGTGTTCCCATCTGTTTCAAGCCGTGACTGGGATCCAGTTATCTCTGGATTGTCCTCTTCACACTTTCAGTGAGCCACCATGTCTGGGTCTAGGGGTTGATGAATCAATCAAGAATTTACCCTTTTTTCCTCATCCTAGGAAGTGTTATTTTGCTGTGCTGGAAGGCCTGTAAAAATCTGTGGAGGTGGAACTTGCTACTTATGAAATATGTCGTTTTTCTAAAATAGAAAATTGTGCCACTAGTCTGCAACTTTTCCTCATGGGTCTAATTTGGAAAGGATTTTACTATTTCATTTACTCTGTGTTTGCTGTGTCTGCCCACTGTCTCATTATTTTACAATGAGGCTAAAATTCTTTGGAGTGGAGAACATCTTTGTGTCCTGTTTTTCCACATACTAGGGGAAAGGGATTGAACTTACTTTTGCAATATAGTAATTACCTCCTGGGTTTCTGAGTTCCAAAAACACTGGAAGTAAAGGCAAAAAAAAGTGGAATATGCAATGAAAGAAATTTTTCGAACCACCTACTGAACAGATATATGGATATGAAAGCAGTGTTCATTCCTTTATGAACTTTATTTACATAAGAATGGATCCCTCTCATTATTTAGTTGATAGATTTTTTCACTTTATACTCAGTATGTGAAAATATTTTTACAGATCAATTAAAACTCTGCTCCACTGACTGTGTCATCTCCAGTTCAAACACATTACTGAGTCAGACTTTTTCTGATCTCTGTCTGAAGCAATAGGTTGCATAGAATCTTAGGATCACAGAATCATAGAATGGTTTGGGTTGGAAGGGACCTTCAAAGCTCACCTAGTCCAACCCCCCTGCAATGAGCAGGGACACCTTCAACTAGATCAGGTTGCTCAGAGCCCCATCCAGCCTGACCAGGGATGTCTCCAGGGATGGGACATCTAGATTTTTCAAGTATTTTTATCATTTCATGGATTTCACTGTGTTCCTTGGCACTTTGATACGGTAGTTTATTGCCTTCAGAGTACAGTTTAGACACACTTTACCATGACAGAAGTACAGTCACCAAAATCAATGTATTCTTCCCTGTCCTTGCCTCCTTCATGCTGACACAAGCACTGCTGAAGCCATTCGATAAATCAAGACACGGGACAGATCCCAGCTGAAAACTCATCTTTTGGGGCAATTCACTATGTTAAATGACCTGTTTCAGGTCACTGCACCACTGTTTGAGAAGCCGTGCCAGCATAAGGGGGTGGTAGGAATGTCTAGCCAGCACAAAAAGCCAGGACATTGTGCATTTATATTGGATGAAAGAGACAGCAGCCTGAGTTAAAATGCTGTACCCATTCCTGTATGAATTCCTGAAGATTCAACTTCCACTAAATTTTTTATATGTTGCGTTTGTTTGTTTTTCAAGAAGCTTGGATAAAGTGCAGATCAAACTTCTTTGCATTCACATGGAAGGTAAGTTTCCCTGAATTCAGATTAGTCTTCTAGCACTTTTCCAATAAGTGAACATGCTTTTTGAAGCATGGGACACAAAGCATGAAATTCCATGTAAACCTGGATCCTGGAGACACCATCTGAGCAATGACCTTGCTAATGCTGGAGGTAGAAAAGTTTTTCAGTCTCTTCCCCTAATCAAATGTCTCCTGCCCATGAATCCAACAATTATTTGTCACTGCAGCCACAGAACAAAGTCTGGACCTCTAAGTCCTTTTCAGTCTCACTGTTTTACATTTTTAAAGCAACACTTCATCATTTGCTCCTGGATCCATTATTTAATGCATTTAGTTGCATTAGAAGAGCTAAGAAAAGGAGCAGAGCAATTGCAAGACATTCTGATATATGTAGTGACCTTCCCACAGTTCAGACAATTTTAGGTTGTTCATCCCAGTTGAGGTAATGCTGTATTTCCAAGACAGGTGTCTCAACCAGGTGGGTTCAAACACCCATTTGAAGAACCGTCTTACACATGGCCTAATAAAGGGCAACAGCTTCTCAGCTGAGCCAGGTCTAACTCAAGACTTCAGCTGTTCTCTCACGCTATCCCTCTTCTGCTGCAAACTGCAGATCTTACTAGCATTTTCTTTGGAGATCACATTAATACTGTCTAGAATATTGTCTGCCTGGGAACTTGTGAGATGCCACAAAAACACATTGGGATTGCAGTTTCATGTTCTCAGTTAAGTAGGTGCAGTGAGTCAGACACACAGTTGAGTGCACGAGTTAAATTACTATTTCTCCTTACTACCCAGACAACACAAGGAGGACATACCTCTCACATTTTTTATATCTGGCTTAGCATCTGATTTTAATTCCTTGTATTGTGCTGAGCTATTACAACAGTCCTTATTAAACCTGAATTATCTAGCCTGCATAGCTTTGAGCCCTCATTCCCTCACCATAAAAACTGACAGATAAAGCTGGTGGCAACTCGCAGGGTAATAGATTTGTATAAGTAATGCTACTGCTGCTGTGATAAACCTGGGCATAGTTTCAGTCCTGGTAATGTCTCTTTTCTCTTCAGCAATAAATACTCAAGAATGAATTCCAGCAGAATCTCTGGATGCTGGCTTTCCTCTTACTGAGAGAAAAATCAAGGAACTTGTCATTAAGAAAAAAACATTTCACATTTTGTGATATTGTTGAAATATAGAAAAAGAATCAAACATTTTTCATGACCTTATCTGCACTCTTTGGCCGTCTTCATCATGTACACAGAAGAAAGAATAAACAGTAAGAGTTGGCTTAGCTCTTTTCTATATTGAAGGTGCTTCCTTCTTCTTTTCTCCCACCAACCCCGGCATGTTTAAAGGCCACCTTACAATGACATCAATGTATTTTTGCCAACTCTTGTAATTTTATGGCAAGTCTCCCCATTTTCTTTTTTCAAGTCCTAGCTTCTAAGGTCATTTGAGAAACAGAAAAGACCTCCTCTACTAATAAATAAATAGATAGAAAATAAAGAAACCAAACAAGTGAACTACCAGAAAAGAGTGAACATCCTAATTTTTGCTCTGAAAACCATTTACAATGCAAATCTGATTACCCGTTAACCTTATTAATATTTGCACTGCGATAGCATCTCTGGCAGCTTGTCATAATAGCTGTTTTAAAAAATAGAAAATAGTTTTTGTTCCTTAAAAAGATTTCTGGGACTAAGCTGAGACTGTGCATGCTTGGTTTATTTCATATTACGCATAAAAATAATATTCAGTCTTCAAAAGATAGCAACAATTTTAAAAGGTGACCAAAGGTTAACAGGTAAAAAGTGAAAGACAAGACTCTTGTTTGAGACATGAAAAAGAATATCTGAGGATTATCTGTTCCTCCCTTTACCAAGAAATTGGGAAAGAACAAACAGAAGTAGGTCTGAAGAGACCAAGGAGAAGCAGTCGTCTATCAGATCTGAACGATTCAGTGAATATCTTGACACTAGCTGTAAAACAGTGAAGAAGAATCAATTGAAAGTGAAAAGTTTTTTTTATTGTACATTTTTGCACTACATGGCTTGGTTAGTAGCCCTGCAAGTGGACAACTGAAAAGATAGACCATACAATATAAGAAAATAGAAGTTGAAGGACATTACAGATCATCTGGTCCTTGTTGTGACTGAATGCAGGATTAAGTCATCTGAAATCATTCTTGGCAGGTGTTCATCTAATGTATTATTTAAGATTTCAATGACAGAGATTCCCACCTCTGTAAACAGTATTCTTCAGTGTTTATTGTGTTTAAAAGTGTTCTCCATTTCTGATTTAAATATCTCTTGCTAAATCTTAAGCTAATAACTTTTTGTTCTGCCAACAATACACATGAAGAACATTTTACTCTTGTCTTTCCAAAACAAACTTGCCACAGCTGAAAGTGGAAGGGCTGTACCCTCAGGAGCATATGATGTTCTTCCTTTTCATCTTGACCCAGACACAATATTTTCTAGGTTCCTGTTTTTCTCTTGGGCCCTCCATCCAGTCCACATTCGGATTTTTTCCTGCATGATCCACATGCGTCTTCAAAAGTTGTACTCCATGCTGGAGTCAGCACTGTAGCTGGGGCCTTTCCAGTGTTGAACAGAGTAGGAGGATATTTGCCCTGTGACCCACTCATCATCTCAGAGACATGTCATCTCATGACAGAGGTGTTCAACAGTTTGATTTATTTTCAATTTGTGATCTACCAATGTCTCCAGACTCTCTCCTGAAGACTTCTATCTAAGCAGCCAGTCTAAAACATTTTACTGGGTAGTTGTTTTGTCTAAATTCACTGTGCATTACATGATGCGTGACATTCAGTCTTCATCCACCTGGATGATGTCTCCCAAGGCCATCCTTCGAATAGACTGCCTTCTTGCAAAAGAGGCTTCATCCATTTCCCCTTGCTTTGCTCCTCGTTCCTTCTGCTTTTTGGCTACATTCTCAATGAGCTTGCTTGCATCACTGAGGGTTTTTTGTGTTCGTTGACCTGCAGATTTCTGCTTGCCTTCTCCCATACTTGGATCCATTACCTTTAAGGGTTTGGCTTTCCCATGATCTTCCTGCTGCTCTTTTGTGTGCATTACTCTGAATCGGCGCCGAGAAACATTCTGGCAAGGGTCAGGGATGCTGTCAGGGCTGTTAGACTCTTCATGCATGTCAGACACCTGGAGAGTGGGGATTAAGGGTTTACGGAGTGTCTTGGGAGCCTCTTCAACACCTGGTTGTTTAGTCAACTTAGAGGTTGTCTCTGGAGGCAAAACAATTTGAATTTCTCCCAAGGGTTTGCTGCTTTTAAGGGGTAGGAGATCATCTTTATTCTCCAGAGCAGTCTTCTCACTCAGTTTTGTCTTTTGAAGGTTTTCCAGCTCCCCCTGAGCCAGATTCTTTACCCTTTTCACGTGGGGCTCATTGCTGATGGAGTTGATAACACTCAGCTTCTGAGCAGCCATTTGGGCTTCTCTCTGGATACTCATAATCTTTTGGAGCTGGGCTTCTTTTACTTCCACAGGGATCTCCAGAGGGGCCAATCTGACTGGCCTCTTCAAGGTGACATTCTCTGTGCTACCAAAGTCATTTGCACGGTGCAGGCTGGGAGACAAAGCCATCTCTTTTTTTGGCTTTTCTGGCCACAATTTTTTCTCTCCCTGGGATAGCCTCTTCTCTGAAATTCTTGGAGAAGGAGGATGGAAACCAAGGTTTCTATGTTCACTTCCTGGCTTCCGTCCTGGCAAGATGAGAGTGGGATTTTTCTCAGGCTGCAGGTTCACAATGGTGACTTCACTGACAGCAGAGTTATACTTGGTCTTTTCTTCAGCCATTGGGACACCCTTAAACAAAGCAAAGAGATGTGGGGGGTCACTATCATACACTGTATTAATCATCACTGTTAGGTTTTTATACGATGTTTTGGAGCTTGATAAGTGCAGGCTTAGTGTCCCTTGAAGCGTACTCCTCAAAACCACAGGATGTGAGCACTGTGCTCTGTATTTTGGCTTACCTCAGGATAATCTAAAATAGATAGCAAATTTAGTCTCGGTATCTGGAGACTAAATAAGCCTGACAACATAGGAATAAGGGCCTGACTCACTGACCGTCACCAGTGCATCTCAAACAGCATTACCATCATTTCTCCCACTTGGTCCCAAATATTGAGCGTCCATTCTAAGCAGTGAGCAGCATCAGACTGTACACTGCAGTCACTAATTTAAAGGAAGGTTAGGACCTTCACAGCACATGGTAAATACCAGATACTTTCTGTTAACTTGAGGAAGCTCCTAGCTGAGGCTCAGGTGCGGGTCCTTCCCTTTTCTGCTGACATGTTGTGTGATGGGCATTTCTAATGAGGGTGATCACCCAGCTCACTCATCAATAACATAATAATTTCCTTGTAAACGGGGCTTTGCTGTACAACTTTCTAGTGCCGTGTAGGCAATTATGACCCCATGGTTGACATCAGGAGATGGGCTTTGTCCCTGCTTCTGCCAAACAAGTAAATCTTCTTCCCTAAGTGACTCTTCCGTTCCTGTTGTTTCTTCTACAGAGTATACATTTTATGTGACAGTCAAAAGCAATATTATTGACTGCATCTTGGACTTTTAGACCTTATTGTCATAAAGATATTTTCTTAAATGATACTATTAACTTGATTTTCCTCTGATGAACAAAGAACATGAGCTATTTTACTTCATAGCTCCCCTCATCTCATCTAATCAAATCTGCATTGGTAATTCCTGTTCACTGATATTGTTGGGATTTTTCTTTTTAAGTACCTGAGCTTAGTATCGTTGTAAATAAGAATGATACTCCTCTTGCCCTTTCTGTGTCTGTCTGTGTTTCAGGGAAGGCTGCCTACAGCTCTGCAAATGGGAAGTGAAATAAAATAAGCATAAATAAATCCTTATCCTAAAATGGAGGCACATAAAGTAATGAGACAGAATAAAAGCTCCAATGTAAAGTGAGATATGGGAATGAAAAGGAAGAAATGATAAGCAATATAATATCTAAAAATTAACATTTTTTTAAGGTATTTTGGTTAAGAAGCCCTTTAGCTTCCTTGAAAAAGCAGTAGTCAACTAAAAACTAGCCACCTATTCAAACCTATACAAAAACCTGCCTAGACAATGTCTCCTTCCAGCTATGGCCATTCTTTGTTTTCATGCTAGTTTCAGACAAGAGTGATTATGTGATTGGATTATTCTCTGCTGCATTCTCATCTGAGGAAAATTCAGCCAAGTTAAGAAGGCTTGGAGAAATTTTACACACCGCCTAAATCCGATTGGAGTCCTAATGTTAATACACTTAAAACCCATCCAAGGCTAATGTGCAAGATAAGCTGCATCCTCTGTTACCCTGCACACATTACTCAGTACCTTCTCAAAATGTCCATCTGTTATATATATATACTCCTACTTAAAATTTAATTAAGTAATTGGCCCAATCTTGTGTAGGTAATTGCTCTGTGCCCAAAACTCCCTTTGCAGTCAATGAGAGACCCATACAAAGAATGACTGAAGTATTATGATAATGGTATTATCAAAGCGACCACCAGTCTTTATTTAGAAACCACAACCTTCACATAATTTAAATATTTTCCTTCCTGGTCTCAACTTGCTGATCCTACTGATATAAACTACACAGTAATAGAAGAGCAGAGACAAGAAGGGTCACGGTACATTATTACTATTTTACTAAATCTATGGCATGCACTGTAGCACAGTGACATATCAGCATGGAGTGGCCTCAGATCTAGACACCCTGGTGTCCCTTCCCATAAATAGGAATCCAATGACCCTCATCTTAATGGCCAGACTGGATGGTCCTCAGAGAGAGGTACTTCTGCTATTTTTCCTTCACTTTGATTTCAGGTGTCTGCTCATTGCAGGGCAAAAACCACTTGATTTATAGGCAGAAAGTGAGATTTGCCATAGAATCTTAGGGAAATCTGATGCTGTTTTGAAACCTCGTTCACCGGCTTGACGACTAAATCAGAAGAAGTGATTGAGTTGAGGTTCCTTTTCAGTTTTGGTCCTCAGCCTCTGACATTCTACAACTGATGAAAACAGACTGATTTAAAGCAGCCTCAGAAGCCCTGAGGTTTTCTTTTTGTATGTACATGGCAGAAATAGGAAACAGCAAAATAGGCCAAGCATATCACAGACAGGATGCACCTATATATCCTGATAGTGAGCTGGAATTTACTCAGAAAGTCGTTCCATCAGCAAGAGAAAGTAGGAGGTGGTTGTGGTATCACAAAGCTCTGCGAGGCTTGAGATGCAAAATTCTATTTTGTGCAAATCAACTGCCTGTGTGGTTCCCAAATTATCCCTCATTTCCTTCCTATTGCAAACATAACCACAAGGAGGTAATACTGGAATTATAGTGTACATGATTATACATACATCATCGTTGAAAGGAATGCTTTAAAAATCACTGCTTCCTTTAAGAATGCCTGTTTTCTTAGTCACGCTTGTGAAGTTGCCTCTCCTTGTTCAATGAAACCAGATTTATAGTACATTACATTAAAAAAAAAATCTACTAAAAACCAACCCTAAATCCCAAGGTCTTCCTACATAAGGAAAAGCTTTAATCTCATTGCTACAGGATAATCTGTGGTGATAAGCAGATGTTACACAACTCAGATGCTTTTCCTTCCCATCATCACGCGTATCAACCGATTGCTGCGGTTCAAAGGGGAGGACAGAAATATCCAGGAAAGGAAGTTCACAGATCAAATCCTCCAGCTTATCTGGTTGAAAGCTTGTCCCCAGAGTGAAGGTTTTTGAGTTCAGTTCCAAAATAAACATCAAGCCTTCAGTGTGCCTTAATTCTCCATGTGATGCCTGAAGCTCTGCTACCGAAAAGCCCTCTGGCACGTGGAGATCCATTACACATGCTGTCATTCAAGAGGGGAGAGAAATTATTCAGTTTAAACATCTAGGCATGAATGGCTTTGCTTCCTCTGCAGATTTTGCATGTACAGTAAATAGCTCAGGTCGTTGTGAATGGACAACACAACAAACAAAGACAGCACCCGAATAACACCCAGAAAAGCCTTAAGTGTCCAGCCTCACAGTACTCAGCTTTTGTCAGCTGGCATAAAGGTCACACCTGCAATGTCAGGGACTTACATCGTCATTTGCTGTAGTGGAAAAATTTAACAAAACGATACTGTCTGTGAAAGAGCGGGTCCTAGGAGGTCAGAAGGTCCACGGGGACAGTAAAACCTAAACACAACAGTGTCTACAGTCACCAGTACTGAAGAGAGTGCTAAAATCACATCTATCTGTCTTTGATCCCCAAACAACCAGGTATCAAGGTGGAATGAGCGGAGGGACTTGACTCAAGTCCCAGCTGAGTCTCCTTGGTGCAGGATCCAGAGATCATGTGTCATTCTGCCACAACTCCCTTTCCATTGCACTACTTGGGATCTTAAAACAACAATGAAAGCAGGTACAGCTTCAAAACTGAAGAATGGAAAGAGAGTTGAGTGGTCTGAACACCAGCCTGATATCAGGGAATCCACCTTAAATCCCCTTTCCACCATAAGATGCTCACGTGATGTCAGGGAAGATGTTTTGCACGTCTATGACTGTTTTCTGTCTGTACACTTATGCTGATTATCTCTCCTAACACATAGGAGTGTTTTGGTGGTAAGTAAGAGAGCCTAAAGTTACTCAGCAACAGGTGAAATTGAGTTATGTTAGCTCCCAAATTCAATTCCAGATAACCTAATTTTCAGAAAACTAGTGCTCTACAGAAGGTGGTATCAGCTGAATAATTGAAGACAGAAGCATGAAAACAATCTATAATGACTTGAAAAATTATGTCAAGTAATGCTAAGCATGTATACATTTTTCTCAATGCTGTTTTACCTATTTTTTTTTATACCTTGTAGGATTTTACAGATCCTTACTACAAGTTTGCTTGGCAGATAACTTGTTTTTACATCACAGTTGTTTTTATTTTCAGGTGAGAGAAGGTTAGTTACTTAGTGTTTGCAATCGTTAACCTAAAGAAATGTTTCATGAAAACACATTTGAATCTTTTTTGTAAAGTTTGGGGTATCTTGAGAGGAATTACACCATTTCATACAATTTGGCACACTCTCATTCCTAATGTTATCCTTACTTTAACAGGTCCTCCTGAATCCATTCTGAGTTTTAGGAAACCTACAGCAGACCTGCCCTTGCAGGTACACCCAGTTTGCAAATTGTGCGATGTCCGGACTTCCAACATGACTTTGCTGAACAAGCCAAGCTTTGCTGACCAACATAACTGTTGGGAAGCCTCTTGTAGGGATTTGCAATATTGCAGGGAAGACGGGGATCTGCACAAGTCCTGGACTTCTTATTAGCATTCTGTGACAACAGTTAAATTATGTGATCCTAGTTAAGCTAACTTTTCCAACTTCCACATCTAAATAAGCATGTTGTTCCTTATTTAGACCAAGACAAAGATTTGTAAAAAAATGAGCGACTAATATTAGATTTCTAAATCCAGACTTAAGATATAAATAAATGACCTGCTTTTTTCAGCAGGAAGACTGGCACTGGCTTTGCACTTCTTAAATTCAACCAACTTGTTTAAGGATCTAAATCATAATTCAGGATTCTAGCTTCAGCTTTAAAAATCTTAGTCTGAGCTGTCAGAATAAGGACCTTGTTTTCCCCAGATCCTGAGCACCTGCAGGTCCTGGACCTTTCAACAAGACTATATGAGAAGTAAAGGTCTGTATCTGCAGTTGGACCCGTGCTGTCCAGACCTCCCAGGATGTGGACTGGGATGTGTATGTGTGTGTGACATTACAGCACCATCCTAAATCTTCTAACTGCTGTGAGCAGAATGAAGCAAAAATTAAAAATGCAATATCCCCTTCTAACTACCAACCCCTCCTTACTTCACATGCCCACAAAGAGAGCAGCATGTGCAGAACCTGCAGAGACAAAGAAATTGAGCTCTTCTCTTGCCATGTTTTCTTAATTTAGAGCTTGGCACTGTAAAATCCAGAGAAATGGAGTTATCTGCTACAGTGGAAACTCATGTCTAGGAATTAATTTGGTAGCCTGCACTATCCCACTAATAACAGAGGCCAGCACCTTGGAGGCAGAGAGAACAACTCTGCAATCATTCAATCTGCCTGTTCTCTGGATGCCACTCATCCATTGCACTCAGAGGAGACAAGCACCTTTTCTCAGTTCTCCCCTGCAATGTTTCATTCAGAATGGAAGAATGAGCATCCCTGCCTTCTAAAAAGGAGGTGTCAGCAGTGTCATTATCCTTTCTTAAAACATATAGGCTAGAAAATTCACTTCTTAGAAGAGAGACCTTCAGGCTCCCATATCCCATCCTCTCCACCACTTTGTGGAGTCATTACTCCTGCCAGAATTGTTCCTTTTTGTTTTGTTAGACCAATTAGGCCAGAAGTGAAAAACTGGCTTGACTACACAGGTTGGCAGTAAGGGCACCTTCTGAAGTGCCCTTTGATAAGGACAGCTTAATATAAAGAGACTCCAGTACTAAAATCATCCTGAAAGAACAGCTACAAGGCTAAGAGCACCTCTCTCACTTTCTTACCCCTTGTGACAATATGTTTTCATGTCTGCAGATCCAACAGAAGGGATTGAGATTGTTTCTAGGTGAAGCTTGCCTCACATTTTAGTTAGCACATGCTCCCAATGGGTTGCTTCAGGCATATTCTCATCAGACTGAGGGTTCCCTATAGTAGGAAAGGCTTTGTGAAGGTGTCTGTGAGATATTTGAAGGCTGCACACAATGGACAGGAGTCAACTCTGATCTTTTCAGCTATTAGAGTCCAGCCTAAGATGGATGCCCAGGGCATCTTGAGCAGAAATGGAGAATGACCAGTTCATGCCCTCAGAAAACAGGTGCTTCTGACAGTACCTCAGATAGTGGGATGACTCATCTTCAATGTCTTTGTGGCTACAATGGCTAAAGGTAAAGGAAGGAAACTCAAACTAGGAAGCCAGCAGTGGACCAGAGCCTGTGAAGGATCACATCTCTTTAATGGCTGGGACAAACCCCGAATATTTGTTCTACCCTTTATAACAATTTTCTTATCCACATTTTATGGCTTTTACTCATGTCGTACTGTCACTCCACGACTACATTTTTCAAATGTTCCTATTAAGCTCTAGGCAGCACACAGTGTTATACTAGTATTGATGTTAAAGCAGAATTACCTGCTAGTCCTGTTAATCCACTGATGCTTTGACAGCAGGGATGTTACAAATAGAGCTTCTTTGTAAAAAAAATGATTAAACATGACCTGAAAGTCCACAGCTTTCTAATTCCCTGAAAACTTACAATTTCCTTGTTGAATGCTGTAGTGTTTAAGGCCAGAAGAGTCAACGACAGCCCATCCTCTGATCCACTAATGACATGGATGTTGAAAGTTTTTGATGTCACTTCTTTTATCCTCAAGCCTATTATCTGACTCTTCTCCCTTTCGCTCTTCAAACAGAGGCTGCTTTATAGAGCCATGCAGTGGGCAGGCAGGGGATGTTGGAACTATTACTACTTTTTCTATGGACATGCTCCACAGCCATAGACAAGTCCCTGAACATTTCTATGTCTTGCAATCAATGGATGCCCTTTAGACATTTCGCAAGAATTGGGAGTCTGTTAAATCTGCTGGGCTGCTCAAGAAAATCCCTATAATAGCCTCTTCCAACCTAAATTTACCTCTAGCTTCATCAGGACACTCTTTGCTTCATTCTCTTCTGCCCAATGGTCCTAAGGCTGTGCAGTGTTATTCAGCTACTGTGCTCTGCTCTGGGAAGGGCTACATTTCAATGACATGCGGATCCCTGCACCATTTGGAGACCGCTGTAGGACCTTCCAGATGGTAGGCAGAATACATTAATCTATGTCATGAAAATTTAATTCACATGAAGGTAATAAATTGTTTATGTATAAAATAGGCAGGACTAATACATTAGCATTCAGGGCTTAATCGCACCAGGATACAGGGACACACAGCTCACAGCGAACTCAGTTTTTTTGCTGTTATAACAAGAATCGATTGAACAGAATTATTAAGTGCAGATACTCTGTATTTGGACAGAATACGCCAACACACTAGCTATTGCACTGTTAAAACAACCCGCCCCTCTCCATAGTAAATTTAACTCAATCTTAAGAAATGATCCATGATTTAAGAGAGAAAAAACACAATAATAGCACATGTAACAGAATGGGCTTGCTGCTGCATTTGCATTGACGTCAGAGCAAACAAAATTAAATGAAGGCAAGCACAGCTACAGAAATGTGATATTAAACACAGCCCCTAGAGTTGCAGATATTGCAAAAATCTTAGCTGTAACTCCACCTGGTTTGCTGATGTAGCCCCAGAGATAGTATTTAAGAAGGAGCCAAAGATCGCTGTGGCAGCTGGAACAGTGAGAGCTTTGCTCACTTTTGAGAAAAGGGCATATTGCCACAGTGAGGAATCAGGATGGGGCAGAAAGGATCCCACTTGCACAGTCCTCCACAAGGAACTATTGAGGTTGGTAGAACCTGTAGTAGCCTCTTAGCTGCCATAAGCTCTGCCGGGGCTGCTTTGACCTCTGCGTAGTCCAGGATTAGGCAAAAGATGAAAAAAGGCTTTAGCTCATTTTCCAGGTCATTCACTCTGCTTCCCTTTCCTTGTCTAACCTTCATACTTTTGAGATCCAGTCTTGGAAAACCCAAGCCACACAGAAAGCCAGACCGCTGGAAACAATGGTTAATGACACCTTCAAAAAGCTATGAACAATTACAGCTAAAAATCTGTTACCATAGGAGCAAAGCCCTACCCGTTCAAATAAAGCATAATTACATGGTGACGTTGCCAAAATCTGCACCACTATTCGCTGAAGAAAAATGAAAAAAATATCCACAACTACGGAAAAAAAAAATATCTCTGGCAAGAGAACATCCCTTAAAAAAACGAAGCAGATTGATCCCAGTCTTCCCAGTCACTGTGACTTACAGTGAACAAACATGACTTAAAGAATGTGATTACCTGCTCTGTATCATTTAAACCTCTCAAAAACAGGTTGAATTTGGGTATAAATGATTTAATGACTTCACATAAAACTTAGCCAAAAAGCTGTCCCCTTTCCAAATTCCATGTAAGGCCTCAGATTCAAGCATTAGCAGAGTCTTGCCTCCTCCTGATCTTCTGGAAAAACATCAAGTTTTCCTTGCTAAGTAGTATTGTGCGCTCATTAGTTTCCATAGGATGAGCCTCTTTGGCTCTGTTAAAAGTATCTTTGCCTATACCAACATTTTTTTTGTTCAGCATAGTCACCAATAATAGCACTATGTCACAAAGACCCCAAACTACACAGACGCTCACTCTTAGGTCCTCTTAGCACCTTAGCTTGCTCTTAGCTCTTGGACCTTCTGTCCACCTCCTCTGAATTGTGGCTGCCCTTGCTCTGTCGTACCACAGCTTCTGCTCCTGGTCCCTGCAATACACTTGTGAAGGAGGCAATTCCTCCCTATAAGACTTAGAATGATTTTTGTTTTATTTTTCTCTGTTGAGAGGTACAGTGAGGTACCTTAGCCATTAGATTGGTGTGTCTTAACATCTTAACATACACACACACTCCCACACGCACATCTTCTCTGTGCCCATGTTGCTTGTTCCAATTCAGCAGCCTACTGTCTTATCTCGTCAGAGTGCTTTGGAAGGCAAATCCTATCAGAGCATAATAGGAAGGGAAGTTAAAACTATTAGTACATAGCACTTTCTTAAGAGGTCAGGGGACAGAAGAGGAGCACTCTAATTAGCCTCAGATTCATTTTCTTTTCTTTCTCATAGTCTTGAACAATGACTAAATATCAGCTGCTCCAGATAGCATTAGATGTAAGTAACCCAGAAAGGTAGCTAAAAGGGCAAACACATGTGAAAGGCATTGCAGGGCACTGGCTGTGGAGGAGCAGTGGCTGCTCATTCTCCAGGAATATCTTTAGGGTAAGGGGTCCACAATATGTGTTGACTGTGCTTCATAACAATTTTGATTCTGGTAGAAATGAACAGAGGCATGGAGAAACCTAGAGTCAGGAAGGCAGATGATACCTATGAAAACGAGGCCTCATTGAAACAAGGTCTTTTTCCTAACATCATTGTCTGATCAAGTAGCAGAAAGAAGAGTCCTGCTTCTAATCTCTCTCTCCTCCATGGCTCTGCACTGTACCCCGGTTGGGTTCCTCACGTGAGAAGTTGTACGTCATGGTGAGACAGAGAGTATTTTCCATGGCTACTGCCGTTAATTACCTTAATATTCTGTCTCCTTAAAGGCTCTACTTCAGATCTGAATTACTACTAATTTTTCATCTTGCCCAACCTGCTATGCTGTCTACACATATCATCTAGCAGCTGGATGGCATGTGCATTGCTGCTTGGATGACATAGTTGGTATTATACTCTATGTGTCCTATTACCCTCAATAAAACCTCTGATCAGGGTTGTTTTTAAGCATTTCCTTCCCAGGAATGGTTGGAACAAGGATGAAGGAATCAAAGGGAATCAGAGAAGGTCATTAGTTTCATTCAAAATGAGCTTTAGCCATTTCAGAGCAATGAACAACACCTTGTATACTGGAGGTGTGTATGAACTGTATACTGAACACACAGGGGAGTTAGTGCACAGAATCATAGAATCATGGAATAGTTTGGGCTGGAAGGGACCTTCAAAGCTCATCCAGTCCAACCCCTGCCATGAGCAGGGGCATCTGCACCCAGCTCAGGTTGCTCAGAGGCCCGTCCAGCCTGGCCTGGGATATCTCCAGGGATGCGGCATCCACGACCTCTTTTGGCAACCTGGGAAGGTGTTTCACCACCCTCAGCATAAAAAATTTCTTCCTCATGTCCAGCTTGAATCCCCATTCCTTCAGTTTAAAACCATCACCCCTTGTCATATGGTAACAGGCCCTGCTAAAAAGTCTGTCCCCATTTTTCTTATAGGCCCCTTTTTACTGAAAGGCCACCATAAGGTCTACCTATAGCCTTCTCTTCTCCAGGTTGACCAACCCCAGCTCTCTCAGTCAGTTATTCCTGCGACAGCAGGCTGAATTTGGGCTTATGCTGCACATGCTGACTTGTTTTAAATAATGACAAATCAAGCCCTCTTGTTGCCATGCAGGCTGTTTAGTCCAGTCCTTCACAGTAATTTACAAAAAAAAAAAAAAAAAGAGGAAATCAACTGAGATCTCAAGTGCTTAGACCCAGGAGCAAAAGCAAACCTAACCGCTCTTAGAATCACAGAATCATTTCAGTTATAAGAGACCCTCAGGATCACCGAGTTCAACCATAACCTCACCTAACTCTAGCACTAAACCATGTCCCTAAGAACCTCGTCTAAATGCCTTTTAAACACTTCCAGGGATGGTGACTCCACCACTGCCCTGGACAGCCTGTTCCAATGCCTAACAACCCTTTCCATTAATGTTTTTTTTTTCCTAATATCCAGTCTACAATCTCTTGGTGTGGTTCCCATATTGAAAGGGAAACAACACAGAGATTCACTCTCAGCATTGTACCTCAGATCTCTTGCAGTTTGTTCGTGTGCTCTTCCAGTTTCATAGTACTGATGTACCAGGAAAGCAGCATGACTAGCACTGTTGAAACCAGAATAGAAATGCCGGGTCTTTCCCCATTCCTCCAACACGAACCTGAAGTGCTTTCTTCATTTGGAAAACTACCCAGTAGGGTACCAAGCTTACAAATTCCCTGTGTCTAATACTCTTCTTGTGGGAATTTTCCCCCTTAGCCGCATTTTCTTATTGTAGAAGTAAGACCAGCATTCTCATCTGCTTCCCATTAATTTCCTCATTCAATTCTTGGATCTTGGAGATCTCCTTAAGGAAATTAGGCAAATCAGGCTTAGAATTCTCCTGAAACCTTTCCTCAGTAGTGAAAAAATGATAGCAGTTGTTACTGGTAGCTTGCCTTTAGAACTACTTACGTGAGTGAATAAGCTAGTCTATTTTAGTAGTAGCAATTTTCTAATATATCAGAAGACACTAAGGATTTCAATAGAGAAGACAAATAAATCATGAAAGGCTACAAACATGCTTTTCTTATAGAAAAATCCCAAGAAATCTAGTAAGAGAAGATACAGAAAATCTGTACTTCTAACATTTTTTTAAAATACACAGATTTTAGTAGAGGCCTCCTGGATTTTGCACGCATCCTAGAGGACTGAATAGGAAGACTAGGCATTGTTGAGGATGCATTGAAGTTGAGGGGAAACGTCTTTCATTCACAGCTACAGACCTCTTCCTCTAAAGTTTACACCAAGTGGTGCTTCAGAGAAAGATGCCAAAGACTGAACAACCGTATTGTATAATGAGAGATGGTCCCCACAGGTGAAGAAATTTGTAAAGTCTAGACATTCAGTTTTCAATTGTGTGAAATTGTCACTCCACTAGGAATAACTAGAAGAACTAAGATTGCAAGCTTATCTGGCATCTTTTGCCAGGATTACTTCCAATTTTTACATGCTCCAAAGATCACTGGTTCTTGTTCACAACCCTGTTAAATATCCCGAAATACATCACCTCTGGAAAATTGTTCTGTTATAGCTATTCTCTTAAATGGTTGCTTCCATGAGGAGGGATTTTCAGCCAGCTTTTGCTGTACAGTTCATTGTTTCTAATCTCTCCATTGCCATTACTATAGCAATCAAGTGCCTTTGCAATGCCCCAACCAGAAAATATCTTTTCTATTTGATTAGGTCTCAAGTTGAGTCTTATGACTTATTAATAACCTCATTCCATCCATGGTCTGCATTGATCCTTATCAGCACTGGCTCCTGCTTTGTTCTCAGCTTTCTCAAAGTAACATTTCAAAGGTAAAAAATTTCCAGCCATGTCTCTAAGCAAGGCTCCTGTAAAATCAATAAGAAACCAATTGCTCCCACACTTACCAGCCGGCCTGGCAGTTCTTGCTTTGCTCGTTGTTTTATCATTCCTGAGAAGCGCCTCCTCCTCCTGATGGGATCTATGTACTCTCTGGTATTCAAGTGACTATGGCAGGGTGCGCAGACACCAGGTACCTTGCTTGCTCAGGAGGACTGAAAGGCTTAGAAATCCTGCACAGGGATAAGAAGTGGGAGATTAGGATCAGCATTAGCATCGCTGCAGTCACTTAGGGACTGAACAGATTCTGTGTGATAAAAAAAAGCCAATGTGAATGTGTTGTGTTCTTCTTGGTTCGTTGAAGAGAGGAGTATTCCTACTTTAAGTATCTGTCTCTAAAGAATACCCCTCCTCCACCTGTTTTTTGCCCATCATGAATCTTTTTCATCTTTTCATTCTTTCCTCTTCTCTTCTGTGCCCTCCTTGTTCTTCATCTTGTCTTTGTTCTCTCTGAAGTGGGGAATGTGGTCCCAAAATCCTCAAATCATGCCTGCCATGCAATTAAGGTGTTCCTAAAATAATTTGTGTTTCAGCATCTGAGTACAAATTGTCTATTTTTTGGCAGCATCAGTGACTGGTTTTCTGGGTACACTGGGTTCCTGAAAGCCCAGTCATTTACGTTATATCCAAATGCCAATGCATGATGAGGTGCATAAGTCCAAGGAAGGCTGGTAGACTACAACAAGGTATGTGGAGTAAGAGGTGTTTCAAGCCATGTCAAGCCCTTGGTGTTATCCTCTCAGATACACTGACTTTCACAGCACAGAGTAGAAGAACCTTTATAAGGTCATGATGAAAGTGCAGCAAGTTTTAGTCCAGTCTTATGAGAGATTTTTAACAGTCCTAATCCTGGTCCATAGACAACACTTTCAGCTATGTGCCAAAAGGGACCAAGGCAAAGTGACTAAGCAATGAAACCCAAGCCTACAAGATCTGGGAGATGATGACAGTGCAGATATGGGCTAAACTAGTTCAGTTAGGAGAGACACAGCAGGGAGAATGGACTCTGCGACCAACCATCAAACAACAGCAGGGTTGGGTACCCTGGAGGTGAGGAGTGAAAAGCAGGGAGAGGAGAACAGATTTATACCGTGCCTTCACTGTGACAGTGAAACTGCTGTGTCCAGCTAGGGGTAGAAACCTCCTACTGCTTGGCTTAAACAAATTGCATCCTAAGAGCTACTTGTCCCTGCTAGCAGCCCTTTTGGAAGCATCAGTTGAAGACGTGACATGTGAATCCCTGATAGCACCACTGCAGCAGGAGAAGCATCTGAGTTCTTAAAACAGCAACAGTTTGCTGTATTGTTTGGTTGTGTTTGTCTGGAGCTGCTTAACTATCCTGCAGTGTCACTTATTGCCAGCTCTTCTGTATTGTCCTCTACCTGTGTCCTGCTGCCTCCAGGTTTTGCTTTCCTCCAATATAGTCCCATGATGAGGTTGCCAGAATTACATGGATCTTCTGACAGTACACAGATGCTTTGGTCTGTGCTTCCTCACACCCATGAGTCTTTATAAAGAAAAGCCCGATTTCCAGACTTTTTCATTTTTTCCACTGATTCTTGTTTGGAGAAGATGCAGATGTTTCCCATTTGGGCAGTGCCTCCCTATATCCACTGGCAGATGCTTGGCAACACTAGTACTTATTTGCAGTCTCTCATCAGATGTACTGATGAACGTCATGTTTGAAGCAGTGTTGTCTCTGAAGTTTTTCTAAGCCATTCTGTTGTGGGAAGCAAACCTATTCACAGTTTCTGTCAACCAGTGGCTGTGCTGCAGCC
Organism: Patagioenas fasciata; assembly: GCF_037038585.1. Classification (NCBI taxonomy): domain Eukaryota; kingdom Metazoa; phylum Chordata; class Aves; order Columbiformes; family Columbidae; genus Patagioenas; species Patagioenas fasciata. The sequence continues at coordinate 6,578,649 of NC_092521.1, read as the reverse complement.
GTAGAGTGGTTCCTGAACCTGTTTAATTTCGTTTCTGTCTTGAACAGCTGGGGGAGCTTGAGCTTTTATCAGGACCAACAGGAATAGATCAATCCAGTTCCAGGGATCCAGAAAAGAAATATGAGAACTTTAGAAATGTTCTGAAATCTAATCAGGTTAAATCTATACAAATAAATTAAATATGCTTGGGTGAATTCTTTCAAACTGAAACCAGCATGCATGGTGCACTTCATGTCTGTGATTAAAAAGTGTACTAGCCTGCCAAAGAGTGTGACTGCACTCAAACAGCCTCCTTTGCATGGTCCCTGGCAGGTCCTAAGTGCTAACCTGTGCCCAGGAATCGTTTGGCAGGATTTTGGTTGTCATAGATCAGAAGCATGTCAGAGAGCCCTCCAGCACTTCAAAAATACAGGTACCCCAGTGTCAGTGCCACAAAATATTCCAATATTGTTGGGTTGACTAGAGCAAGTTGTATCCTCAGAAGGGCTGGGGATACAAATTGTTCTGTCAACAGAAATGAAGGTTACGTCAGTGCTGAGCTTGGAAAGATAAGGATTAGAGCTCTGTGTTATTCAAATTGCAATCTGTCCACTGTGGATTGCTGATCACAAAGGGATTGCACAAGGAGAGAATTCAGTTATACAATGAAGCATGATGGCTAGTGTCACTGGTGTCACTGGGGAGACCAGTGTCTTCTCTCTTCTGGTTTGAAGAATCCATGATCTTAATTTGCAGAGGGTTTTTTTGGTTTTGCAGGGGAGAGTTTCGCAAGGAGAAAAAATAGTATCTTATGTTTTCCCTCTGTGATATTTATTCTGGAAGGTCAGTCTTCTGCCCTGTAAATAAATAGAGGGTATATCATTATTCCTGCCATTGTATCCTCATTTTCCATCTATCACTGGGTAGCAAGATTGCTCTGCCATAGGGATGGAAGCCAGGAGAGCTGCAAGTACCTCTCAGTAGCAGCAGACAAGCACTGACTTTCAGCAATAACCACGATAAACCACATCCATTCAGATAATGTGGGACAGTGGAGGCAGGAGCCTTAATATTCTTCAAATTATGCCTCTGCACAGGAACTTGTTTAACAGCATGTTCCTTCTGTCTGCATATCAATATGGGAAAATCCAGACTAATGATACTGTTGTTCTTGGACATTGCATAGGATAAAATGGGAATGAAAAATTCACAGAAGTACCAGTTCCTAACGCCAACTTCAGTCAGTTCACACACCCCACACAAAGAGCAAGAAGAGTTCCAGGACCCAAATATGCAGCCCGTGGCTCATGCAGGATCAGTCTGTGAAACACCAGACCTTCCTGTGGTCAAGCTGAACACCAGGACTGCCCAAAAGCTCCTGGGCCCCATTGTGCTGGGCACAGTCTAAATACCACTGAACAACAGTCCCTCAAATATTTACAACTCATATAGATAATGCAGTGACTGGGGGAGGATGTGGAAGCAGCAGAGGGAGGTGATATATTCCAGTCACAACAGGAGGTTAATTGCAGCCATTTGGGCAGCCCAGCTGATGCTGCCTTCCAGCTCCCTGGCTGTCATGGTCTGTGTTTTTCTAACCTGTTTGGCTCTGCTTTTTTCTTGCCACCAAAGTATTTTGCTTGATTTTTTTTAGCCTTGTTGATATGACTGGCTCATATTATCATTGGAAAACACAATTCTGGGCCAGGCCTACCTCTAATAAGGACCTGAAGCATCTAAAGGCTCCCAAGGATTTACCATCCCAAAAGGACCATAATTACTATAAGTCTTAACTTTCCTAAGCAGGATAAGTCCTTCCAGACAGTGATGGTCAATAGCCGGAAAGATTCAGTAGTTCTAGTGACAACTTAAAGAAGCAGTAAAGACAGGAAATATGACTTTTCCAGGAATAAATAAATAAATAAATACATACATACTGCATTTGGCTGTTAACATGATTATTTGAGTTAAGCACAGCACTATGGGAACTAGCTGTTTAAAAAGAGGGAATTAGTCTTCTGCTACAGGACTTGCCATTTGTTGTGCTAGGATCCTTTCCATAGATAACACAGTCCATAGGACAAGTCCTTCCACCCCTGTGAAAATGGGCTATTGATTTATTTTTTCATTTTAAATTCTGTCCTTTTTTTTATCCCTGATGTGTTTCGCTGCTGTTTGTCTGAAGTCCATTGAGTTGCACTGAAGTGAACAGATAAGAGATATGTGCTTACAGTTTGGCAGGGAGTTGCCAGGCTGGGAGTTTTCAATACCAAAAAGAAAGATGGAAATGCCTAAGTAGTTGTTTTAATCAATTGTTCTTTCTAATGAGAGCAGCTCATGAGGTGAAGTAAGTCAATCAGCATTACATTAATGTTTAAAATCCTCCTAAATCAGAGCTTGGAGTGGACTTTCCAGATAGGGCTTGAACAAAAATTGATACATGTCAAGACATCACCATGGCCTTTTGGGAATCCAGCTTGTGTATATTAACATAATTTTTTTTTAAAAAAAATACAAGCTTAAAAACAGCTGAAAAGTATCATGAAGATAGCAGTCAACATTTCTGAGGCAGTACATGGGGTTACTGAAGTATCCACCTGAGTCCTCTCAGGTGTTGCAAAAATGTCAGCAGTAAACCACTTCCCCCACTAGAATATTGACCATCTCCTTGTGTACCATAAATACACATTCTCTTTCTCACACGCTTTTGTATGCACACACACAGAGCAACAATAGTCCAGCCATGTTTCAGGCTGTCATGCTAAAGCTCTGTCCTGTCTTTTCACCTGTCTTTGAGAACAAAATATTCAGAAATTGCTTCGGGCACAAGTGTGTACGGCTCTCGAAAGATTATGTGGGGAAAAAAAAAAGAAAAAAGGCTTTTGCAAGAGAAGTTAAAAAGAAAAAAAAAGAGGAAGATTTAAGTTTTTGAAAAGAAAAAATATGCAGAGTCTTGTTCTAAAGTACATGTGAGGAATAAAGGATAACAAAAGGCAAATTACACCGAAGACTGAAATACAATGGAGATGGGGGTAATCAGCTTATGGGCTGCTGTCATACAATAAAGCAAATAATGCATAATTTTCAGAGGCATCTTCAGATCTCATGGCCTTCGAACAACATCCCTTATGTAAGCAGACGTTCACCAGAGAAGACCTGTGCTGTTTTCTGCTTTCTGTTTGCACCATTGTAGACATCAGGAAGAAATTCTATCAGCCTTCTATTCTCATGAAAATAAGATATAATTTCAGCTGCATCTATTGAATGCTACATGCTAAATTACAAGTCATGCTGCCTGTAGGAAAGAAGTCTAGGTGACCTCTTACACCTATATACAACAATTACACTAACAATTATGATATCTACAACAGTTTTCAAATCCAGAACAGTTGGTTATGTTGGATTTGTCTTCACTAACTGCTTGCACAAGTAAGGGGGAATAATTCTATCCTATTTTTAAATTTTTGCTCCTGTCTAAATGGTGCTGCATCCAGAAACCGGGAAGCTTGAAAGCAGACCTGAAGAAGAAATGTAGAGCCAAGTGCATTCTTCTTTGCTACTGTTCACACTTTTATGGTAAATAATAAACGACGCAAGAAGGTAGCCAGTCTCCACAGGTGAATTTTTGCTGGGCTTTTATGGTAAATAATAAACGACCCAAGAAAGTAACGAGTCTCCACAGGTGAATTTTTGCTAGCTAAGATTGCAAGCAATATCTCCCCATTCCCCAGACCACACTGATCACGTTTAATCCCCCATACAGTCTCTCTCCCGATCACTACTTAGCTCACAGTTCTCATGCGTGAAGCTCAGTGAATTGGAAAAGCAGGAACCAGAATGCTAATTGGTGCTTCTTACAGATTTATAATGGACTCCTAAGCTGTCACTTTCAAATCTTGCTACGGGCAAGAATGGAGCATCCCCCACATGTATCCTGAGCTATATGAAGCTGCTGTTAGTCCAGTTAAAGTTTTCATAACCTAATAGTCCAAATGATCGGTCTGGTCATAAGATTATACATGCATAGTCAAAATTAATACAGAGAAGTCTCAATAATGCTGTTAAAACTGTAATTCAAGAAAAAAATAAAAGAAAAAAAAAAAAGAACTAACCAAAAAACACAAAACACCACAAAAAAACCCACATAAACTTTTCTATATCTACCCTCTTTTTTGGTACTATGCTCATTCTTTCAGTGCCTGTCTGGCTCCTATGGTTGACCATTTCAGCCTTACTGGGAAAGAGTGGGAGGTGGGTTATGACATGTTGTCAGTATTCGGAGATGTCTCCCACAAGTAGTATGATATTTTTGGTGGGTCTTTCTTCCTCCTCTCTTACAGGAGGCACGTGATGTTTATGTTGATGCTTTGTTCCTCCTCAGTTTTGGGTCTGATTTGATTTATTTTTCTAAGTTTTCTTAACAAGTTATTTCTTCTGGTTGTGGTCATTACTCAGTTTTTTCTGTTCTTGTTGTTATCTCAAAAACTAGTTTTACCTGAGCAACATCAGGCTGCACTTCTGCAGTGACCACTGACTGATCTTTAGGTTTGTGGTTTTTGAGTCTGGGATCTCTGGTATCATCCCACAGGCTGTTCAATCTACACAGCAACTCTCTGCTATCACTGTAAACTAAAGCTGATCTAAAACATACACAGGCCATAGTTACATGACTGCTAGAAAATTTCTATCCTTAACAAACAAACAAACAAACAAAAAACACGTTATAATCAGCTCAGCCTACACAAGGCAAGTCAAGCCAAGTGATCAGCCTGGACTGTCTAAGCCTTGACTGTCAGGTCAACACAAAGCCTGTGGCCTTTAACTTGTAATAGTAGAAATGATAATTACTGGGCTGCAAAGCATAACTGCTATACATGTCAAGTCTTGAACTCAAAACCCCTCTCAGACAGCTCTAGAAAGAGATGCTTCTTGGGCACTGCCACAGGAAGGTCCCAACTATCCAATAAGCCCTGATAACTCTTACCTGACCTATCAGGTGAGCTGTTGGAACGAACCATCCCTGGTTCACATTACTGGTGGCTGCTTCTTGGCTGCTCTCTTGCTACTTGTGCCTAATGCTTTAGTGAGTAGCTCTCAGTCATTGGATCAGCATGAGGATTTTGAAATCTCCCCATGTTCTAAGTGTCTGTCTGCAGTCCTTAATCACTGCTAAATACCATCTCTGGCACCCTGGACTAATCATGAGGTTTGGTGTGCTCAAACTTCACTAGAATTTTATGCTATACTTCCATGCTTTCTATTACTTTTAGTGTTGGTTTCAGCTTCCTTTGTAACAACCTTGCTTTGCATTTCACTACAATTCTGTGATTTGTCCTGCATATCTGTGTATCAGTTAATGAACGCTTTCTGTGTATTTCAAAACAAATAAAAGAACACTTATCATAATCTTCTTAGCTAACTCCTCCTTCTCTCTGTTTCTGCCTCACTACAGTACTCCAGTCTTTGTCTGAGTGCAGGCGACCATGAAGAAGACATTGTGATTTTTCAGCAATTGATTTCATTTGTATTCACAAATCTGGAAGTGTTACACAGAAGAACAGCTCCCGAAGTCTTTGACCAAGCAACTTTTCACTGAACTGAAAGGTAAATTAAACCACTCATGCTTTAGCTCACTAAATGCATATGCATTAAGATGTAAAAATCAAACAAACAAACAAACAAGCTTTGGTTTCCTGAACCTATTAAGTTCCTGCTATTTTTCTTCAGTTTATAATAAAGCAAATCCTAGATGTAAAAAAAAAAAAAAACATTCCTAAAAGAGGCTCCCCATGCTCAGATAACACCACACAAACAAACAAACAAACAAAACCTAGCTGGTGATCTGGAAGCTTCCCTGGAATATAGATATTAAAAAACCAAGAATCACAGAATCATTGACATTGACAGGACCTCTAGAGATCATCCTGTCCAACCTCCCTGCTCCAAGCAAGGTCATCCAGAGCAGGTTGCTCAGGGCTGTGTCCATATCCCTGCCCTGTCTGACTCACGGCTCAGAGCACCAGATCACTGGTCAGGTTGATGTGCAGTTTGGCCACAGAAGCCCTTCCATATGACATTTCTTCGCATGCTTTTGAGAGACGTCAATGCTAATATTTAGTTTTGTAATATGTTCCTGTGTGGATATGTGCAGAATGAAGACTCACCAGCCCTATAAATCATAGAATCATAGAATAGTTCGGGTTGGAAGAGAACTTCAAATATCTCCCTTGCCATGAGCAGGGACATCTTCACCCAGATCAGGTTGCTCAGAGCCCCGTTCAGCCTGGCCTGGGATGTCTCCAGGAATGGGGCATCCACCACCTCTCTGGGCAACCTGGGTCAGTGTTTCACCACCCTCATAAAAAATTTCTTCCTCATGTCCAGCCTGAATCTCCTCTCCTTTAGTTTAAACCATTAGCCCTTGTCCTGTCACAACAGGACCTGCTAAAAGTCTGTCCCCATTTTTCTTATAGGCCCCTTTTTATGGAAAGGCCACAATAAGGTCTCCCTGGAGCCTTCTCTTCTTCAGGCTGAACACCCCAATTCTCTCATCCCTGGATGCCTTCACTCATCTTTGATGTGGGGCATGATCTTGCTTTTTCCCCTCTGTATCAGGACTGGCTGAGATGCTGCAAGGCCAAGAGCTTTCTGACAAGATGTCATTCTGGTTTTCCTCTGTTGTGCTGTGATTTCTTATTGGTCTAATATTGCAGTTTGGTAACATAGCTCTGGATAGCTTCCTCCTTGCCCTAAAAGAGTCTTAATGCCTGGAGGACTCTCTGATGCCTGGTACAGTTTCTATCATATACTTGAGAGATGGGCTGATGTCCCCAGACTGTCATACTACTACAGTGCTACTCATAACTGTTAGAGTGATCTCTCATTTTAGATATGACAGTTTCTTCTTCAGGGGGCTCACTGGACCACATCGCATTCTGTGTTTTGATGAAGCAAAAGGCTGTAAAAATTGGGCCTTCTTCTGTTTGCCATGTTACTGTCTTTTGAAAATATCAAGTGATGCTAATTATTCATAGCACTAATATAACACAAGCATTTTATACTCAAGCTAAGTAGTTAAGAAGGAGAAGAGCATTTATGTTCCTATTAAGTAAAACTCCTAACAAGCACAAGCATATACTAACTTGTTCAAATTTTCTGCATTTTACCAGTCCAAGATGCCCACAATGTTTCTTGGACAGCCAGGACACACTGGAATGAAGCTGAACATTCATCTAATGCATTTGATTACTCTAGTACTGTTCACACTGGGAGTACTCACAAGCACTCATACTTTTTCAAGCTTCCCACACATACAGAAGAACTCTGGGAGTGTACGAGCTGCTGCAAAAAAAAATGCCCCTCCAAATTCATTATTGCTCAGTTTGCAAACAACAGTGAAATCACATAGAGACTTTAGTTGTGAGGGTGCTTGAAGACTTATAAAATTACATAATCACAGAGTGTTAGGGATTGGAAGGGACCTCAAAAGATCATCCAGTCCAATCCCCCCATCAGAGCAGGAACACCCAGCTGAGGTTCCACAGGAAGGTGTCCAGCCGGGTTTGAATGTCTGCAGAGAAGGAGACTCCACAACCTCCCTGGGCAGCCTGGGCCAGGCTCTGCCACCCTCACCATGAAGAAGTTTCTTCTCAAATGTAAGTGGAACCTCTTATATTCCAGTTCGAACCCATTGCCCCTTGTCCTATCATTGGTTGTCACTGAGAAGAGCCTGGCTCCATCCTCCTGACACTCACCCTTTATATATTTGTAAACATTAATGAGGTCACCCCTCAGTCTCCTCTTCTCCAGCTCCAGAGCCCCAGCTCCCTCAGCCTTTCCTCACACGGGAGATGCTCCACTCCCTTCAGCATCTTTGTTGCCCTGTGCTGGACTCTCTCCAGCAGTTCCCTGTCCTTCTGGAGCTGAGGGGCATGTTTTGACATCTAAATACTTTGCTCTTTCTTAGTACTGTCTTAAACATACCTTCTGTGATAGTAGTTATCTGCTGGAGCTGCTTTCCTAATCTTATATGGTGGGTTTGACTAGCTGGACATCTTCAAGATATATCTACATTTATCTGATTTTTGTTCAGATCTCAAAATGTAGCTGCTCATCCACAGTCACAGGCTTCTCTATGTTCTGTAAGCAAAAAGAGCATTTATTCTTCTTAAATGTACTGTAGTCCTGACAACCAGATTTCCATCTTCTTCATCTATGTCCTTTTATTCCATAAGAGTTGGATTGACCTCCAGGTGAACAGGGGACAGCTTCTCTGCATGCATGTCAAAAGTCCTGAGAAGTGCTTATTGCAGCTATTCTCTTCCTGTGTCATCATCTGAAGCAGGGCTGTTTCATGCTTCTAGAACTTTACCTTGACATGGTTCTTTTCACCTTTGCCTGACTAGCTTAAGTAGTTTTTTTACCTACCTTTTCTCACATGATTTACATTCTTGGTCACTCCTTTTCATGTCTCTTCTGTTTCTTTCAGTCTGAGCCCTCGCATTCATTTCTCATTACTTGTTGTTTTTTGCATTGTTTAGACAAAAAAAGTCCAAGGTCTGATCCCTTGCCAACTCAATGCTGTTATCAGGACATTTACAGGAGGTTTCTGCGTAGGTTTCCAGGTGGTGTGAGTACGCCAATGATTGATTCAGCTCTGATTGAATAGAAAGAGCTCTTGGCATCTCCATCTTTTTTTTCCTCTCCTGCTCCTTCCCCCTACTCTTCTAATTCCAGCCAAATCTCCGCTGTCTCAGGAGATGTATGAAACTCCCTTCACAAACTTCTGCACTTTTCTCTACAAAGAAATACGCTTTATCTGCCTTTGAAATTGAAATTACAGATGAAAATCACTGTCCGTCCCATTGGGCTAATACAGGATTGATTGTTTCACAGAAAATATTATCCAATCTGATCATAAAGGGCACAAATAATGCCATGTCCCGATCAATGTCTTTGTAAGGAGTTTGTGCTGATAATAGGATTCATATTTTCAGTTTTAAGTTCAGCCTGTTATTCTGAGTTAGCTTCCGTTGTAAGACCTTTAATCAATTCATCATTATTATTGTTGCTGTTTACATTAATGAAGTAAGCAGTGGAAATGCTTTGCTCCAGTATAATGTTTGCTGTTTTATATGTGCGTAATAAAATTCTCCCTTGCACTGAAGAGTTTATAATCTCTTCATGATGCAAAATCTCTCTGCTGATGCAAACACTGAGGACTTATATGACAGGGTGATGGTATCACAAATTCATGTAACAAACTAAACTCATAAAAAGACAGTCTATCTTTCTGAAAGCTGTTGTGTGTTACTTGATTATGAAAATATTTAAAAGCTTATTTAGGGCCGTAACTGCTGTCCTTTTGTATTTATATGTAGATGGCCTCTGCCCCAAGAGGCAGTCTAAGTAACAGGATTATCTAAGATATAGATAGACATGTACATCCCTGCCTCAAGCACTACTTTCCTAGATGATATCCATGCATCTTTCTGAAACAAATGAATTGGTCTTGAAATATCTTGATGAAGAATTCAATCCTGAGTCTAATAGGGTGACCTGCATTGAAGTAAAACACAACCATGGGTTTCAAGTTATAACAATGCGAGATTAGAGAAACAGAGGGATGAAAGATCAATGTTTCTGTCTGGCTTGCTTGCATAAATAGAGTCCATTACGTGCAAACCCACGCTACTCCCATGTCATTCTATCAGTCTGAGCTCTTAGTTAAAGCTGTCCATGGATTTCTATATCATGGTAAGCAGACGAAGGGCTCAACCCCTTCACTCGCCCTCCTCCCTCACCATCAATGGCATTGCTTTTCTCGGTACCCTTCTGCAGCCCAAAAGCTTCCTCGGAGCCTGAAAGTTCCTGTTTTGTCTGCTTGCACAGGTCCATCAAGCACCTGGATTCTACAAAGTTACCTTATAGCTGCCTGTGGCTGCATACATCTGCAGTGACAAAAGCAACCTCCTTAAGCACAAAACATTATTTACTTATTCCTCTAAGGTACAAAGCTTTCAGAACAAATTCTTACAACCACACTCAGGCTAAATGCATGGATATGAAATGCATCTTCATAAATTTGCATCCCTTCATCCTTTAGAGTCAGAAACATCTCACTCTGTCACCACATCTTTGTTTCTGCCTTTCTGTGAGACAGGCAGACTGTCAGCCTGACTCGCATTAGCCTCACTTACTCAAACTCCTCCTTTCCTTTCAAGCACTGATAAAATTCTAGCCCCCGCTTCGAGTTTTATGGCATTTTTAGCTTCAGAAGGGTGCCACTTTCTAGCTGAATGGAGCCATCTAGATTGTGGATAATTTCTCCCTGTAATTCATCCCCAGCTGTTGCTATGTGACTCCTAAGCTATGTACCTGAAGTGCTTTATCTGTGTGATGTCTTTATTTTTCTTGCTTGGTACAGTGCCTTTTTGCTTCAACCAGACTGGATGGAAAAAAAAAATAACTACAACCAGATTATCAGCTTAATTGAAATTAATGATGCATAGAGAGGAGAGCAGGTCAGCAGAAGTTTAATAATATTTGGATCAGTTAGGTGCCTGCAAGCCAGTGGGGACTGATGAAATATGCTGTAGGGTACTTCAGGAGCTACCAAAAACAATCGTTGTGTGATAAGAGATTATCTTTAGGATCTCATGGAGGAAAAGTACCAGAAGAGAAAAGAAGGACAAACAGTACTATCAAAAAAAGAAAGATGAAGGAGTCAGGCTAGCTTTGATACCTGGAAAGAAAACAGACCAAATAATTAAACAGTTGATATATAAGCACCTAAAGGAAAGCAAAGTGATAACAAACAGTCAACACTGATTCGTCAAAAACAGGTAGCTTTCATCCAGCTGAAGGCAAGACAACTGATCTAGTTAGTAAGTGGAAGCAGAAATCATTGACACTTCCCACACCTGTACTCCACCATCATCATGGAAGTTGTACCTTATCCAACTTCTCCCATTGGAGAAATGTGGTTCCATGACTTTCATTAATCTCCTCTGGGTAGACTGTGAATTTTTTATTTAGTTTAAATTTTAATGAATTTATTTTTTTCTTTTAAAATTTCTAGCCTAATTTGCCAGTTTATTGCCATTCTGAGTTTATGTAATGGTGGTTAAAGTAGCAATGTTTCTTCCTTAAGATCTACCTGTTTACCCAGTTAGTGGTGCCAAGGGAACGAATACAGCCTCAGCATCATAAACAACCCTCTAGAACAGATGCATTTCTTGGAAGGAGAACATTACCTTGTGCACAAGCAAAAAACATGCACATATTCCTGGATAGAAATGCATCCAGAGGCAACTCAAACCACGCTTAGCACCCATGTGTGGACAACGGAGCTGAACTATAAGTAGTCTGTGAAGAACCAATCAATGTAGTTGACAGAGCAGAGAGAGAACATCAAATAGGGGAAGAACTTCTTGCTCATGGACTTGCATATATATACCAATTAGGTGATGCCTCTGTAACCTGTAAGCCAACAACACCAGATGGCTTTACTTAGGTGCTTGAACCTTAACATATCACTGGAATCACTAAATTAAAACACCCTGGTGACAGACAGATGCTTTTTTGGAGGCCCAAAAAGGACTTCATCTGAGCAAAATTCCATCTTTGTTCACAATTTCAGTCTTGAAGTGAAATAAGGGACTTGCACTTAATGCAAGCCTGGGGAGTCCCCAGTGGGAACTGATGTGGAGAAGTCAGAGCATCATACGCAGAAACAGATTTTACAGTGACCGTATTCTGTAGACAAAGGCTGTCATACTTCTGCAAACAAGGTACATGCCATTCCGGGATGTTTTAAATACCATAATTTACTTAAGATCCCAGAGGGAATTATTCACTGAACCTCTAGCAAGAGCACTGTGTCTGTAGCTCAGCATCACTCTATAGTGGAGAGGTCAACAAATTGGAGGCAGCCCAGAGTAGAGCAACAGGAGTGACACAGCTGCTGGAAGACAAGGCTAATGAGGAAAGAATTAAATTATCTGGTCTGTGCGTATGTGGATATGTGATAATCACCTTCAAGTATCTAAAAGGTTGATTGTCTTTAGACAATTCTGATCCATTACTCTCTGCGTCCATGGAGGGGAAAAAAATCCCCATGCATCTTAGTTTTCAAACAGAGACATATGTTAGGTAATAAGAAAGAGAAAACAGACAATAAACCTTCTAACAGGATGGATAGTGGAGCTCTTACACAGATTGCCTCAGAAGGTGGTGGATTACAAGCTAAGAAGCTTCTGAGATGTTACACAAACTTCTGCTAGTGGTGGCCAAGATTTATTTAATCCTGTTGCAGCACGGAAGGGTGACCTCTTCTCATCCCTTCTAGCCCTACACTTTGTTCCTTTTATAAATGTAATTCATGCCTACCATGCAATCATTTAAACCTGTTGAGTTAGGCAGATGGGAACACAAGAACTGAACAAAGGACATGGGGATGCTCCTGTGCTTCATCCCAAGTAAGAAAATAATGTTTTCAGTTTAATGATCTTTCATACAGACTCCATCATCATTATTATTTAGTAAACTCCTGATGGCACTGATGGGATGACCATCTCTACAAAGCCTCCCTCTAAACCCTAACAGGGAAGCTGCCTTTTGGCCTGGCTCTTCTCTACAGCAGAGACAGGAGGATCAACATGGTAAGACACCAAGGAAATGCACGACCAGGAGAAGAAAGAAGAAGAAATAATAGAAAGTGAAACTGGGTAGAGAGGGAATCGGTGGAAGGAGAAGCAATGTGAAGATGCTGAGTAAACAATGCTATGCAAAAGGTAATAACAAGAAGAAACACCCCGTGGAGACAGAAAGTAAGGAGAAAGCAAAGAAAGCTGTATAACAAGCAGGTCAGTGCTGTTGCATTAGCATAATTCAGTGTACTTCCCTTGACAGAGAGGAAAATGAGAAGTTAAGTACTTTTCAATTTAGGAAGTTCAAGGGAAAATAGGTGTAATGTACCCAGCCATCCACTGCTTTTTCAAGCAAGGCAATGTCTGCAGATGAAATGTGATTGCTGTCTCAAACAAGAGAAGTGAGAGTAGAAGAGAGCATGGCAGGCTTTAACCACTAGATGAAGAAAGGAAGACAGAGGCATGCCAAGGAGGGACTACAGCTGCATGTATGCCAGGCGTGAGAGATGCCTGAGCTTGTTCCATGGCCCATATGGGTCTCACTGAAGCATAGGACCAGCCTGACCATCCATGGTGTATGTGTCAGCACAGGTCTGATGCTGAGCTCACAAACTCATAGCAACAGAGGACCATTTTTTACTCATGTAACTGTTGAGAGGGGAGATTTATGTCTGTCAGGCTGAAACGGTTCATCTCAATTCAGTGTTTTGTATTTCGGCAACCACTGCCTTTTTCCAGGGCCTAGACCCTCTGGCATGATTGCAGGGCTTACCATTCCCACGTGATTTCCAGAAAAGCATCCATTTCCCCAGGAAAATGTGATGCCTGAAAACAAAGTTGATATGGCTGCCTGGCACAGAGCAGCAGCCAAAGGCAGATTGAAAAGGTGACTGGCAGAGAAAGGTCTTCTTGGGCAGACAGCAGCACACTACACATTGGGCCGTTACCTTCAGTATATTCAGATGTCATCTACAGGACAGAATGGTTTACAAAAGCTAAGTTAAAAAAAAAAAAAAACTGGAAAAGGGAAACATACTATGACAAAAAAGAAAAAAACCTCCAACTTGATATTCAGAGTTGGAGCAGCATGCAGGGGGATGGAGGGTCACGATCATTCTCCTCTGTAAAACAGTCTTGAAAGCAGAAGAATCAGTACATTCAAAATTCAATAGCTTTATTAGGAGCCATACACAAACACGATTTTTTCATTCTCAAACATTATCCTGTCGTGTGTGTATACTGATCTCCCACTCATCGCAGTATTTCTGTATCAGGCATATGGATAGTACCAGATCGTTCTCACTGACTCACTGTTTACATGTAAAATGTCATGAACATCTGAGAGTGTTTTACACCTGGAACGCTATATTTGGCAGCACCAAGTGACTCAATTTTGCTAGCAGTGTTAGCAACAGTGAGAAAAATAAATATCAATTTTAATTACATTTTGCAGATATTTTACTGCAAGGAATTTTATTTTGGCAAATAAAGACATCTGGAGTCTAAATATTTTACCTTCTCTGCTCCCACTGCTTTAAGATGGCAGGGAAGGAACACTGTATATTATTATTCCCATGTGTATTTGCTGTGTTGTTCACAGAGGCACCAGGAGGGTATCTCAGACCAGCACTTTGGAGTACAAATTACACCCCTGTGCAGTAGTCACAGGAGGCAGGATCTGCTGAACGTAGGTGATATTGCAGAGGTGTGTTTCAAGGTGAAATTAAGCTGTGGGCAGGACAGAGAGGACTTGCCAATGGCACGTGTCCATTTCTGCCTTTGACAGTCTTCATAGCCTGGATGCCAGGCTCTGGGCCACAGGACCATTGCAAACACCAGCCATGCCCACACCGCACACAGGCTGGAAGATTGCAGGTCAATAACACCCCAGGTCAAGCTCCTACAACAACAAAAGCTTCTTCAGTTTAAGAGGGATGAGGAATTACTCAAGAGTCCAGCAGAGGGCTACAAAGATGATGAGGGGTCTGAAGCATCTTTCTTAGGAGGAAAGGCTGAGAAAGCTGGGTATGTTCAGTCTGGAGAAGAGAAGCTGAGAGAGGATCTCATCAATGCTCATAAATATCTCAAGGGTGGGTGTCAAGATGATGGACCAGACTCTTCAGTGGTGCCCAACAATAGGATGAGGGTCAATAGGTACAGACTGAAGCACAGGAGGTTCCACCTGAATGTAAGGAGAAACTTCTTTCCTTTGAGGTGCCAGAGCCCTGGCCCAGGCTGCCCAGAGAGGCTGTGGAGTCTCCTTCTCTGCAGACATTCAGACCCACCTGGACACCTTTCTGTGTGATCTGCTCTGGTGAACCTGCCTCAGCAGGTGGGTTGGACTGGATGATCTCCAGAGGTCCCTTCCAACCCCAGCCATTCTGTGATTCTGTGGGGTTTTTTAAACCTCATTCGTTCTAACAGAAGAGTTCACAGTTTGGTCTCTTCCATTGCTAAATATACTGACTACTCAGAAAAAGTAATCACGTACTGGAGAATATCCATAAGGGGCATTACTTTAAATACTTTTTCTATTGTTGAAGCAAAGAAGCCATTAGATCCCACTGCAGAGCAATGAGGGATACCACCTCCTCTCCGGAATTTATGATCTGTGACCTAATGCTCTTTCTAATTGAAATGGCTAGTGACTAATGAAAAATTAAAGGACACAGCCAAGCTTGGCTGTATTTTGGGAAGTTCATCAATACGCATTTTCCCAGGACACTTACGGATATTTTCCATAACAAAGAAGGAATCAGGCTGTGAGATATGAAGGCATGAAGCACACATCCTTACCCCATTCAGCCTGAATACTCACCATCACAAAGTAACCCTGTACAGTCCAGAAACCGTAACTCATACCTTAAAGTCTGAACCTAGAATAAGTATTTCATCATCCTCCTAAAGCTCCTCATTCAGCTTCAGTGAACCTGTGCTTTAAGATATGTGGTATCAGACCTCATGCGGGAAAAAAGCTTCTATTTGGAGATGTGGATGTGTAATAATGTGTGTTTGCTTTTTAACTGTGGATGTGGAAACAAGTAGGTCTACTTACACAGAGTATTCCTTTGCAGCTACCTGTGAAATGCAAAAGAGCTGATTTGACATACGCAACAAACACTGTGGCAAAGGAATAAATAAATAAATGACATTTTAACTGCATTTATTTAACTAGAACTGGAGGAAGACACAGACATGAATGGCAAAGTGACTAATTTACTCCCATTTGGCTGAGTCAAATCCCCAGCAGTATCCTATGTGCCATTTACCTGACATGGTGTTGCTAGGAAGCCTTTCGCTAATCCCAGTTTTTAGCTGAAAGATTTCTAAAGCACATTAGGTCATATAAGAGACAGAACTCTGGTTGAGCTGGTGTAAGTAAAGTCCTTAACTTGTTTAATTTAACCTGGGTTTAACTTTCTTTTAAACAAAAACAGTTCAACCAAACCAGGAACGTGTGACTTAGGAGTCACACATCTAAAAAGGAAGCAGCATAGAGCTGGGATTGCTTGTCTGTACACTCAAATTCTCCATGTGCAGCTTCAGACTCGTTGCCCAAACAGTTGTCCAGGCTTGGAGGATGCTTGTCACCACACAGCTGAATCCAAAGGTGCTTGGTATCTTCCATCTGCAGGTTCTGCACTTTTTCCCAAACACTACCAGAGGCAAATGCAAAAGCTCCTTCTCCAGGCTAAGTGTGGGGTGGAGGTGTATATCTATCTGTCTTTTATGTTGAAAGATGTACTTTCTTTGAATTTCATATATAGTGTGGGGGCCTACGGTGGGTCCGTGGATTCCCTGACGGAGGGCATGGGAACAGATGAAGGCCTACCCGTGAGAAAGATGGGAGTAAACGAGTATCCGGAGATGTTAAGGATGTACCCGTGAGAGAGAAGGGAGTAGAAGAGTAACACTGATGATAGCAAAATTAGCCAATGAGGTGTTACTGCTGTAACTTGTAACCAATAGCGAAGAGACACATGAATTGGTAAAACTGTATAAAAATGCACTTGTGGCAATAAATGGCATCTACTACTTTTATCCTGGAAGAACTTGGTCCATGTCGTTTGTCCGTCTCAACCACGACAATATAGGACATTAAAGAGAAAAGAACCATCTAACATCTGCAGTGCTGAACTGAACAAGATTTTGGCACAAGCTTGAACACTACCCATTGTTACTTACCTGTTACCATACTGTTCATCACAATTTTGGCACCACTTTCCCAGTCAGAGCCTATGCTGACTTTGGAGATAGCATGAGCAAGGGATTCTTCCCAAAAAGCAGTTTGGACATGGCCACCCCACTCAGCCACATAAACTATGCTCATCCACTTGCCAGAAGACCAGAAAATATAGCCCTTAGCCCATTTTATTTGCTGACAGAGGTGGAGCTAAGGAGGATGACTGGTTAGGTCAGATAATTAGGACCTTATACTTTTTATTCCTCAGTCTGGTAAACAGAAAACTAACCTGTGTTTCCTCTCCCACAGGATGCTGTCAGGATGCTGGATTTTCTTATTCCAAGCTATTTGATGCCTCAGCCTGCAGACTTCCTCCTGCCATGCTCCACTGCTACCTCTGTTTCTAACCCTGCTATCAGGGTATGCATTATCTTTGTACTGACACACACAGTATCATAAACAAGGTCTCAGAGGGTGGAAAGAGGGAGGAAATTATTCTGATGTGACTGGACTAGACAGGAAATTCTGGTAAAGCAAAATCTAATCAAGTCTTCTGAAAAGTATAGTTGCAGGCAGAAGTAGGCTTAGAGCCAGCGTAGTGCCAAGCTATGTAATTTCTCATGCCTTTACAAAATACTCCCCAGAACTGCTCAGGGACTTCTTGCATTGACCTTGGCTTGAGGCACCCTGGTGCTATACAGACACAAAAAGCTGCGATGGGATTCAAGTTGCTTTGGGCTGTATTTGTCCCAGCCTCTCCCCAAAGGATGGTTTTGCAGTGTGGATACAGTAATTCTAGTCACAAGAACTACAACAAAGTCAGAGTAGTCTGAGCACTGAGAAGTGCCACGAGTGCAGAAATATTCCTGGTTTTCCATGAACAGCTGCTCTGCACAGTGACTCCCCGTCATCTTCTAGAGTCACTTCCACTGTGCACAGAGAAGTGGAAGGAAATAGGAGATGAACCTTGTCAACTTCCAGAAACCCCACACTCCAGACCTTATAGCTGCTCCAAGGATCTGCTGCTGCTTTTTAACCTATTCAATAACCAAGATGTACAAGCTATTTTATCAAAAAGGAAGATTTAGATATATCTATACACACACAGATGAATTCTTCACTTTATGTGCCATTAGCCCAACGTACCTCAGATGCATCAAAATGCAACACTGGACATGCAACTTGTTGGTCTCATTGAGCCCCTCAGCAGAATCAGTCTGTGTCAGCAGCTTGTCCTTAGGACAGAGACTCTGTCAAAATACCGATCAGCCAAAAATCAGGGAAAAGCAATCAGTTTTGCTAAGGTAATCCCTGGTAGTCCATCACAGTTACACTGGGCACAGTATTGATTCAAGTCCGTTATTTTCAAGCATCATTAAGAGTACAATGGAGAGTGGTAAATTATTCTTTTAATGTGAATAGAATGACATAAAGACACTTTAATTTAGTAATTAGAACTTGAGCCTTGAGTGTGTGGAGTGTATTTTTCCCATAAAGTTCACGTGATGCTGATAGTAGTGAGGTTCGAGATGTGCCAAGGGGGGTTGACTGCTCTCAAACTGGCCGTAGCTGCCTTCAAGATTTCTGCTTGATCACTGCATAAAGGAGCATGGGATTGCCCAGAAGTGAAAGCAGTGGGCAAATTCTTGGTTATAGTGTTGGTTGAAGTGTTACTACCCATAACTAACTAACCCAAAAAGTGTCCAGTTATTTGCACAGTTCCCTTCCCCTATGCTGGCACAAGTAATGTGATGTCACAGAGGCATCCCAAAAGTCAATTTAGGGAGGCAGCAAGCTCCAGACTTCCTTCTAACCAGAACTGCTCAGCAGAAAACCAACTACGAATGGGGTTTATCCAAAAATTATTCAGCACTGCAACAAGATTATAAACCGCAGGTCTGGATACCGGTGTAGGAGTTAACTACTACACAGCCAACTCAAACATAAGGGGATCAGATTTTAAAACTCTGGAGTGATGATTCAAAATGCACATCTTCCCACTTCTTACAAAGTGAGAACTCTCAAGGGTACCCAGATCACTTACCATGTCAGCAAGGTGTTTCAGTCTTTGAGGGTTGTTACTTACATGGCCAGTCTAAGCAGAAGACTTTGCAACTGCACACCCACCACTCCAAGGAAGACCAACTCAAAGGTGGTTGCCAGCAGGCTCTATTTATATCATAGTTGAATCTGAGCTGTGATCATTTATGGTAGTGGTCCAGAAACTTCTCTCAACCAAGACATTTCATTGGTCAAGGGCCCTGTCTGTCAACCAAGGGGTTTGTGCATGACTGTAGTGATCCATCAGCCTAGAAGTTTATGTTTCTCTTGGGGGGAGGTGTGGGGAATGCACATATCACACATGGGAACAAGTTTCTGCAATGGGTTGCCCAACCTTTAAATCCCACTCCCTGCCTAAACCAGAGCTGATTATTACAGCTTGCTGGGCACAGATTTGTTATAGGAAACCATGCTCTCGTGTGCCTCAGTTTATCAAAAGCAGTTGGGACCCTCTAAAATCTTTGCGTACATCACTCCCCTTCTCAGTCATACCGAGTCCAGTGTATTTCTACACAAAAACTGCTCCTTATGCTCCCTTGTTCCCATAAGTCCTAGGGATGACCTGTCTATGGCTTCTCCCAAATGCCACAAAGGGAGGTGGCAAGCATAGCGGAGGCATCCTCGTCAAAAGCCATGCAGCATTTCACTCCAGTAGCTTTCAGGTTCTGGATGCTGTACTGGGAGAGAGGTAGTACCTGGGTAGCCAGCATGCGTCGATATGATGAATAACCTCACAGCAATAAGGCTCTAAGTTCAAGTTGTTGGTGTCACCTACTGCTCCTGCTGAAGAACCCCTGCTTTTCCATAGCCTTAAATAAGAGTAGAGCATCAGTCAAGTCAGGGGTGGGAAAACATAAAAGTCATTGCTCTAAGTTACTCCAGAGCAGAACAGTTTGTGAAAAAAAAAATAAAAAAAATAAAGAGATGCTCAGACAGAAGGTGCTGTTACAAAAATGCAGTGTTATTACAAAGGTCTAATTGTTTAGGTGTGGGAATTCAGGACATCAAATTAACTTACTCATTTCTCCGCCCAAATTATTGTAAAGAGCCCACTGGATTTGATGAGGAATGGCTTCTGACTTTCAAATCTTCTAAAAAATTAACTGCTCCCTTTGTTACAGAGTGATTTATACAAGGGTTGGCTCATCTCATTGGTGTCTCACGATAATTAAAGACTAACGTAATGACCAATAACTCTGGGATTAAGTTTTAAATATCACTGCCTGGGAACCAAAGACAGGAAAAGATAGCTGAATGGATCTACTTTAATACTGAAGTGTCATTCTAATGAAGATGAGGCAGTAGTGTCCAGACAGTGATTAGGACAAGAGGGGAGGGATGAGGGTGTGGACCAGAGGGGAACATATACCAGTTAGCTTAAAATTAAGTTGAGGAAGGCTTGAGCTGCAATTTTCATTTTTCTAAGTACAGCAGCTAATTGGCTAAGGAAAAACAGCTGAGGTTTCACTGAAGCTGGAATTTATTCTTTTGTCTGGAGAGTGACTCAAGCCTAACTCATACAGTTCACCTTTGATAAGGCATTTAATCAGCAGCAAACCCATTTGAGAACCTACATAAAGAAGTTTTCCCACAGTTTAGGCAAAGTATAGCTATCTTGCAGTCTTGCAGCCTTACAGATTACAAGAGCCATTACTAAACAGTTGATTGGGAGCAGTAGGGCAGGTCTTGAAGTCCATACTTGGTCAAAGATTCACAAGATACCACTGTAATGTCCTTTCTCATGCTTGGACCCTGGATGGAGACCTCCAAGTTTGTTAGGGTCCAGAGCATCCCTAAACCTAAGCACAGTAAATCCTACATCTACATATTCTTGATGAATTTTATTTACAAGCAGTAATTTCTCAAGTGGGGGATTCAACCTGTCTTACAAATCTAGGAGGGTATTTACCCAAGGCTCCCTCTGGCTGCAATGGTAAGAGAAGGGAATCAGAGTTCAGGATGAGATTAATTACCCTCTGGAGGTCTCTGTACCTTCCCACTAACTTCTTACTTGGATGTTCACTTAGCTAAGGTTTTAGATGGCCTTTGCGCTTAATGGAAAAAATGTGATGGTTTCTGCTTTCATACAGATTCCAACTATGGAGACCAAAGGGAGCACCACTAATAAATTTAAAACCTGTAACCATATAATTATTGGTAGCCACCTTTCAAGCTTTCAAAAGCAAAATGGGAAGGAGATGGCCAAGTTATGGTGGTTTGTGGAAAAATGACTGGAGAGAGGCATTTGCCCTGTAGCACAGGCAAATCCAGAACAAACCTGCTGCCACCCCATGTCTGCATTGCTCAGAGCCTGTCCAGGGCCCTGTCAAACCCTTAGGAGTCAGCTTTGTCAGCCATGAGGTGAAGTCTGAACCATCAGTGTCACAGCAGCACCTGCAGATTGCAGTGCCACGTGCTATAAACCCTTTGGGGCAGAGGCTGGCTGATTTTTGCAAAGCCCAGAACGGGAGGGTCCTGGTCTGTGACTTTGGTTTTCACTTGTTATAGAGGTCCAGAAAACTCCCAGTGATGGTTTAAACAACATGAGGCAGCAGGGAATGTTTAGTTTTAGTTCACAGGTTGTCCTGAAGTACATGAGTAGGTAGAAGTCCCTAGTACGTAGATTGTCCTCTTAAATAACATTTTCACCAGAGGATAACACCTTCCCACACAGAGGGAAACTTCTCAGCCTTGCTGCTTGACTCTGTGCTTGGAGATGCTCTTTCTTGATAAGAAGGCAAATGGGTTGGGATACAGTTTTGCACTGATGAAAGCATATTCTCCTGGGCACCTGACTGTTAGGAAGTTCTTATTTGTTTAACATAAACAACAACACAGTCCTATAATTTGGTACTTTCAAAAATCAAAATGCTGCTTCCTCAGATATATCTTTATTAACCAGATATAAAATGTTGTCTTTAGCAATGAGGGATGACAAATTAGTTGCATTAATATCTGAAAAGTGCCCGGAAGATTTGAACAGCTCTGTATGTTCAAGTAAAATAATGTTTATTATGATCTAGAAGAAGAGAGAAATGCCACCACAAGACAGGACATGTTACACTCCCATACCTTCTTCACCGACAAACATGATCTTCACTTGAGCAGTGAATGCCCAGCTGGATGTGTACACACTCCACAGTTTGCTGGTAGTGTTAATCACTGGCAGTTTTCCTTCTGCACTAAAAGGGATGGTTCCAATTCCAAGGACAGAGAGATTTCTAAGGAGAAACAGGGTTTGTTTTGGGGTGTTTGTTTGTTTATTTGTTTTTTGTTTGGTTTGAATTTGTGTGCTTAGTTGCTTTGGATTTGGTTTGGTTTGGTTTTCTGATTTTATTTTTAGAAGTGTTTAGTGCAGAAAGCCAGTTTGAGATTTTGAAGGGGACAAGTGCAGGACAGGTGAATTTTGTACAGAAAATGGTATGATGGCTGGTACAGGTACTTTGGGGCTGGAAGAAGTGAGAGAGCCTGAGATGAGAAAGCCACAGAGGAAACAAAGACAATTCTACAAAGGGGGGGCAAAGAACTGCACAGGGAATGGGTAGGTTTCAAGGTGGTTGGGCAAAGCTGAGAGGAACTGGAATGTAGTGACAAACATGTTTGATAGTGGAGGGGACAACAGATCCTTAGGGAGGAGCGAGAGCTGTGAGTACACACAGGGCAAGGCAAACAAGTCCTGCTCTTTTTTTCAGATACTAGCTGTCTGGAAAGCCCTTGACAGGAGGAAGGCATGCGATCAGCCTTCCATTTCACCTCTGCAGACATTGTTTTTCCCATCTGCAACATGACAGAAATTAATATTTGCCTACGGCTGGGGAACTGAATTTTTGATTGCTGGATGATGCTACCGGAATGCAGAGTGGGTTGCTATGAACAAGGCATGTGCGTCTATTTTGCTGCTGACGTAGTTTCCCAGGGCGAGGCAGAGGAGAGGGGGCTGGGTGAGATGTAGGATGCAGAGCACAGCAAACCCATTTTCACATCAGACCAAGGCTGCTGCCACTTTGTTCTGACTGCTGACCCCTGGAAGAGTGTGCCACATGCCCAGGGACATCAGGACGTAGCACTCTCCTTGCCCTTCCCCAGGAGTGACCTACTCAAGTAATCCTGCACTTCCCAGGGATGCTATACCTGCCCTGGCTGCTGGACAACACACAGAGCTTGAAAAGAGAAATGATGGAAAATTCATAAATTGGGGTAGGGGGTCAGAAGATTTTTATTCCCTGCTAGGAAATCTTTTCAATAGCTCCATAAAATGTAGTTTAAAGAGACATAGGGAGTGACCCTCTCCCAGGACTCTGCACTCAAAGGTGGCATCAAAGGGTTTGGTGCATCAGATACTTCTTTTGGCTCATAGAAGAACCATGTGGTGTACAATGGGAAAAAACATTTAGGAAATTATAATATTGTGGTTTACGCTGTGAGAGCATCAAAGAGACTGAGTCAGACTGTGGACACACATAGCCCCTGGGAAAGGATCCTCAATGGACCAGAAACTTCTGGTATCTTTTGTATATGAGGGTCCAGCACCTCCTGTCCTGGACTGCAGTACTTCTAGAGTTTTCTGAGCCCAACATCTCTGACCAGGGAAATTTCATGGCTTCTTGAGTGTTCCTTTCCATCCTCCTCTCATCCATGTATAGGGTACCCCACTACTGGACCAGGGTGCAATGGAGAGAAACCTCTGACCAGTTTGCACCCTCTTGGGCTGCCCAAGTGCTTTCCAGTAGAGCAGAGAAGCTGCATTTATTTAGATTTATGTGGCATTAAGGAGACTTCTGGGCACCTTTACCACCTATTAAAAACACAGATCAGACAGAGCGGAGCAGCCTCTGTGGTGGGGAAATGGTTTGATCAGCAGGCTGGGGCCATGGGGACATGGAGAGGGAGGGGGAGAAGCCAGACGAAAACCCATCTTACCGAAAGGTAAAAACCTGAATCAATAACCTTCCCTCCTGGCTCCCAATCAATAATTCCTTCCCTGAAGACATCACCTGACATTATTCAGCTTCTTTTTCGAGCTCTTCAGTGAATTCCCGGCTTCTGCCTGACTCTTAACAGGAATCTCGGCAGACTCAAGGGGCTTCGCTTCATGGCAGGGAGTTGGCTCTGGAAGACAAGCTAATTCCCAACAGCACCTGCCGAAAGAGCATGTCGGCAACCATTACACTCTTCTTCAGCGAGCAATCGAGCCATGCTTTTGGTCCTGCCAAAAAGCTGCACTCTTTGCTATACGAAGATTTATAGCAGAGCTGAGATAAATGGAGATGAGTGCTTTTATTATCTGTATGAAACCATGCAAATGCAGACTGTGGGTTATGAGGTGAGGGAGAAAAACCTCATTCAGCAAGAACCAGTTTGTGGAGTAAATAAAGTGTTGGCACTTTCTCTTGTAGATGCAACGAGGGAGGGGGAGGACTATTTCCACCTGTGAACTTGGTTTCTAGGAGTGAACAATAAAAGACCCCAGGGAAACGTAATTACAGAAGTATAGTTAATGAGCAGAAGTCTCATCAAGAAAAAGTCTAAATAAAAAGCTAATGGAAATGGCAGGACACAATTCAACACGTGGGGTCCCTCTGACTGTGGTTAAAAGTTTCTGTTGGAGTTAGGAAGTAAGGCAATCCATGTAGAAATAAAGATTTCTGCATATTCCCTGCATTACTGATCTAGAAAGGACAGGTAAGACCTATGCTTTTTGGAAGATATAGCACAATTTCAACACAGTTTGCCCATGCAGGAAGGCCTGAGAACTGAAAAGTCTCAAGATCTCTGGCATGTTTGTCCCACATAAAACAAGTCCTCCAGCAGTCGTTGGAGGATTCCAAGATGACCAGGGCATCCTTTGAAGTCCAGGAGCAGGTTCCTTTATAGCTGTACACCAACAAGCCAAGAATGGGATTGCTTTTTTGAAAATGGACTGTGGAGAGAAGAATATTCAAAGTTTATTCATAGAAGCAAGACTTCTACAGCTCACCCAGTGACTTCAATAGGACAGGTCATGTGAGTAATCAGTACTCATATGCACGGGTATAGGCCTCTGTCTGGATAAAAAGCAAGTCAAATATAGCATCCATGAGGGTCAAGAAATTGAGGTAAGCTTAATCTAAATTAATTTTGTATCCAGTTAAAGGGCAAGAAGACATCTCTTTTGGCAATTTCCCAAAAGTGTCATCAGCAGGGTAGTAGTTTAAGAGATTCATATGATAATATCTTAAGACATAAATAAAATGTTTAAGGGTTTTAATGGAAATTAAGGTACGGCAAGGGATATGAATGAAGACTCTTGACTCTTCTTGACTTCAGTGAGTCACTAATGCTCAGCACCCAGACCTTGGTGTGTGACAGGATTACACCCTTCAAAGGCAAAAGCCAATAAGTAAATTGCCAGCTGAGTAGACACACTAATGATTAACTCATATTAATGTAGTTAATAGTGAAGCTATTAGCAAAAATACTCAGAATCTCTTAGTATGGCACTTTTAAAGAGAATCCCTGGAGGGAGGTACCCAATAGCTTTGCAAATTAGAACGATTTGGCTCATAGAAGATAAAGCTAAACTTGTATACAATCTGTCCCCCCTCCTTAAGGCAGGATTAGGTACACTCAAGCCATTCCCACCTAGTATTTGTCCACCCTGTTCTTAAAAACTTGGTGAAGGAACACCCATATCTTCCCCAGTTCTTCATCTTTACCGTTACAAAACGTTTCCCCACATTAAATGTCCTATATTATTATTTAAGCCCTGTTGTGTTGGCTTTGGCTGAGATGGAGTTAGTTTTCCCCATAGCAGCCTTCATAGTGCTGTGTTCTATACTAGTAGCTACAAAGGTGTTGATAACACGCCAGTGTTTTGGTTACTGGTGGGCAGTGCTCCCTCAACAGCGAGGCTTTGGTTGTTTGGTCTGTAGTCACCAACCTGGCAGTATGCAGCAGGGACTTCGTGCTAACTCTAGAAAGCATCATCCAAGACAATTTATCACCTTGGGGCTCATACTGCTGCAGCCATCCTCCACAGTAGGACTAACAGCTATGCAAAGGATGTATTGACACCAATAAATTAGTTTTCTTGTACGAGTTATTGTTATAAAGAGACTCCTATACTGTCGAGGACCTGAGATGAGAACCAGAAGCACAATGACAGCTTCTCTCTTGTTCCCCAAGGGTTACATGTCTGCATGCCCGGCGCTCACACTGCTGTTCCTGCAATGAAAGCACAACCGTGGATTGTTATTTGCCGGCAGCTGTCTTATATGGATATGCTTGGCTTGATCACTTGTACAGTCAACCTAAAAATAGCTTCCTCTCTAACATCTGATTTCTCTTAAAGGATAAAAATAAAACAATCAGAGCCTGGATATAAAAGAGCAAACTGCTGAATACTGCACTGTATGCATCTATGTTTAATGAAGGAAAATTTCACTTTACGAGGGACACAAGTTATTTGTGTCAGTCATATTTGGCCTCAAGATGAGTATCTAAGCTGCCACTTCTTGGTCTGACAGCTAAATGACTTTTCACATTACAGAGTGCTTGAGCACTCTGATCATCCGTGGTAGTTCAACTTTTATCATGACCTCAGTGAGCTTGCAACCCATGACGGGATCTAGAGCACAAGTCTTATGAGGAGCAGCTGAGGGAACTGGGGCTGTTTAGCCTGGAGAAAAGGAGGTTGAGGGGAGATCTTCTCGCTTTCTACAACTACCTGAAAGGAGGTTGTAGTGTGGAGGGTGTTGGTCTCTGCTTGCAAGTAGCAAGTGGTAGGATGAGAGAAAATGACCTCAAGTTGTGCCTGGAGAGTTTCAGATTGGATATTAGGAAAAATGTCTTCACAGAAAGGGTTGTCAGGCACTGGAACAGGGTGCCCAGGAAAGTGGTGGAGTCACCATCCCTGGAGGTGTTTAAAAGATGTATAGATGAGGTTCTTAGAGACATGATTTAGTGCCAGAGTTAGGTTATGGTTAGACTTGACTATCTTAAAGGTCTCTTCCAACCAAAATGATTCTACGATTCTATTTTAGGTCTCACAGTCAATGCCCAGGAAGGATGCAGGCACCATCACATCCAGGATAATACCCATCTGGCTTTTTGAAGGCAGACAAGCAGCTCTAGACATGGGTTGTGCCGTGCACTTGATCTCAGCAGCAAACAACAGACCTGGGCTGGTGTTAGGTGTAGCTTGAGATTCCTGAGGACCTATCAGGCAGCCTAAGAAACGTGCTTTACTTGGGCATACAAAAGTCATGATGTTTGTGTTCAGAGCACTGTGGACAGCCCAGTTTAGGCTTCCCAGTCTGAGTCCCCACACTGTCAATGGAGACAAATAGTCACAATGCTTAGCCCAGATGACTTGAATGTAGGTTATAAATAGCACTTGGTCTCTTTCCTTCTCCTGTCCCTATTTTCACTCTGCATTCAATAAGTGTTGTTTTCATATTGAATCCTCACAGGACATCTGTAGTACATGGCAGGACTTATAAAACAGATTTTTTTCTTTCCTTTTCAGAAACAAATAAAATATCCTAAAAAACCACAAACCAATAGGAAATCAAGTATAATCAGCATTTTTCCCAAATAATCGAATAGAAGGATTCACTAAACAAAGAAGGAAATACTGAAATCAATATAACTTTTTATTGTCTATTGTTTTTTGGGTTTTAATTTGTTTGGGTTTTGGGTTTTGTGGGTTTTTAGTTGTTTTTTGGTTGGTTGGTTGGTTGGTTGGTTGTTGTTGTTTCTTTGTTGTCAGTTTGGGTGTCATTGTTTTAGTTTGGGATTTTGTTGTTTTGGTTTGGTTGGTTTGGGGATTTTTGTTTGTTTGGGGTTGTTTTGGTTTGGTTCTTTTTCCACATACAACAGACCTGTGTCCGCAGTGCCAGACCACCTGTCACCTTAATAAGATATTTTTCCTGATTCAAATATAGGATAGAGTGTGCTGAAGCCAGATTTAGCATGTTTGCTGAACAACACGATTAAAGCCAAACCTTCAACAAAAAAATCTGAGCGTTCAGAGCAGGGGGTATCAGTGCCAGGTTCCTGACAAAACCCAATCCTGCAATGTATTCTGTGGCAGAATGACATCAGAATTAGTTAAGAGCCCTAAAGGACAACCAGCAATGCAAGTCAGTGATGCAAGACAGCCCAGCATCAGTTCAAACCATAATTTGATGAGACAGGTGGGTAGATATATTTTTCTTCACATGTTAGGGGTGGGGAACATGATACTACAGGATCTGATGCTGAAGATTTCTTGTCAGCATGAAGAGGTCCTAACACTTCTGATATCCTGCAATCAGGCTACATCTAGCCCCATCAAACCACAAGAAATGCATATCTCATCTTCTTGTCTCCTCAGGCTAGATCTTCTACACATTCAGCACAAAACTTTGATCAAAATCAACAAGACTGTCAGAGGGTGGGAGAAAGGAATTGTTGTCATCTCTGCTTCATGCCCAAGGCACTGAGCCAAACTTCACATGAAGGGTTTGTGGATACTCTGGGATGTGAGTGCACTCTTCCTGAGTCCTAGTCTGATGCCCTCAACAAGAGTCTGGTCATCTCCCTTGAAACGTATTATCTGGTAGCATAGCTTAGCTTGATTTTCTCTGGTATTTCCTCCCCTGTTCCTTCTATCTCTCTCTCGCTCTTGTTAATTACATTTGATATTTCTTCAGAAGATAATTCTTTTCTATGGTCATATTTTTATGGGAATTTTAATGAGTCACTTGGCATGACATTAATCACTGAAGATTTAAAGTGTCTTTAAATTGTGTTTTCCTTCCTCTTGAATGCCAGCCACACATATTTGTTTACAGTGAAATACTAGGAAAAAAAAAATCCTTCAGCCTATTTTCTTCAGTGCTAATTGGGGGTTTATTACTGCTTCATTTGCTTACAATTGAATCAAACAAAAACCTCCATCCCTTTTTCATGGTGCTGTTAATTGAATGGAGTGGATTATAATGATATTACTGTATATACATAAATGAACATTTTTTAAATAAATAAATTAACATTAAAAATATGCCTCTAAGGACAGAGACTAAGTAGCTGACTGCATGTTTTTCTGAAGCAGACTTTATAGCTATTCTTAAATAAATATGCACAGCTCATTTCTGCACTCAGATTAGCACAGAAATCAGTCAAAGAACAGTACTGATGGAAAGATCAGAGGATGGGATTTTCCAGAGAACCAAGGAGGGTGGAGTGTCTGTTTGCAAGGGAATTCTGTTGGGATTTTGGCACATAATTTCTGTGAATCTCAGAGTCCCAGGGAACACTACACCCAAGGAATATCTGGATGCCTGCTGGAAACAGCACTACAGTTCACATTACAGATGGATCAAAGGCTTTACCTGACCAATACTTCCACTTAGTTATAAACTCTGGTTTTGGTTTGTGAAAATTTCCATTTAAAGCAGCCAGGGTTGCCAGAAACCATTTGTGGTATTTGGTGATCATTTGTGATACTTATCAATGTAGCCCCAAAAAAGCATCTTGCTTCTTCATCAAGATTAATCATTGATGTTGATCTTCCAGGTTCCTCTGTAACATGCTTTTAAAAATTATTTATTTATTTTTATTTTGCTCTGTATTTTTTTCTTTCAGCTAATATGTTTTTAAAGAAACAAATCTTTCCAAATTCATGACAATTACTTTTCTTATTTACTCCCTACTTAACTCTAGTGTTGATCAGATTATGTTACGCAGAGTAGGCATTTGATAAAGAAAGACATCACCCCTTTATGAGTGTCCATGTTCAGTTTTCCATTTTGTATAACACTTCTTGGAGTAAATTTATTTTGTTAACTGTGAGTGCACTTGTATCATCTCCTTTAACTCTCAGGAACTCCAGGAATGGCAAGGGGAATATTTGATTTATACAAGCATACATGTTTGACGTGAGAGGAACCTGACACCTGAAGAGAAGTCAAGGGAGAAAAAAATCATGGATAGGTTGGAGAAAATGAATTAGAAATATTTATTTTCTATTTCTCATCATACAAGCATTAAAAACAGCAACTGAAATGCTCAGGCAGTAGATTTAAAGCAAACAAGTGAAGCTGCCATTTCAGAAAGCTCATAACCAAACTGGCAATGTAAGTGCACCAAAAGGTTCAAAACTCTCCATGTGGGGTTTACACACATTTACAGAATATACGTGAATGTGCTAAGTATGATAGCCATGATGAAGTCTTTGACTCAGCCAGGTTATTGACTGCTAGGCACTGAGAGGGAAAGACTCCCTTGACACTCAGTGTGTTTGAAATATCTGTTCTCTGAGATTCCCTGGGGGCACAAAACAAGAAAACTGTTGCTGTAGTGGCTCTTATGTGTGTTTTCATGTGTTTTTATCCTTAAACACAATAGATCAAGGGCACTCTTTTTAAGTTTTTTTTTGTTTTGTTAATGCAGAGGTTCCAGGTCAATGGCTGTTTAATCCTGGTCTCATGAGACACTAAGTATTGGGTTGGTTTTTTGGTTGTTCGTTGTTTTTTTGGTGGGTTTTTTTTGAATGATGTAGCATATTTGTCAAAATGTACCTTGAATATAAATAGAAAAAATCATGTTAAATAAATTACAAGAGGATTAGCTTCATTGAGTCTGTTTGTAATTTACTATGGAATTGCTAGTAGAGCATATCTATTGGTGACACTTTATATATCACTGGAACAGCAATCTCAATAAGATGCAATACAGTACATTGAATTTTTATGTACTTACCTGCAGTTGCATAATAAAACATAACTTATGACACAAGTGTGCTTATGTACAGTAGTTGATAGTCACTCATGTCAATTTTAATAATATGCTGCATGGAAAGATGCTGCTTGAGTGTTTTTAAAAATGAAGTGTGTTTAACCCAATATTCATAAATTAATCCCCTAGAAGCTTGACACTAACTTATTACTAGCCCTTTTGCCTTGGGTACATACACAAATTATTGTTTAGTTATTGTAGGGTTGCTCATTTTAAGTGTCGTGTTGCAGGCATCAAGATTTTTTTATATATCTGTGGTGAAACATTTATTTAAAAGCAGTTATACACATCTATATTTCAGAACAGTTCTGAGGCAAAATGTGGTTATATCACAGGATAAAGGCTGGTGTACTGGTCCTGGTTTCATCCTATCTGACTGTGGGCACTTAAACGTCCCTGCTTGGGGAGCAACTGTGCTGAGATCTTTCTCTTGTCAATGTTAAGGGCTGGAGGTAGCAATGTACTCACACCTCATCCAAACTGAATTGCCCATGGAAAGTGCCTTGATGTCCCTATTGACTGAGGAGTCAAGACAAGGAAACTGGGGAGGAATAGATATGGGACCACTACACCCTCAAGGCTTTGCTTCTGACTGTATACACTGTTTTCCTAAACCTACTTCTGGAAGAGACCAGTAGAAGACCAGACCTTATGTGGAGCAACAGGTTTGTCAGAGTTTGGTTGTTGCACTCAGCACTATTAGTGTAAAGGCTTCTGTTTAAGAGCACTGCTAACTGGTCTGGCAATCACTGAAGAGCTAACCCAATGAGAACTAGGCTTTCTGCATGAGTCCTCACTGGACCATGTAGACATATGTCGGATAATTAAGGTAAACCAGGACAGGATTGCTCTTTTTCCAATGTCCGGATCATTTCTGCAAGGCAAAGGAGTAGGATCATCTGCATGAGCAGACATGACTGGAAAACTATGGGCAGTAACTTTATTCAGCACACAGTTTTTCAAAGGGCTGCTTTTCAGAGTAGAGTCACACTGTTAAAATCCCCTGTAATCCTGCAAAAAAGAAACAAATTTTCTATAAGTGAAAAAGACCTCTGAGAAGGCCATAAGAATATCCCTTGTGGTAAAAGGCATAGTGAGGTATATCAACTGGGAGAAAGCCAATGAAGTTCAAACTGGAAATATAATGCAAGGTCCAATGGTTCCATTAAGTATTTAAAGTAGTTAACTAGCATGCTGCACAGCAGTAAATTAATTCTATGCCTTTTTGAAATTATACATTGGGTTCAAACATACGTTATAAGGATGAGATGAGGAAACCACTGAGTAAGGATCTATGTGATCTTAAGAGCCCTTCTTCTGGCCTTAGGTACAATTCATCCAGTTTAATGGCAAAACTCATGACTTCAGCAGAACTAAGTTTCCATGCTGCAAATCTATTTTGCTGACCAGTCATGAGCCTTGACCAAAGCATAATCTTGTCTCCAGAACCTACAAAGGCTGAATACAGCTATGAGTAAGTGCTCAAGGGCAAAAATTTAACATGTGATTGAGCAAGCAACACTTACAGCCAGGACAGGTCCATCCCAGCTGCTGAGACCACTATTGCTTTGTGCTTCTTTTCATCAGACCGTTTTGTTTATTCTTAAGCATGATGAATATATAGCAAACGGCACATACACAGCAAAGCCCTTGCTTACTTTCATGGTAATTGTTTCACTTGGCAGATGAAAAATGGTTTTTTGCACTTTTCTTCAAACAATATGAAACTGGAGTTTCACAAAGCCCAAACACAGAGCTGGTGGCACAGGTGCTGCTGGCAGGAGGTCTCAGGCACCAGCTGAGTGACACTTACAGTATCATTTTGAAGAAAAGATGCTCTCTCATTTGTTTTTACCTCTCTTTACTGAGCTGAGTGGTTTGATTTTCAAAGGCGCCAAGCCTCCCTGGCTCCCACTGACTTCAACTGGAATGACAACTGTGTCTCACTTCATGGCCAGGGGGTCACTTCGCCAAGCTACAAAACTAACTTCAGGCACCTGACTACACAGACTCTTTTCTCAGTCTCTCTCCAAATGAAAATATCAGGCCATAACTCCTTAGAGAGCTCCTTTCTTTCCCATAAGTCATGCAAAATTAACCTGGGCACTAATCACCCCAGCCTCACCATTACAGAGCCCAACACAAACCCCCTCTGAACATTTGTTCCCTCGAGTATGCAGCTCTAAGACACTAAGCTGATCATTTGCTAAAACCTCTGGCCCAGCCAGGGGACCTGGGCACAGCTCCTGGCTCTGTTATAGACATTTGGTGTGACCCAGAGTAAAACACAGTGAACAGACATGTCTTGCCAGCTAACTTGATTTCTACTTGGAAATGACTACATAAAAAACCACTGTTTATTCAGAGATCAGGATCTGCTCAGAGACATTTCAGGTGGATGGCAGGACGATGTGTGAGCACCTCCTTTTTTTTTCATTTGTAATTCATAGCAGAAATCCATATCTTTGCAAGTTCCCAGGTACCAGACGCATGCAGACATAGCTGCCTTCCTTTCTTTAATCATTCACTAGCTGGAGAATAGTTCCTCCCATGGTGCACCATAAATGGTATATGAGGTTCAATGTGATCTAATCAAGTCCCTCTGCTAAATAATACTTCCAGAAAAACAATCCCCACGTCCCCTGGACCAAATTGAAGATACCATTAGTATTATCAAAGCCATAACCACCAGCTCACTGTGGCTTAGCAACTCATAGAAGCTAGATTAGGTGCTATGTTTGAATACAAGAAGCTATATATAAATACAAGAAAATCATTAGTAGGCAAGGCAACTAATTGTGATGGAAGGGGTTTTTTCATAACAAATACCAAAATAAGCTAAAGGAGGGAAGAGAAAAAACAAACAAAAAACAACCAAACAGCCAAAAAAGACCAAACAAACAAACAAAATCCAACAAACCAATAAAATACACTATTTAGTAAAATATAGTATTTTAATAGAGTTTGGGTTTAGTAGTACTTGGAGTGTCACATTTCAAATTACACACAGAAAAACAAGCAAATCTAAGGATATATGGATATCCAACACTGTTCATGACAAGGGCCCAGGCAGCAGTGGCAGGACAGACAGACAGACCACAAAGTCTGTATGTCCAGATCATTCTCTGCCCATCACCATCTTGGCTTCCACCAGTTCCCTGATGTGGGGAGTTCATCTGCATAGAAAATGATGTACATAAGTAGATACCTAAAGAACAGTAAAACAGGAATGTGTATGCTGTCCCCTTAATACTCTAACAGTCTTTGATCATTTTCAGCTCAAGGATTCCTCTTTTTGACCCTCTTAGGTGACAGGGGTAGCATTTGGCTATGGTGAATTAAAAAACCTCTCTGACTAATACGTCTTATCATGTGTTTGCCTTCCCATGGCCACATCAGACTGCTGGCCAGTAGCCCAGCCTCACTAACCAGAGCTTTTTTCCCCTGAACCAGCACTCTCACTCTCTGATTCCTTCATTTCTTGCTTCTACCCCTCACTTTTTCTCCTTAAAAACTATACCTCATCTATAAATGCAGCCTCAAAGGTGAACATGTAGCAAGCAAACCACAAGCAAAGCAAGTGCATTTCTATATATAGCAACGAACGTCTCTGTTGTGCTGCTGCAGAGTCTTTTTAAAGAGCTGCACCTTCAGAGCGATCTTCACAGAGCCACTGAACCAGAAAGTACTGAAGGGAGGTTGTCTACAATTCAGCGTTGTTAAGCTTATAACTTTAAGCTTATAGCTAGAAGCAGAGCAGAGGGACATTTGCATGGTTAACTCTGTTTCTTTGCTTCCTAGAAACTGAAGAGAAGGAACAGAGGGTGAAAAATTAATGCCAAAGCTAAAAAAAAAAACAACCCCAGCATCTGCCTGTAATAGCACTCTCTCTTTCCCATATAACAGATACATTGCGTGTCCATTGCAATGATTGATAGTTTAAGACTCCTGAGCTTTCTGTTGTTGTTTTTCCCCGAATAGATGTGAATATCCATATCCACCCTACTTATTGCAATATAACTGCATGCAATTGCATTCCTCTTGGCTAAAACTGCCCCTGACAGTCTGGTGAGACCAGACTGCACAACCCTTCCTGATTGATTTAGCAGTGCTAAATGAGCCCAGCCCAACACTCTCAAGGGAAACTATAGATGTCAAAAGAAGTCTTCCTAGTCCATGACAGGACACTGTTCACTTCTGTTAAACCAGGGGTCTAAATCCTGCCCTTCACAGTTTATTAATTTCAATGTGGTTTATTGATTTTATGGTCATCTACAGGATGGGCTCTGTGAAGGTATCTCATCTGATGTGAGTTCATGGAATTCTGGTTTCACTGTTTTGCAGAATATTTACAGGACCCTTTGAAAACAATATTAAAAATATGCATTTGCTTCAACACTCTCCTCACCGCATAAGATGGAGGAAGAAACTGAGAATTACAGGTATTGTTAGTTCTAGAGAAAAGCATTCTGCAGAAGTTTTGAATTCTCTGGTGATTTTTATGTAGATAAACATTCCTATGCTGCCAATTATTTGCATAATGGTTGAATGTGTGTGGCACAAGGAGCAGAAACAGACTATTGACACCCTCTGGAACTTAAATCATTATATTCTGATTAATTAACAGTTAAAGAGGACAAAAAAAATCAAGCAAACATTCCTTCAGACTTCTCTTAAAGACAGATATTTGTTCTTCAAGTATCAGTTACATTTTCATTTTTCTAATGTTATCCTGCCATTTGATATCTATGCCATTTTTATTCTTCTGCCTTTTGTCATCCCAAAGGTGGCTGGATTTGAGCAGAATAAAGATATTTGTACATCTCATAACTCAGTGAAGCATCATCTTTGACTAAGTGACCATTGATATCAATGAGACTTTTGCCTGGGTAAGCATCTCATGGGCATCCCAGGATTTGGTTCACAGGTGTCAGGGCAATCCTGGGGTTTTGCAGGAAAGAAGCATTGCAACTGTAAAGCCAGAGTTGTTTGCTCAAACAACCCTTTCTCAAGGAAAAGTGTTTCCCTGGGGGTAAGAGCTTTGGGGGCAGTTCAGGATTCTCTTTCTCATTTTTGGTTTTTGCCATGGTTAAGGTAAGGAATGTGCTACTGATTGTTTTCGACCTATCACCACTCCCGCAACTGCAGCATGGGGCTGTCTGGAGGTAATAATGAGAATTCAGCTACCAGGAGCAGCCCTTTCACAGAAGGAGAATGGCGTATTTGGGGGTGCAGATGCCAGCAAACTGACACAGCTGTGCCAGTACCCCATCCCATTTCCAGTTGCTTGTCAGCAGAGAGAGATCATTCCCGTGGCTATGGAGAATGGGGACATATCAGCTGTGTAAATGACAAGGTGCTTACTTTAAAGAAGTCCTATTAGACACCAGGTATTTTTCATTTTCCTGCCCTGTTTGGAGATGCAAGTCAATGAACAAAGAAGGCAGAAAGGAATTTCCATGTTGTCACATCTATGATTTGTGTCTCTTTCCTCTCAAAATCTAGATTTGACCCCTAGAACAGAGAGAAAATCAAGCTTGATGAGCAGATGCTCCAAGCTGTCATGTCATGTTGTTCAAAGATAGGAATTTGCTAGTACTTTCAAACACAGAAACATCTGCATTAGTGGGCGGAAGGGAAGTGCTCTGGGTGCACAGATAATTATTGGGATTGTTACATGATAGATGAGGTTGTTTTCTTAGTTCGTGCATGCAGTTCATAATGATTGCTGGTCAAACTAAAGGGCAGGAAGGAAATGCACAGGCAGTGGTAGGAGGGACAGGTATCCTGGGAAGAGTATAGGGACACTGCCCAGTCGTGCAGAGGTGGAAAACATCACACCGATCTTTAAAACGGGTAGAAAGGTGGAACCTGGGAACTAACAAACTGTCAGCCTCACATCTGAGCGTGGGAAGATCACAAAATAGATCCTCCCAGAAACTGTGCTAAGGCTCATGGAGGACAGGGAGCTGATTCGAGATACCAGCATGGCTTTGCCAAGGTCAAGTCCTGTCTGACGAATCTAGTGACCTTCTATGATGGAGTGACTACATCAGTGGACAAAGGAAGCGTTACAGGTGTCATCTATCTAGACTTCTGTAGAGCCTTTGACATGGTCCCCCACAACATCCTTCTCTGAATTGGAGAGGTATGGATTTGATGAGTGGACTGTTTGGTGGATGAGGAGCTGGCTGGATGGTTGCACACAAAGAGTAATGATCAATGGCACAATGTCTGGATGGACACCGGCAACAAATGGTGTCCCTCAGGGGTCCATACAGGGACCAGTACAGTTTAATATCTTCATTAATAACATAGACAGTAGGACTGAATGCACTCTCAACAAGTTTGAAGATGACACCGAGCTGAATGGTGGAGTTGACACACCTGAGGAACAGGATGCCATCCAGAGGGACCTG
Organism: Patagioenas fasciata; assembly: GCF_037038585.1. Lineage (NCBI taxonomy): Eukaryota > Metazoa > Chordata > Aves > Columbiformes > Columbidae > Patagioenas > Patagioenas fasciata. The sequence continues at coordinate 6,541,597 of NC_092521.1, read as the reverse complement.
GACAAGCTCGAGAAGTGGGCCCACGCGAGCCTCATGGGGTTCAACAAGGCCAAGTGCAAGGTCCTGTGCATGGGTTGGGGTAACGCCCAGTATCAAAAGGGACTGGGAATTAAGAGATGGAGAGCAGCCCTGTGGAGAAGGTCTTGGAGGCACTGGTGGATGAAAGATTGGACATGAGCCAGAAATGTGCACTGGCATCCCAGAAAGCAAATTTTATCTTCGGCTGCATCAAAATGAGCATGGCCAGCAGGTCGAGAGAGGTGATTGTGCCCCTCTGCTCTGCTCTGCTCTGGGGAGACCCTCAGTACAGGAAAGACATGGACCTATTGGAAAGGGTCCAGAGGAGGCCACCAAGATGATCGGAGGGCTGGAACAGTTCTCCTATGAGGAAAGGCTGAGAGAGTTGGGGTTGTTCAGCCTGGAGAAGAGAAGGTTGCAGGGAGACCTCATTGTGGCCTTTCACTACTTAAAAGGGGCCAGTAAGGAAGATGGGGACAGACCTTTTAACAGGGTCTGTTACCATAACACAAGGCATGATGGTTTTAAACTAAAGGAGGGGAGATTCAGGCCAGACATGAGGAAGAAATTTTTTACAATGAGGCTGGTCAAACACTGGTCCAGGTTGCCCAGAGAGTTGGTAGATGCCCCATCTCTGGAGACACTCTCAAGTCAGGCTCTGAGCAACCTGATCTGGGCAAAGATGTCCCTGATCATGGCAGGAGTTTGGACTGCATGAGCTTTGAAGGTGTCTGCTAACTCGAACTGTTCTATGAGTCTATGACTCTATGACTGTCCCCATGAAGCAATGCAACATCCAATCACTGCAAGTAAGACTATTGCTGCCTGTCAGCCAGAAAATTCAGTGGCCTTTTCACTCCAGAGAAGAAAACAAGGGATTGTTTATTGTGGCAGGATGCAAACCCCCCTCTCTCCCCCTCCCTCCTCGGTATGGAAGGAGTAGGCACATCTCCCTCTCTCTCTGCTGTTTGAGGCTGACAGCTTCTTTTGTTTGGCCCCAGAGCACCCTGGCCAGGGTCATTAGGAGAAGGGAGCACCGAGGTGCCAGGGAGCCGCTGGGCGGCCCACGGCCAGTGTGGGGGGATGTTTGGAGGATTCAGGGGCACCCACAGCCGGCGTGGGGGTGCAGAGAAGTTTCTAGAATGCCTACAGTCAGATCTGATCAGCCAATATAAAAAATTG